>NC_137930.1:27851102-28186102 GCF_963969265.1 Rhamphochromis sp. 'chilingali' | reverse complement strand
TTGGACAGTCAAGGCAATAGTCAAATTTGGAATTCAAATGGTTGCATAATCAGACATGAGAGTTCCTTATCAAAAAACCAATAGTGGTGCATTATGTCCTGTCACAACAGGATTTAAGAAAAGCTCTACAGAGTTATCTAACTTTAAGTGTCATCTCACATCATATTAAAGGACTGTGAAATATTACACAGATCATTGGTGGTGGAGACTTGCATACTGCCTGAGAGAGTAGTCAGTAAACTGATTTCCCTTGCAATCTGATATACAAACTTCAAATTAGCAAGATAAAACTTACTTTAAAGGCTGCCCTTAACAGTCTTAAGAGAATTAAAGGTACTGTGTGTTTGTTTGCAAAGCTATTAGGCTTTACAGAGTGGAGGACTGGAGGCTCAAAAGCAGTTCTCTAAAAAAACAACAGTGTATAGTCCTGTGGTGATGCTAACAGATCTAATGCTGATTTGTGAAAGAGCAGGCCTCAATAGGAAATGAAGTGACAGCGGAAATCATGGCGAAGGGGAGAAGCATGAAAAAAAAAATCCAAAACAAAACAAAAGACCAGTTTTTACATTTGTTTTACACAATTACAAAGAAGTTATTTGTACGTTACGACTTCTTGCTTGGAGAACAGCTGTTCCAAGTAATCTTGATAGTGCACTCAGATAACAGTAAACAAGTACAACATATAGATAGCGATCTGCAAAGCTGAGTGCAGACTCTAGGTAGTACCAACCCACTATGATGTCAGTCCTTTTAGACAAAATCAGTTTAAGTTATTGTTCTGTGTGAACACTTGTTGCATAATGTGGTCGCTCAGACCCAGGGCCCATGAGTAGTTGTAGACTTGTTTTACATCATGTATGTTTGCTGCACTGTGCTGCTGTCCTTGTGTTCTCCATGCTTGTATGTTTAGGCAAGTGGGTGTGTGCTAGCCACACCTGCAGCTAGGGCTGGGCCATATCATACCATTCACGGTAATACCGGTATAATGTTGGGCAATGGATAAGAAAATGAAATATCGCGATAGAATATGGGTAAAACGCGCATGCGCAGTGCCTTTGTTTTCATACGCACATGGAGGAAAAACCTTGCCGGCGATGGAGAATGAGAAGGGCGAAAGCGGATCGTTAAATGAAACGGATGAACCAGAACTGGTTTGTAAAAATGCTGCAACTTCAGTGGTGTGGAACTGGTTTAGCTTTCGTCCATCAAATACACAACAAAGCACTATTTTTGGTAGAGCATGCTAGCGAGCCATCGTTATTACCGTGTTTTTTAGAAAATGCGGCACACTTAAAATCAATCCTTTGATTTTTCTGAAAATCGACAGTGCCCCTTATAAACCTGTGTGCCTTATGTATGAATTCTGGTTGTGTTTACTGACCTTGAAATGATTTTATGTCGTACACGGCGCTCGAAAATCTGTCAGACGTTTTAGTACGACTTTGCTAAGCTACGAACCTGCACCGCTTGATGGATTGTCGGAGCATTACGGCTATTGTAGGCAGGAGCCTCGCGGAGTGAAACGTACTATGCTTCAACATAATATTACCGTATTGTGTGTGTATAACCTCTAAGTTTTGTGGATATTATACATGGTTATGCTGAGGATATGTCAGCCAGTTTCCACTGGAAATGCATTTTGGTTAAACTGACAGCAAGGAATTTGCATTTGCACTGTAAAATTTTTATATAACTTTAATGCACATAAAAAACAGCTGCTCGTTTAAGTGAAAATACATTGATGGGTTTTTTTTTTTCACTAATAAAGTTGTGGAGTTGTAAAGTATTTTGTCTAGTGTCAATTATACCGTCAGTTATATCGTTATCGCAAATTTTCAAATGTATATCGTGATAAATATTTTTGGTCATATCGCCCTGCTCTACCTGCAGCTAATGAAGCCTCGTCGGGGAGCTACTTAAGAGTGTGGCTGAGCACTCCTCGGCGCGGGATAGTGGTGTGAGACTCCACGTCAGTGTTCTTTGTGAGTCAAGTTAAACGAGTGAATGCCCGCAGTGGTTGAGTGTCCTAACGGTTGCTTCTTTGTTATTTTCTCCAGGAAAGAGCGTGGAAGACAAGAGCAGCAAGCACGGGGTGCGGGGACACATGGGAGCGGAAGAGCACGGAGCACAGACTTGTGGGTGGAAGACACGACACGGGAGTCAAGGGAACACGGGGATATATTATTCTGTGGATTATTTACACCACTGTAAATAAACGCACAGTTTATCATAAAGAGCTTCTTGTAGACCATGAAGGTCTACAAGAAGCTGTATGAAGTAAATTATTCTTACAGCATATGTCTTTAATGAGTTAAAAATCCTAATCCACATAGGGTTCAAAACTATATATACACCCCTATCGCAGTCACCATAATACTTGGTTATATGTCCCTTAGAACGTTTTACCTTGACCAGATGTTTTTGGTAGCTACCAACAAGCTTCTGGCATAATTTTGGATATCTGACGACTTTTCTTGGATGAATTTGTAGATCATTTTGTAGTTCATTTAAATTAGTTGGTTTCATGACCCCAGACCTGGCTTTTAACCATAACTCACAGATTTTCAGTAGGATTTAGCTCAGGGCTTTGGGAAAACCATTCTAGAAGCAAAATGTTTGGCTGCTCTACCCACTCCAAAAATACACATGTTGAAATGCGTTTCTCCTGTTGGAACACCCAGTGGTGCTCAAGTTTCTAGCTCTTGATCTAAGGGGAATTCGAAGAATCTGGAGGTAATCTTTCTTCATTATTCCATCCACTTTGTGCAATGTACCGGTACCAATGGTAGCAAAACAGGGCCACAGCATGATGCTACTACCATCACACTTAACAGTTGATATCGTTCTTAGGTTATATTTTAGGTTATATTTTCTACTGTTCACTGGTTTCACCATACTTAAGCTATTGTGCAGAGGTCTGGGGCAATAACTATAAAACCACATTACATTCACTTTTTACTCTTCAAAAGAAAGCAATTCGAATCATCCACAATGCAGGTTATAGGGAACATACAAACTCACTATTTTTGCAGTCTGAAATATTGAAAATTGACGATATAGTGAAATTCCAAACAGCACAAATTCTATTCAAAGCAAAAAATAAAGAACTGCCAGGTAATATTCAGAGTATGTTTTTTTTGAAAGAAGGAAGTTATAATTTAAGGGGTTTTTGTAACTTCAAAACAATGAAGGTACGTACTACAAGAAAAGGCTTTTGTGTTTCTGTTCAAGGAGTGAAACTATGGAACAAACTGAATATGGAATTAAAGCAATGTCCAAACATAAAACTGTTCAAAAAGAGTTATAAAAATATGATCTTCTCGATCTATAAAGAAAAGGAAAATATTTAAATTAAGTGAATGTCTCTATTTAAAAACAAACAAACAAAAAATTCATGATGTGATATTATAGCATATAGTATATCAGAAATCTGTTCACTATTTTTATTACAAATTATATCAGTAAGGAAGCTGACTAAATATTCACTGATAATTTATGGGACAGGGGTGGGATTAAATAAGTGTATACTTCTTCCCACTCCCTTTCAACATGTAAATTAATCAGAATGTTTTTTTGTATGTAATTTGTATAGTATATTTTTTTTCTCTCATTTCTTTTCTAAATGTACTTGTATATTGTTCACATGTTGAAATAAATTACCAATCAATCAGGTTTGAAACTCTCTCCTTAAGTCCCCCGAACATACTTCTTATCAGTGTGGCCAAATCTTACTGTAAAACTTCTCGAGAAGGCATTTGACTGAAAGTTAAGCTGACAGTTTGGGTCTTCTTCCAGAAGTAGCCAAAGTGGTGACATATCCTAATGACTTGTACTTGCATACAGTTGTTTGAATTGTTTGATCCAGGAATCTGGAAAATTTTGGAAAATTAGGCTTTTGAATGACCTTTCCAACTAGGGCAGTGTATCGTCACTGATTTCTAGAATCGATTCAATTCCGATTCACAAGTTACAGCGGTTTTATTAGAGACACGGCTAAGCGTTTTGCATTTTGCATAATTTTAAAAAGTTTAAATTTGTTCAATATTGAATGGCAGAAATTAGGTTTTCTTTTCGGAAGTAAGTAAAAAAAAAAACGTCGGCCGACAGCGCTGTAAACAACGGTAGACTTGTGCATAAAAAGCAAGCGAATAATGCAGAAAACAGACAGACAGGGAGAGGCAGAGAGAGCGAGAGAGAGCGCGCGCGAGAGAGAGAGAGAGAGAGAGCTGTGCATGAAGTGTGATTTTATCATGTTGGAAGCAAAACAGCAAAAGTAAGAGGGAATTCATGACGATGTTTATGTGAAGCGTAGTTTGGATCTTCTTTTGCTGCTGGTTCGGTCAATATTGTTTGGAGAGAGATAAAACTAACAGCTTTATGATCAGCGCAAAAAGGGCGTAAACACACAGCGCGGACCCGCGGATCAGAATCAGCGAGCTGTCGGCTTTCAGCCCCGACCGTCAGCTGAGAAAGGCGACATCTAACTGATTCTGATCCGCGGGTCCGCGCTGTGTGTTTACGTCTTTGTGCAGAATCCGTGTTCCTGCTCTCATTTACTGTCTAAATCCTTGATCCATGTCAGAAAACCAACTGATTAAATTAACTCTACCAATTTTGGCAGGAAGACTGGTCACATGTCCACCCAGTATTCTACCAGGTGCTTGATGTTCAAGGTGCAACTTGCTATGAATATTTAACCAAACATTAGTGGGGGTGTATGGTATTTGAGCCTGTGTTTTGATGCTGTGTGGATTGGAGAAAATCCAAAAGAAATTAAAATGTGCACTTTTTGCATTTAATTTTTTAAAGTGCTTAAAGATCTTTGTTCTACAATCATTCCACCCCGAAAAAAAGAACACCTCAAAGAAATCCTCATCAATCAACCCCCGAATTGCCATATAACAAAACAAAATAACAAAATAACTTAAAGCAAAAATTGGGAAACGTGAAGTCTGAAGTCTTTATATTAAGGGCCATCAGTCAAACAATATTGTTTGCTCTGGGTCTAAACAGAGCGCGTTGTGTGTGACATCTGCTTTTGCGCATGCGAGCCGCTTTGAGGGTTCACACTAGAGCGCGTTTGCTGTCGCATTTTATTTGTAGTGTGAACGAGCAGACAAAAAAATCGGATTTGATCAAAAATTGAGCATTAAGACCTGCAGTGTGAACGTAGCCAAAGTCTGTGAATGAGGCACCGTAGGATGCTGCAGCATCCACTTTGGGAATCTGTGACTTAAGCTGTTTTCATGCATGAACTCCAAACAATGGCAGGAGAATCAGGTTGGGACAATGTCTGAAGTTGCCCTTTCTCACATGTGTCAAACAGTTCATAGGCAGCTTCACATGCTTTCTCATCGCTAAAAACCACTGATTTAGGAGAATGTGCTGCCTGTTTAGAGCAAACAACAGGTTAAGACGTGAGTATACCCGAAATTAGTCACTTTGTGCGTCGCTGTATTATCATCATCACACAAGCACAGTCATCCATTTATGCTTGCCATTACGGTACATGTAGTAGCTGCATCATTCTCCTGAATGATAAGTGAGGCCTTTCTGATAACACCTCCACATCATTGCTGATATAGGGGGTCAAAACCAGAAGCAAAAGCTGCAGAGTTGTTGTCCCACCCCCAAAAGTGGCAAAAGTGGCTCAAAGGGATAGGTTACAAAAAACAAGTGGTACACAACCTGCAGAAATGGCGGATAGCGACAACAGATGACTAAGATCAACTTTGTTGTCCGGTGCCATCCTCGAGGTAATGCGCAGCTGGCATAAAATTGCCATTATATGGCAGCTAAGTGACTACTGTGACTTTATTTATTTTGGGATCAAAACATAATTGCACTACCAACTAAGTGCTTTTGCTCTTATTTTAACTTGAAAGAAATTTGATGATTCAATTTAAACTTAAAAGTCTTTAGTCCAAAAAATTTAACTGCTCATGTTCTACAACCAACTACATTTAATTCTGATGAACACATCAGGAACCCAGGAAATGGTTTGAGAGAAATGAAAAAGGAAAGAAAGACGATGGAAACGCAAAATCTGGTGACTCGGGAAAGAAATGAAAGAAAAGAAAACTGTCCTTAGGAAGGACTTTACTGGGATTCAAAAGGGCCAACTGGTTCATAATGAGATACTTTGACTGAGATGCTGACAAATATGTCATGTCATTAGTGCTTCTCTGACTAGTTGATAGCTGAGGTAGGGGTCCTGCATACTCGATCCAGACAGCAAGCTCAGTTAAACTACACAGACTATTTCCAGTAGTCTGAAGCGGGCTATATCCTGTTTTGGGCAACATATGAGAAAGGACAACTTGGTTACGCGTCTATCTGTGTCATCATAAATGTTATCAGGACAGACATAACTCACAGTGGACAGGATATGGGAGGCTGAGATAAAGGGAAATGAAAGAGGAAAAGGGTTCAGGGTTAAGTGGCAATAATGAGGATAAGACAGGAGAATATGTGTATGTGTGAATTCAAACTCACTTCAAAGTGTCTCTTGGAGCCTTGTTCATATCAACAGGAGACATAGGAGAGGCCCAGGGCATTAGAAAAGCAGGGAGGTAGAGGGGGAGGTTGAAAAAGGAGGGTTTGGGTAGAAAGGAAGCAGAACATGGTTGCAAACAAAGGCTGAAGAGAAAGAGAGGACTGAGGTGGAGGAGGGCAAGGAAGGGTTAAGCATAAGTGGGTCGGAGGTGAGAGGTTGGGGTATCTGGGTAGGTGAGAGGGAGGGGACTCATGGTGAAGGGGTTCACCTCTAGTGTGAATGTGATGAGGTAAAACCAAAAGAAAGGACTATGGAGAGAGTTCCTGTGTCATACACCCTCTTTATTTCCACCCTTCCTTCCCTTCCTCCCCTCTGGCCCTCTGTCCCCTTCCCTCCCTCCACTGCTGCACCCTCTCTGCGACCGGCCCCGGCAAATTCCCTAGGGCCAGGGGCAGTCCCCTTTCAGTCTCCAGTGACACAGTAATTAGAAGTGTGGGAACTGAATCCGTCCCTCTCTCTGAGCTCCCGCACCCCTCACCACCCCCCAATGATCGCTTGCTCTCTCCTTTCGCTGGCCCTCACCCCCACACCCCCTTACCAGCTCCCAGTTCCCACCTGGGGAACCTCAATTTTTGCACCTCAACTCAAGCTCTCGATCTCAGGAAATAGCATCTACCTAAAGAAAGAGCTTTCATATGGGTTATAGTCATTATCATATGCATCTAATATGACAGATACCTTAAATTACGTACAACTTATAAATACAACAACTTTACATATGCCTCAGTTAGACCATTTTATTTCTATGTATTTATTAAAAACAATTTAAAGCACTGATTGACACTTGCCACCTGTGATCTTGATGGGAGCGTCGCATCACACACACTCACACACTCAAACCCATACCATTCATCCCCCCTCCCACCCCACCCCGTTTCACCCCCGCCTCCTCTACAGTCACATAGTCCCCTATCTCTTCGAACAGAGCAACGCTGTCTCTCCCGCTCTCCATCAAGCTCACCACCCCCTCCAACCCCCATTCGCTATCTCCACGGCGATAACCATGGGAACAGCAGCACTGTGGGAACGGGCCACCAGTTGACCAAAATAGACAGCAGGAAAATGGAGGGAAAGAAAGAAAGAAAGGGCTCCCTGCGTCCAAGGAGGCCCGTGAGTGTGCATTTCTGTGTGCACGTCTCGTATGTGTGTGTGGCATAGGAGGTCCATGGGATCATTCAGACAGACAGGTACTCAGGCACTCCACTCACCTCTGGTTTTCACCAGCAACAATGGGGACACTGGGTGGCTTGAGCTGTTACATTTATTCACAGATATGCGGCTTCGGTTTGAGATGGTGGGACATGCTGAGATGCTTGTTCTCCTCATAATTTTAACGGTCCTACAACTACTAGATAGCTGTGTTGCACACAAAAAGGCAACGCCCTAACCACAAACACCCACACCCAAACAGCACAGTATTATTACACCATCACACACCCAGTCACACCCACAACTATGCACCTCTAAAGGAACACGTGCAATCGGTCTAATGAATGAATGAGATTGTTGGAATGGTTGGCATTCAAATACTGAAACAAGTTTGTGAACTAAAATGAAAGTACTTAAACAAAGGCACACATGTCTAATTACAGTCTCAGTTAATGTGAATAGCCAGAATAAGGCTACCATTATTGTTTACAGATTTAATTCATTTAATTTTAATTTTGTGTGTGGCAGGGGCAGGTAACCACAGCATAGCACACTTATAAGCAAGCACAAAACTACCACAGCTCATATTTTGTGTTTGCTATTTAGTTGTATTTGGTCCACGTGCATTGCTTGTGGTCTCCATTAAGTACAAATGCATGCACACACACACTCCTCTCTCTTTATGGCTTTAACGAAAATGCTGGGATGCAGTTCCGATGAGAAACATTAGATGCTGGTTTTCTTTGGCCTCCAAGAGAAGGAAATGGGGAAAAGACGCAAGTGGCGCATCATCATCATCATCATTTTTTTTTTTTTACCTAATGTGGGCCTAATTTTCCACTCCATTTATATCCTGCATCTTTCTCAGCAGCCCTGACATTCAAGTCTTGACTTCTACACTCATCTCCCTAAATTTCTGTCTATCTCTGTCTGATTTCTCCTTTTCCTTCTTTCCTTATTCCACTCACCACACATATCCCTTTTCTTCTCCTTTCAATCTCTCCGCTCTTTTCCGATTTCTACTGATCTATCTAATCTATCCAGAGTGCCTCCCCCTTTGCCTTTCCCAGGCCAAGTAGCCTGACCTCTCCAGCCTTCTACCTCTTTGCTCCCAGGAGTGAAGGGGTGTGTGCCTCTGACCATTCCCATCCGACTAGCACTTTCACTTTTAATCTGACTGTGTGTGTAACGGAGGAGACAACAAAACAAAGAGAATGTGTGTATGTCCCAAAGCAAACAGAGTCTAACTTCCTGACAGCATCGCATCACGCAAACTGCATGCTTTGGGAAGAACCACTGCAAGGCATAGTTTGAGGTTTTGAGGCCGAGTCGGCCTCCCATTCCAAAGACATAACACAATAACACACGCACACACAAGGAGTGAACAGGAACACAGCTCAGACATTTAAAAAACGTTCACAGTATATACAGGCCTCCACTGTGATTGTATTCACAGTTCTGCCCATGAGAATCAAGTAGAAACAAAACAGCAATACATCACCGGAGCGCCAACTTTGAAACACACACACACACACACACACACACACACACACACACACACACACACACACACACACACACACACACACACACAGACACACAGAATACCGTGGTTTAGTTCACAAGCCACAGACGGTGGGGGGTTACCATCCATTATCTCTGTCTCCATGAGGTTTAAATTCAAGTGTTGACACAACTCATTCTCGGAAACAGCATTCATGCACACGCACAAGCTTGGACTAACACACAATGTCCACACATGTACAGGATAGATGAGGTTATTGTTGTGAAGATATACAGGCCAGTGGTTCCCATTCCTGCTGGTTTTCTGTGCTATCAACTAAGTCAACAACACTGAAAGTGCAGAAGAATTCATGACTGATAAAATTAAAAGCAGCTCTTGTGAAAGAAGTTCTGAAGCTCTTGCATCAGAGAGCACACAATCAGAAATTGTAATTTTTGGTTCATTTGTAGAAATCTGGTAAAGATTTTTATGGGGGTTTTTTTTGTCTTAACTGTCACAAAACTCTATAAACAGGAGACAGGAAGACACATGCAACTAGAGAATTTCAGTACCCCCACCCTTATGTGACACTAAGCACAGACAACAGACCACACACATTCATCATGCAGAGAGACAGCAATCATGAGCTGAACAGCAACTAAAATTATGCAGTTAGTAACCTAACATTAGGAAAATATAACAGGGAAGGATACACATAAATTGCTTGAAAGAATTCCTGCATGTCACAGGGGTTGTTGTAACTGTGAGCACAAAGGCGCCACGGTCATGGTATCTCTTTATTTCAGATATTGTTTTTTATCAACCACAATTGGTGACCCATATATGTGGAAACAATGCATTTGCAGAGAACACAGATGGTGATATGATCTAGTAAAATGTTCTCAATATTGTCTACAAGCCTTCCAACTTGAAAATTGGGTAACACTGACAAGTGCATGGGGTTAAGTAGTCTTAAATCTATAAAAGAAAAAAGCACAGCCTCCATGTTTACGATTAAGTTATTTGTCCCAAGTAATCCTTATATTATTGGCTTAAGCATCAAGCCTCCCTCTTAATTCACAGCAATCAGATCGCAGTGCAAAAGAAGCTGTAGTTTTAAAATGATCAGCAGAAATAGGTCATATGTCAAATTGCATGTGAGGAAGCAAGGTTGCCTTAAAAGCATGACTGTACATGTAGGGGTCACCTAAAGCTCCCGAAGTGGGCTTGTGTGCCACAGAGATATGATAATAACAACCTTAACCCTCTCAGCTATTTCTCACTGGCAGGCATTAGCGTGGCTGACAAGAGTTCTTTATCACCGTGGTTGGGTGCAGCGCAGGCAGAATAAGCTTGGATGGCTTGCTATGTTATGGTGCATGTAGAGTGTGGGAGAATGATTTATGATTCACTAAGCTGCGAAGACCAAAGATCACATTTCACTATCGCAAGGGAAACCATTAAACCATGACCACAGACAGAGAGACAATCACACCAGCAGTATCTGGGAAAGGAAAGTGCAATTGTTAGCGCAAGTTCTCATAACATTTTTCTACCGTTACCGGTGGGACTTAACTTTTATTGATCAAAGAAAAGTATGTGGGTAATAGTTAAGGAGACCCAAGGAAGACAAATGCATGGGCACGTGTCATTTATGGAGAAATAACTTTTTTTTTCTTTTAAAAGGTTTTATCAATAAATCTTTGACCTATTTTTGCAACTGGTTTCTCTCAAGCCCCAATTATACTTGCAGCCTGACTTTTAACCCTTAAGAAAACACATTTTGTGTTATATAACAGTGTATTAAAATGTGATTTTAATGATGAAAGGTCCATTCCCTGTGTGGTATTGTGGTCATTAGCTGACCTAAGGTTTGTTATTATAGTGCAAAGAATTCTCTGTCCCTTAGGAGACTATTTAGAAGCAGAGGGCAATCACTCACAGCAGCACAGTCTGGCTGTGCAGCTACTGTGCTCTGCAAAACATGAGAAACTTCCTCTTTCTCTGTGTATGTTTCAGAGGAAGGCATCAGTAAGTGGTTCCCTCTCCCTGAGCGGCAGGGGAAAGTAGACCCTCTCGAGTGCCTCTTGGCTTCCCCACCTCCCCCATGAGCCAATAACGCAGTCAGACAGACACACACGCACACACACACACGCACACACACACAGTGTGGTTTCTCCTCTGGTGGGGAACATAAACAGGGCTGTCTGTCTGCAAGTGGAGAGCTAGTTCTCATGACATCACCACCCAGCAGGAATGCACTGCTCTGCCACGTCAAAGCCCCTCACACACACAAACGCTCGCACACATACACACAAAAGTACATGTTAAGTGATTTATGCACGTCCACATTTTCACAGGGAAATGTACCACATACAAAACATACACCCAAATGGCATTTTGAGCCATTTTCTCTCCTCTGGTATTTTCTTGCTGTGCAATTGTTTTTCCTCTCTCACTGCTCAGACATCCTCTTCCTCTGCATCTCCTCCCTTATCTTTATCACTTTGTTTTGTTCATTTTATCCTTGTAATTCCTCATTCCTATATATCTCCATTGCTTGTGCATCCCGTAGTGTCAGACCACACACAGACCACAGAAAGACAGATGAAGCCTGCGAAACAAAGACCCACGAAGCATGACAGAGAAAAGTATAACACTTGAAGATGGAGACGAAAGCATCATCACCTTTGAGAAACGTTGTGTGTATTTGTATGTGTATGTGTGTATGTTTTGGGGGGTGAAGCGGGGGGGACATGGGAAATTACGCACTACTTCATTGTATTGGTGTTTGGAGGAAAAGCCCTATTGAAGCTCTCCCTCCTTCCTTTTCACCTCTCTTCCTCCCTCACTAACTCTCTCCTCCCTTTTCCATCCCTCCATCACTTCCGGCCTCATCTTTTCCTTCCTAGCCATTTCCCCTTTGCTATTTTCTCCTTCTTATTACCTCTTCTTCCTTCCCTCTCTTCATCTCAGCCTGTCTCTGGTGTGTTTTCTCACAATTTCTCACCCCTTTACTTTTTTATCCTCTCCGCTTCTCCCAGGCTTTTGGGGAAAGCAGGGGCAGGAAGCAGCTTGGCTCTCAGACAATGGAACACATCAAAATCAAAAAGCAGCACCAACCTCACCAACTTCTCACACACACACAAGCAGAGCAGGACAAACAGGACATTCCAGCTGCCGGCTGCACCGGATTCCTCGCCTTGGCTAATCTGAAACGGAGAATGAGACTGGGAGTGGAGCAGAGCAGGGAAGCAGGGTGAGAACTGTGGGTGAGGGAGAGCAACACCTAACAGAGGCCATAAGAAGAAACCGATACAGAGTGGGGGAGAGAAATTAAGAACCTTAGGGGTAAAGGAGAGTGTTATTTAAAAGAGCATCAGTTTAAAAAAAAAAAAAAAAGGTGAAAAAGCAACAGAGTAAGAAAATAGATCATGTGTCACGGTGTTATACACACGTCTTCATGCAGCTCTAAAAAGGCATATTACGTTCATTGCTGCATGCATATCATGATATGAGTACCTGCCAATGGCCATCCTCTGTTTTATTTACAATGTTTCTGCAATGAAAGGTGAAAAGTTTGCTTTGTTTCCATGTCAGATCATTACAAAACTGCAAAGTATGCTTTCCTGTAACTAGGGTAAACAATTGTATATTCATTTCATGATGCACTTACAAAACAAAGTTATGTCACCAACATGGCCATAACACTATGGCATTCACTAACCACAGTGTGGGCAGTCCAATACCTGGCTTCTGATATCAAACCCATTTCTACCCACATGCTGATGAGGGGCGTGCATACGAATAAAAGAGAGCAAAAACTGTAAATACCTTCTTCCATTAACTACACTCCACAATGCTATCATTTGCACTTGCGTAGAAAATAAGTACCGCATCCTGAGCTGGAAATAGCAAAAAGCTGGTTTCTTAACAGATTATTATCTCCAGAATGACTCCTCCATCTATAATTAAAACCCATCTCTAAGAAAACAACATATATGCACATTATCCGCGCCTCTAAGTGCTGAAAACCTAAGTGGGTTTTGAGCAACTATATATTCTCACACAAGCATGGAGACAGACAGACACACAGAGACAGATACATATCATGCATCCACCCGCACACGCAGGTGTCACTGCCTTGCTATGTTATCCTGGGGCCAACTTGACTGTGGGAAAACAGAGCAGGCCTGATTTCTTAAATGCTTGGTGAGTGATGGATCATCTTCTTTCTTATCTATTAGTTCGTATGTGTATCCGCTATTGTGTCTGCTCAGACAGCTGCAGATTTTTCTGTGGGATTTTCACACCACTTCCAAAAAATGGCCTGCCTTACAAGAGTTCACAGAGTTTAACGGTCATCTCTCACAGTTCAGACACAAATACATACACATACACTTCTCAGAGAAGAACTGAAGGATTTACCTCTTCAGGAAAATAATAAACATTTACATAACAGAGACATCAACTTATTTTGTTTCCTAACTATTGAGTGGTGTCCAAGTATCCTTATGCTGTCCAGGAAAATGCTATTATTAACTTAATAACTGTTAGCATTATTTTCAGTACTAGTTTTCTTGTAGTCTTGTTGCTAATTGTGTTAATGCTATTGTCGCAAATGGTATCTGGATAATGTCGGAAGAATCAGGTTTGGACACAATCACAAGTTGCTCCCTACAAAAACAGCCGTGTTCGCACTACTGGAAATGTGACGTGTTCCAAAACAAACACTCCAAGTATGTGAATCAAAACCCTTGCCTGATTTGACTCTCTGGGATCATAATAGAAGATGATCCTCTTTAAGATCATCTCTTCATGCACCTCCAGTTCACTTTTAATGCTGCCACAATCTTAAGAACGCTTCTTTAAATCCACTGCTGGAAGGTCTGCTATTTCCTGTACGTGTTATAGTTAGTATAGTCTTTCATTTTCTATTTCTAGTTCCGTTTTAGAATTTATTTTATTTACTTTTTTTTTTAAATTTTTTAGTAAGTTTCTGCAATGGGTTTGTTGATTTCAGTTTAGTTTTCCCTGTTTGAAAAAAGTTCAGTTTCAGTGTTAGTTTGAATTCATTTCTATCACATGGAGAGTGTTTGTCAGGAGCAAGATTTAAGAAGTTCAGAATAGATGTTACAATGCACACCCAGCACTTTCTGGAGGCAACTAGCTCTCAGTAATGTAGACGGCTTCGTCTCACGTCTAACACATTTACCAAAGCCTGGATAAGCTGCCTTGAAAAATTGGACCAAACTGTTAAAGACTACAACTAAATACATTTCTTCTACATTTTAAATTTACTTTAGATATGCTTTTGTAAATTCCCAATATAATTTCTGTTAATATTTTTATTTCTATCAGATAGTATGGTTTTATATAGCTAGTTTTAGTTTTGTTTTTGTTACCTGCAATAACAATGCTTAGGATCTACTTCTTTCAATTACTTCTTTATAAATTCCGGTCCTTTCCGATGAAAACCACAGAAATACAGTACAGCGCATGAATAATGACTCATTGTGTCAGCTTCTCATTTCCCTAACTAGGTCATATTCACAACAACAACATCATCTCAGTGACAGCTATATAATATCTGTGGTCACGTCTCCATAAACCGGAGCTTAGAAGCAACACAACAATCACAATAGCCTTTCCTTATTTGGCTACCCTACAGCAGCTCAGACAGAGATCTGGTATATCATTCTTATAATTCTTATAATTATATATATATATGTACTCAAAACCTACTGTTTATATGTATGTGTCACAAAAAGCAGTCTGTGCTGTGTGTGAACAACACTTTTTCCCTGTGTGTTTACCTCTAGCACTTTCTCAAACTGTGTGTAACAGGAGATGCGAAGCCCTCGCCACACACAGTGGGAAATATTTGGGATGGTTTCCCTCGGAATGTCTTGGCGTGCCTATGGAATGCCCCCCTCCCAACAGTCTCCTCCTGCCCCTTCTCATTGTCGCTTCCTCTCATCTCTAGTCCCTCAAGGGGAGGGAGAGTGGGAAACAGCAGGACACACAAATACGACCCCTGTTTTGTCACCAGAGAGGAAGGCACATGCATAGAGATACAGACGAGGAGAGCCAAGCATGAGAAACCAGGGCAGGTTTGCAAAAAAAATATGAGAAGGCACTCAGGTTTCATAGTATGATACTGCTCATATCCATGGGCATCTAACAATTTCAGCTGCATGCAAGTTTGAAAAAGGGAATCTATTTCAATAAAAACTATCTTGTTTGCTACTGGATTTTAACACCTAACATGTTTACATCCTGGCAGAGATTAACCCAGTTTCACTTGTACTCACATGTGCGTGCGCGTGCACACACACACACACACAGCAAGTGAAGGATAGCATTAAACGTGTCTCAACCTCTCACATTCCTCCTGCTTCTCAGCCTGCAGCTCTCTTTGTAGATCAAAGCAGAGACAACAAGTCTTTCTATTGCCGTGTAGTCCTCCCTCCTGTACCCCTCCTTTTCCTTCACTCTCTCTTCCTCTTGATATTCCTCATTCAACACACACTTATCTCGCTCAAACAACTTTGCTTTTTCTCACATTTCCTCAAATACCTTTCAGCTTCAGTGTGTAATTTTAGCCTCCCTCTCCCTCTCTCCACAACCATATTATTCGCTATTTCTCAACTGCTTTCACTGCAGTTCCCTTTTTTGTCTCTCATCTTTTTACCTCACCACCATCACCTCTGTTCTCACTTCTCTATCGCCTTCCCTCCCTCTCCTTTTCCTGTCCGTAACCCCCCTCTTATTTCTCCCACCCCTCCCTCTCACAGTGCAGCGGTTCCTGTTGCTCTTGTTTTCACTTCCCCAGTCGTCTGGTGCGTGGGAACCAGCGTTTCAGCTGCAACAGTGTCTACGCCTGAGTCTGAGTGTGAGCGCATCTGTGACCAAGTCTATGTGTTCTCACTTGCTGTTTGTGCTTGAAGGTGCTGAGGTGACTGTGTGCACGCAGCAGTCATAATATGCGTTTGTTGGTTTGGGGTTTCAAATCTGCATTACCCAATATATATGGGAGTTTGTGCGTAGCTGGTTTCACATCTACCTCTGAGCTAGCCTCTGCTATCTGAACATATCTGTAATAGGCCAGTGTGGGCCATCTCATGGAACCATGAGGCCTAGCGGAAGTGTGTGTGTGTGTGTGTGTGTGTGTGTGTGTGTGTGTGTGTGTGTGTGTGTGTGTGTGTGTGTGTGTGTGTGTGTGTTTGAATAGAAAGTACAGATAGAGCAGGAATTAGTGGTGGGAGTTGGATAGAGCTAAATAGGGAAACTGCAATGGAGCAACCACTAGCTTTACCATCAAAGGAATACCCTTGCTGGAGATACTAATTAGGGACTATAAACAGTTCATTTCTGTGATATCTGTTAACATTTTATAACAGTAAATATTTTTTAAGAAACAGAACACTGAAACCGACCTGTATAACTTGCTTTACTGCAAATGTTATTTTAATTATTGCCATATTTTGATTTGATTTTCATAGATATTTAATAAATTACTGTAATGTATATTTAAATCAGCATATTTATAACATAACCCTGCATCAGACAGGCAACTTGTCCAGGGTGTACCACATCTCTCATCCTTTGACAGCTGGGACAGGCTCCAGCCCCCCCAATGATTCTGAACAGGATAAGTAGAATAAAATGGATGGTTGGGTTTTGACAACACTAACAATCTGTACTAAAGCTGAAAATAATTTTATCTTTTTTGGAGCTCTGACAGTGCAATTAAAATCATTTCAATGTTAATGGTTTAAATGTGCTTGCTTGCCTTTGGAGAAACATATTCACCTCATATTAAGCACAGTAAGCTAAATAAATCAAACTTAAATTTCAGGTAGATTTGTTTAGAAATGTGATACAGAATGCAGATGAAAGCAAAAGGAAGTTCCATATTAACAAAAAAAGGTCTCTATAAAGTGTTCATTTTATTTTACTTAATTATTTCTTTTGTATGAGGTTTCAGGGACAGATGCCATATCCCACAGAGCAGAGACAGATTCAAATCTCCCAACAGCAGATGGGTCTTTATATAAATACAAGCCAAATGAATTGCCTTGTTTACACAAAGAATATGTATTAATACTGCCTGAATAAGGAGCATAACTCTCAGTTTCTGAAGCCAGGTTTTTCAGTCACACGGAAGATAAACCACTTCCATATGAATCCCTCAAACACCATACATGACATTTTAAATACATGAGATAGTATTTTTTCAATTGCGTAACTATGCAGAAAAGTAAAAACATGATGCCCTTCTCTATGTTGCATTCTCTCTAGGAATAGGGTCAAATTCCTATGCCTCTAAAATCTGTGAGGCCTATTGATACACAGAAACAAACATTAACCCTTCCCCTACAATTTACATATGCATGTCTACACGAGGCTGTGCTTAACCTGTTGTGTGTGTGTGTGTGTGTGTGTGAGATTTACTTCTCTTTCCTCATGACATTTAGCAGTAGTGTATGTGATTGAGGGAGGAACACATAGACAAAAAGGGAGAGAAACTAAGCCACCCATTGCTAATTTGATAGCTTTACAATCAGATAACAAAAGAGGTTAACTTTGCCTGGGTGGGCTGTTGTGGAGCCCCAGGGTGAAACTCTCTGTTGCTCTCTGCCACACACACACACACACACACACACACACGCACGCACGCACGCACGCACACCTACAATATTTTACAATTTAAGCAAAGGTCAACAAAACTTTAATACAAACAACTGACTGAAATGTATTATTAATCTTCAATATCATTTAACCAAATAATGAAAAGGAATATAGTCAACCCCCAGTGTGACAATAACCGCAAATACTTGAGACCCCCTTTACAACTACCTATTTTAATAGTTCAAACATCAAATACACCTGAAACTGTCATCCCAAAACACTTAAAAATCATTTCAAAGTCAAATTAGATTAAAAACGAGAGACAAAGACACACAAAGTACACAAATACGTGAAACACTTGAACAGCAGATGTCTACGCGGTGAACTGGCAGCGTAGACATCTGCAAATAATTTTGATCTATGGAAAAAATCTGTGAATACTGAACCGTTAATTGGGGGGGAGGTTCGACTGTATTATACTTGAGCAATATTACTTTTGATAATAATAATAATTCTGAAAACATTTTATTAAGATAACATTGGTCAGTCTGTTTTTAAAAAAGTGGCAGCAGGAGAGATGGAAGTGGTTGAAAGAGCTTTTCACTGAATGAACTAATGAAAAAAACTCTGTGCCAGAGATGTAACTAGATATGTGGGAAAATGTAATAATTTAAATATGCTATTCAGCATTTATATGGGATGTATTGGAGTGACTTCTTTGAAGTTGTGTAGGAAGTGTGTACTAAAGTAAAGGATGTAGATGGATGACTATTTAGCCAATGGTCAATTGCTGCTTTTTTTGGGTATGTGTGATCCTCATCATATCATCAGAACAGGAGGTAGCATCAAGGTGGTCAAAAAAAAAAAAAAGGAATGCAGCTGGTGGTGTCTTGACAAATTCGCCACCCCTCACCCCCTCCTAGAAGAACGCTAGAACACCCAAGTTTTAAACTCTACTGATTCCACTCCCAGTCACAAACACACACAGGGGCACATAGCCCCTCTGAAACAGCCACCCACAGAGATATCTGTAGGTCAGGTACTATAAATCAGACTGTTATTGATGCAGTGTAACTGTTTTAACATATTTTCCACAACCATGATAAAATATGGATCTGAATAATAAACATGAGCTGCTACTTTAGTATTACTTATGGATACACACATGCTTGTTAGGAAGCAGATAATTATTCAGCTTTATTCCTTCTTCAGTTAAATTCCTTTATTTTCTATTTTCCATGTTTTTAAATCAAGTCTTCATCTTAAAGCTACTTCTCATCCACAGCATTATGGTAAATTTTCTTAGTGAACCACTGCATGTTTGACTCTCCTTTTCCATATCCATTAGTTTTTGCATCTTTTATACATCTTCCCCCATCACCCAACAGTGGCACTGATCAAGACTGTGGTGGCAGCAAGCTAAACAATGAAACGCAGACATCCCACTTCCTCACAACATCTTCCAGCCCCTGCTGAGGAATTCCCAGACCAGATGGGATATGCAATCCCATTCGGAGTCTTCTGGGTCTGCCCCAGGGTCTTCCTCTATTTGGACATGCTGAGAATACCTCCACAAAGAGGGAGGTCTGGCTCAGGAGGGATAATAATTAGATACTCTGGATGCTCTAAAATGGCTACTTTGAACATAAAGGTAACGTGGATTGACTTCACCCTCCTCCTCCTTTTACTAAAGATGACCTTAGATTTACTGCTGAATACATTTGTTTAGCCTCCCTGCTACTACTACAACACCCACATACACCCTACACCAATCAGCTTGTTAATATCTTACATCATAAAATCTCTCGTGAACAAAACCACAAAATACAGTGAGGTAAGGCATCTCCCTGTTGACTCCTCTGTAGGGATGGGTACCGGTATCCGGTGCCATTATGGCAGCGGTTCTGACATAAACGGTAGTAACCAGACTGAAAAGCAGCGCACATTTCGGTGCTTTATTTCGGTGCTTTTTTTCCTGAGATGTCATACACTTTGAATTCTAGCCAATCATTTTACGTTTCCGAGGATAGTAGGCGGGTCCAGGTACGTACGTTCTTTTAGAGCAGAGCTACAGATTAACAATGCCCAAGGCGAAGTGGTCAAAAGTCTGGCTGTACTTCACAGCAAAAGATGCAAACTCAGCAGCAACAAGTGCTTTAAGCTGATACTGTGACACTGTGCAAAGGAGGTAACACCTCAAATCCGATGAAACACCTGGCGACGCATAGTGTTTTTTTTAAAAGCCAAAAAATGCGCCGTACTTGATAGCTTGCTGCGAGACCTCACACCGAGCGCATAAATAATTTCCCCCAGGGATCAATAAAGTATTCTGATTCTGATTCTGCGGGTGTGGTGCCTGTTATTGGACCCGGAGTTAGCAACATCCCCCAAAACACGAAGAGGAGAGTCCTGGCCCCTAGCCCTGCCAGTGTAGCAGAAATGATGACGGATGATGATGGCAGCAGCAGCCGTTCTTCTCTGCGTGAGTAGCTTCATGATGTTCGTGTGTAATTTACGTTGAGTAGGCTAACCACGTTATTACATTAATGCATGTAAGGTGAACTAGCAAACATCATCATAGCTACATGCGGCTGTCCTCTTGTTTGATGGCAGATGCTCCCTTCACCCTGGCCAAAAAGGCTAAAATGACCAAAGAAAAAGTGGAAAACAGCTAAACATGAGAGGTTTTTGGACAAAGTTTGTGTTTTTTCCATTGATTAAGCACTGCTTCAAGCCAAGAGTGATGCCATATATGCCCCATAGCTGCAGAAAAGGCTAACATTGTTATCTTTTTACAAAAAAAACAGCTAAACATGAGAGGTTTTTGGACCAATTTTGTGTTCTCCATTCTTTAAGCACCGGTTTGAGCACCGGTTTGAGCACCGTTTAAGCACCTGCACCGTTTCAAAAGTACCAGTTTGGCACCGGTATCGGATAAAACCTAAACGATACCCATCCCTACTCCTCTGTGTGTGTGTGTGTGTGCGTGCGTGCGTGTTGGGGTGGGGTGAGAGGTGAGCCAAACCCTGTGATTTTATGCACGGCTTAACCACAAGTGCAAGTCTCTTTTCCATCTCCAACATAAGGAACATAAGAATGCTCAACATCTTCCCATGCTGTCAGCACTTTATTTCCTGGTAGTCTTGCCAGTAAAGAGTTCAGAAATGCTTCCACTTTCTTTCTGTGTTAAGCATACCACCTTTACCACAAGCATTTTTCCTTTGAATTCGACTACTTTACTCAAGCAGAAGCTTTTAAAAAAAATTACGAAATTCTTCCATTCATAATACTTCTCACTAAAATAATAACTATAGTTCTTGTGTTTCTCTTGATTAAAGTTGTGTATGAGCCAAATGTAAGTAGTAAGCAAGATAAATTAATATTTTGGACTAACTGTTGAATTACACAGATGTTATCTGTATCCAACTCTGCATCAAGTCATGTATTATTTTCTTCATTTGTCTGTTGTGAACTTTTCGTCCCTGCAGACAACTTCACTCTAACCATCCACAAAAGATCATGAAAATCATGTACAAGTGTGTAGCACACCGCATAAACAAATATTTTCATAGACAGAAATACCTGACAGCGGCTGAATATATCACTGGGAGTGGGCTGGATGTTAAAGTGTTTGAGAACTCGAACCGCCTGGTCTCTGGCCTTTTCTGAGCAGGCTAGGGAGAGACAGCGACCCTCCGCCACCTGGGAACGCAACTGTACGGGAAGATACAGACAAACTATGTGTACCAGGAAACAAGTCAGACACACCAATGCATGAAAACAAGCGCACAGTGCATCAGCATTCCCTAGATTTTAGATTTGTTTTTGAGTTCATGTGTACTTACAGTTTGGAATGGTTGTCCACATGTAAGAATGACACGGCCTTCAGCCTGCGCTAACTGAGACACAACAAATTCACACAAGAATAAAAGAGTACAATAAATGTATGCGGTAATGACACTCATGCTTGAAATGTACTTTGGTACACTAAATTCTGAAAACATTATGGTATGTTTTTATATGGTAATATAGGTTCTGAAGATGCTACGGTACAGTAATTTTTGGCCTAGTAGAAGCAAGTCTAGGTGTAGGAACAGGTCTGCTCTAATTTGTGCAGATATTTATGATTTGAACTGACCAGGAAAACGTTATGAATAGCTAAAAGCGATCAGTTCTTTCTAATACCATTTGCATAAAAACTACAGGAGGAAAGACTTGTGGATACCTAATCATGCCATCTCTGGGCTTCAGCAGTGAAGTAGCTGTGGCGTGAGTCAAGCTTATATTTTTAGGATCATTAAGGCTGACATCAATACCATTAATAACATCACAATATAGCAGCGTAAGTATGTGGCAACATCCTTTGGAATGAGGTCATTCATTCAATTTATTTTTGATATGAATAAATGGGGTATGGAAAAAGTGAAAATTAAATGGTAACAGCACTGATTACCAAATATCTGATATTGTGACATCCCAAGGGCTTTTTCTGTGGAAAATGTGAATATTTAGAAAAACTAGCAGGACTAACCTTAGCTGCAACCCTGTGATCATCAGTGTTCTCCAATATGACCACGTCAACTCCTAAACAACGCAGGTATCTTCCGAGTCCCTGCAGCATGTTGTCACACACCACCCGCAACTGCTGAGGGGGTAGCGGTGGGGAATCTTCTGAAGGCTTCTCACCATACAAGACGCCTTTCTCTGGATCTGAACAAGAGGGGCTGACCCTTTGAGCCCCCTGACATTCCTAAATGGACAGAGACAATAATGTGATACTTAACCGATCCCCATAGGGGGATTTTCTTTTCACTTGCACCACAGTTCAGGGAGGCTATAGCACTGGGTGAGCTTTAAATCTGCACCCCTGGAGCTGCTAGGAACTGCTGAAGTGTCTTTGTCAATGACTTATTGTCCCTCCTTACAGGCTGAAGGCTCAAAAGTTGGGTTTTCAGTAAGAGGTTTTAGCATTTACATGTAACATGAAAATTTATCACAGAAGAATGAATAGCTAAATTAGCAGATTCTGCTTTACATGTAAATAGGTTGGTCGCTGTCTATGAAGCGGAACCAACACCTACAGTAATCCTGCTGGTGACTGCAATCATGTTTCTGCATGAAATTCTGCATTAAAAAGGCAAAAAAAACTAACTGAATACATACTCTTTGCTTCAAGTATTAAAATGCCACTCTGATGCAAAGACCCTCTATAAGGAAACTGTTTACTAGGTCCCTTGTTTGGTTTTGGTCTCAACAACACTGATAATTGTTAATTGCATTCACAGTAGAATTCCAACATGTCCAGGTTGAGTATAAGGTTATGAAACCTACCAAAAACAAATAAAAGTAAAATATGAACAAAGCAGGTCAAGTATATTAATGAACTTTTGTGAAATAGTGGGAAAAATATTTAAAACTGAACTCTTGAAATAAATATAAAGATAAAACAGCTTTTAAATTTCTCTACCTCTTAGACCAGCAAGCACAGTTACTACATGTTTCATCAAGTCAACTAATGAGGGAAAAAAAAATCTATATAAGGTTGCGGCTCAGGTGGTAGAGTATATGTTTTCTTAACGTAAGATAAGAAGTTTGACTTGAAAATTGCTTATCTTATCACTCATGGCAGTGACTTTTATTTCTCTACTTTTTGTTCTCCCCCATCCGAAATGAGTTCAGCGTCTTTGGTTTTTACACACAGGTGTAAAGGTTTGACTATTACACACACACACACACACACACACACACACACACACACACACACACACACACACACACACACACACACACACACACACACAGGTCTGAATGCTGCAGAGTTACTGCAACAGCCAGTTCTGCTCCTGTTAATAATGTCTAATAACGATGTCAATAAATCAAACAGCTGAATATTCATAGTTTATTAGCTATACCAACTCACACACACAGACACACCTTTCTACCTACCTATCTAGATATAGATATAAAGATGTATTAAAAAAAAAGAAGAAAAGGCAACTGATCCCTGACCTCTTTCTCAAGGGTCTGTTTTGTTTGCTTGTCCTTTTTCTCCTTCAGCTTCTTGTCTCTGCTCTTCTCTGATTGGCTTGAAGATATGCTGCGCAGGTCATCAGGCAGCCCAAAAGATGCTGGGTTGCGGGAGAGGACAGAGTACACTTCCAGCAAACAGTAGGCATCTGCCACTAGAAGATGTTAAGAAGCAAAAGAAAGAGAGGGGGAAAAGGGGGGATTTATTGGTTTGCAGTTCATCAGGGGATAACAAAATAATCTCTGATATTCTATTGAGAAGAGAGCAGCGACCATCTGTCTCTCTGTCATTGTCTGTCTGTGCATGCACAATACCTTACCTGCATATCTAATTTGGCTGATGCGTAGAGGCCGCTTCTCCCAGTTGGACATCTGCTCTGTCTTGTCCAGGGGCCTTCCCAGGACCTGTTGTACCAACAGACTGAGGCCCTTTTCTGCACAGTCCTCTCCCACCAGTACCTCTTTAGGGCCATTTTGAGTCGGGCTGAGTGCACTATGTTGAATCTACATTACAAATTACAGACATAAAATAGCATAAAACAATCATTTATTTTAAACAGTGCAGGACTTCATTTAGAAACTGCGTTATATTAAGTTATGGAAATGAAAAGAAAGATTACTTTTTTATGTATACTTAGAAGATCAAGCATCCCCTCCATTTTCAGTGGGTCCTCTTGTAACTGGGGCCAGGTGGCCAACAGACACTTAAGATCACTGGCCATACCATATCCTGAATTGCAATAAAAGGAGAAATGTAGGAGACCAAAGTATGTAAAAAGAAAAAAAAAAGGCGAATGACTTGGATATAACACTGAATACATGCTAACCTAGTTTAAGGACACTTTGTTGGGAGAACAAGCTCCTGATGAAACAAATTGTTTCTGGGTGCTCACAGAATCTCCTAGCACAGAGGTCTATTAGGAAAACCTGATCAGAAACTGCAAGTTGTATCAGGGCCACTTGCTGAGTTGAGATACAGCCAAATGTTGGCTGCCACTCCATGTCAACTCCGACTACAACACCTTTCTAAGAAAGGACAGATAGCAGAACACAGGAGAGAAAGTTGAATAATACATGATTGCAAATACAGACTTTTCCCATCATTAGGTGCTGTTTAATCCTCTGTACCTTGAGCAGAATGCTTTGACATCTCTCGAGAGCTTCTGGTGTGTCCACAAAGTGCACCTTGTCTTTGGTAAGTGGCACTTGGTAGAACTTCTCACAGTGAGACTGAGCTAGCTCCCACTCCTCAGTTTCTGCAGTATCACTCAGAGATATCTGTCTGAGCAGAGGTGAGAAATGTGTATTTTTTATGAATGTGCAAATAAAAGACTGTGTGCTCTATAATGGCAAACTGATAACCAAATAGGAGGGAAAAAAGTGACTAAAACAATGCATTAGGTGTTATGAATGAGTCGAGTGAATCAGCGAAATATGTAAATAGTGAAAAAGAACCAAGTGAGCACAAAAGCTTTGTTTATAAGACTGCATTGAGAAGCTGTTGCAAAAGCAGGATGAAATCAGTAAGCAATATGTGAGAAACAGGATGTGGAGAAGAAAAATTAGACTCCACAGTTCCCTTTATATAAAAAATACAGTTTGTACATACCACAATTTGCGTAACAGAAGATGTTTATACATGTTCTGGCCAACTTACTGTAGAGCACGTGGTAGACTCTGCTGGGTTTCCCATACTCCACAGGGAAGTCGATATCTGGGGATGCTGTATCTCAGTGACCACTGGGAGGCTTTCCGAAGACAAGAGTACTTCACCAACATCTCCACCAAGTGGATCTGCAGCTCAAGGTCATCTGCCACTACATACTATACATACACAACAATAAACTTACTGCATACAAGACATAGCGCCATACAAATTTAGGCTTCATCAAGTCACATATAAACACATACAAACCCACTTGTACATGGTCAATCCAGTTCTCTTCTGTCATGCCTTTCTACGAAGAAAAAAAGATACAAAATGCTATTTTTAATTATTCTTCATTACAATTTTTAATCTACAATGTGAGGAGAATTTGGCAGCTAAACAATAGGGTACTGCTAAACTGAAAATTCAATAATAATAATATCTGATCATATTGTCTACTAGTCCTCAGTCTACAATTTCATCCTCTGCAAGCAGTGTCAGTTAAAGTGACGGTAAGACTTAATTATCTTCTCTAACTTATCGAAACAAATCATTTCTTCTCTTAAGCACACAGACGTGGGTTTCAAAAGCTTTTAGTAAACTTTATATTTCCCCTTTTGTGCATTTATGTCACACAATTAGATTTGACACTCTCTTACCACATTCTGCTTTTTTGTT
Organism: Rhamphochromis sp. 'chilingali'; assembly: GCF_963969265.1. Taxonomy (NCBI): domain Eukaryota; kingdom Metazoa; phylum Chordata; class Actinopteri; order Cichliformes; family Cichlidae; genus Rhamphochromis; species Rhamphochromis sp. 'chilingali'. The sequence goes on along the minus strand of NC_137930.1, from coordinate 28,159,906 downwards.
TAAATTGCACTTTGAACTGCTACTTCACAAAAAATAATACATACAGTCAAGTGGAAAAATAAGTTCTATTGACTAAACTAAGTATACCTATTGATTCTATAGCTTGCAGAACAAACTTTAGCAGCATTAACTTGAAGTAGTTATTTTCTGTATGACTTTATCACTCTCTCACATCATTGTGGAGGAATGTGGCCCACTCTTCCTTACAACATTGCTTTAGTTCATTGAGTTTTGCAGGCAGTTGTTTATGCACAGTTCTCTTAATGTCCCGCCGCAGCATTTCAAGCAGACTGAGGTTTGGACTTTGACTGGGCCATTGCAACACATTGAATCTTTTCTTTTTCAGCCATGTTGTTGTATATTTGCTGCTGTGATTGGGATCATTGACCTGTTGCATGAAGTAATTTCAGCCCAGCTTTAGCTGTCAGACAGATGGCCTCACATCTGACTCTAGAACACTTTGTTATACCGAGGAGTTCATGGCTGACTCAGTAACTGCAAGGCACCGAAGTCCTGTGGCTGCAAAACAAATCTCTCCACTACTGTGCTTGACAGTTGGTATGAGGTGTTTGTGCGTTGCTTAGTTTTCACCAAACATGGAGCCATGCATTATGATCAAGCATCTCCACTTTGGTTCCATTTGTCCAAGTACATTGTCCCAGAAGACTTGCTGTCACGTTCTTTTTAGAGGGAGGAAGCTTTTCTCTTGGCAACCCTTCCAAACAAGCCACAGTTGTTCAGTTTTCTAACTGTACCCTACTTCAGTTCTTCACATGCTAACTGAAGCTATAGTCCTGGGATTTCTGAGCATTGCACAGTCTGACCTTGGAGTGAAATTTGCTGGGACATGGACTGCTGGGAAGATTATGGCACTGTGTTAACGCATAGCTGAACGCTCCAGACCAGCAAACTGTCAAATCAATCAACTGTATTTGATTAGCAGAACCTGGCTGCTACATCACCTTTTAAGTTCCTATAAAAGTAGTAAGAGTGGACTGCATAGAATTTCGTGAAAACATTTACTCTCACATAGCTGTATATCACTACGTAAAAACTAAAGCACAGCTCACTGAACTGTAAGTTAGCAGGGAAACTCACGAGCTTGTTAAACACACTGATCACATTTATGCCCCTCCTAATGAGTTTAGAGTTTATTTAATGTTTTGTAAAGCGTTCTCGAGTTTCTTGAATGGTGCTGTACAAATCTAAGTTATTTGTTTGTTTTTTACTGGCAAAAAACAAACAGATGTCAGAAATAATTTTTTGTTGGAAAACAAACAAAAATTATATCTGTCTTCCATTTTCATTGGTTTACTTTACTCTGAACAGTTTAGCTAAAGAAATAAAGGTGAATGCTGATGACAGCACGTAATAAAAAATAATGACGTTGAAATAAAACTGAACGTCTGCTCCATCACTTACCTCCACAAACCTCTTGTACATGAGGAAACGCAGAGAGTCTAGTCTCCTCTTGTGCAGTGCATTGGGACACAGTCCTGCACCAAAAAGACAAGGTCACTACAATTTCTGCCCGAGACATCCACCTGCAATATGCATGAACGAAACATGCACCCAATCATCCACCTTTATCAATCTTGAATTTCTCCATGAGTCGCAGGACGTGTTTGGTGAGCATTTTCGGTTGAATCTGTTCCATCCGTTGTTTGGTCAGATTAAGGCGAGGGAACTGACTGTGGAAACATGCGTACCCACACAGTTACACAACTTTTTTCTTTTTCTTTTAAGGCTCTGCATGTCGACACCTGTATCAAGTTCACATACGTGTACCATACCTGTTTAGCTCTTCCACACAGAAGCTGGGGTGACACCAAGAGTCTAGAAGTTTAACCAATCGTTCCTCTAGATGACTGTAGCCTGAGACAAAGGACACGGCCACCGACATCTTATCCTGCACGATTAGTGGTACACACATCTGCAGAATAACATAGGAGATGAAAATTTAGGAAGTTGGATAGAGATTTAATAGTGAGTTTATATAGAAGACATTTGATGGTTAATTAATAAATAAATACAAGGACAACAAAGACTGGATATCTCACCTCCTCCATATTTAACTCTTCCTGTAAGTTCAGCTTAATACCGAGCGTTGCTGCCTGTGGGGGTTATAAATTTCACTTTCTATGATTTTATTTTGTCTTAAACATTTCTGCAATAACAACAATAATATCATGAAATCATGCACCCACCTCTTTGTAGAAGCTGAGAGCATGCAACCAAGTAATGTGCAATCGGAGTATGGCTGGATCCAGTGAACTGAGTTGGTAGATGTTTATGAGACTGTCTACAAAGTTTGGCTGGGTATCTGTTAGCAAGTTGAGAGCACGCTGTTGGAGTGCCACTGCTTGCTGTTCCGACACTGAACTCAGATTGACCTGTATGAAGAACACAAACCCCCAATCCAAAACAGAAATCAAAAACACCCTTTTAAAACACTAAAGAATACTACACTACTACAGAGGTGTTAATGAGAAGGTTTGTTAGTCTGCACTAATAAAATAAATTGCTCAGGTATTCATTTTCAAATATCTCAATGATGGCACAACTATAAAGTCAGCAAGCCTTTGTGTACAGTTCAAAATCACAAAAGGATGAAAAAGTCGGACTGCTAACCACAACAGCAGGTTTGTAACTGCTTGCCTATCTACCTGAGGATGTTCCTTAATCCATGTCTGGAATTCCATGAGTATGTGATGGCCAAGGGTGTGGCTCCGACCTTTCTGTTTGCCCGGACAACTCTCCAGGATTGTTAGTAAGGCCTCTAGAGGCTCAGACAGCTTTGAAAATCCCTGGAGGGCTGCCAAATGTAGCTGTGGGTGGACAGAGGAGAAGGGAGTGGTAAAACTATAATAGAGGAGAAGGTTGAATGAATGTATAAAACATTAAAGTGTGATGGTAGATTACTTCGAATCTAAACCTTGTGGACAACTCTGAGCACTTGCTTACTCTGTTTTATTATTATGACTTTAAAGTGGATCTTTCAAAAATGTTTTTGTGAAGCCAAAGTGTTACACTCAAGTTAGAGTCAGAAAATGCCTTAACTCCATCAGCATATATGAGTCTTTTGAGACATTTTGTGTAAAAAGTAATAAAAAAAAAAAAACAATCTCTAACTTCCTACACGAGAAAATAATATATGAGTGACAAATCCAGACTCTGTTTTAATTTGCAAACCAGATGTTAAGCACTCAATATCCTACTCACACAGATCTCAAGTTCATTCAGAGCAACACAAATTCCTTCCTACTGACAGGCAGTCTGGTTTCCTCATTAACACACACACACACACACATACACAGGTGAGCTTCATTTAAGGATTCAGGGTTTTCTCTCACTTGTTCCTTCCTGTGCAAATGCTTCATACAGACACACAAAAGCTCCAATCCTGCTACCTTTGTAAACACACACACTCAGTATTGCATATATGGACCTGACACACGCTGTGAAAGTGACTCTTACCATCTGCAGATCTTTCCGGTTCCACAGATCGAAGAGTTGGTCTCTCAGCACGGCAGGGTCAAGACCTGGGGGCATATTGCACACACAGGCACAGAGACAATCACACACACACACAGTGGGATTTCACTTTGACCTTTGACATGTTAAGGAATCAGAGGTGGAGTTATACTTATTTTAAACTAAAACTATTTCAATGGATGTCTTTTTGGGGTATTATAAGAGCTCTTTTTGTGAAAACTGACCTGTTCAAAGATGCAAATCCTCTGAAAAAAACCCCAAAAGCCACAAGTTGGCGCTATACGTTTTGCACAGATTTAAAGCAATTTATACTGTTGACCCCCTCCCCAATTCTTGTAAACAAAAGGTTAAATTTGTTTGCCCAATCTTTTGAATTCTTATTTTCTGTCTCACATAATTCTTAACTTGGCAGTAACATGATCCACTAGAAAATACTGTTACAAGAGGCATAGCAGAGCAGCCATAACGTCAAACATTATTTCTTTAACAGGCACAGCAGAGCAGCCATAACATCGGATTAACAGCTGAGGCTGGTTGGACAGTAGAGGAACCGAGCATTAGCTCTGCATTCCAGCTGAATGTGCAGCCAAAATACTCCAGAGAAGACTCTCGAAGCACATTTTAGGAATGCCATGGTGGGTACGAGAGCTTGGAAACAAGAGAAGCTGTGAGCATGCGTGTGTGTTTTACAATTTGTGTCTGCCTGTGCGTGTGTTCCACGGAGCATTCCCAAAAACTCCAGCTTCTTTCTCTGTCACTCATGCTGTGTGGCCTCCACCGTATCTGCCCCCACCGCCGCAACCCTTCTTCCTTCCCAGGGCTACTTTTCCTGTTCTCCTCTCCCTCCCTGCACCAGTCTCTCTTGATTTTGTCTCGGATTTCCCCAGGAAAAGGCTATGCGCTGGTCATGGTGTAAAAAATACAGCCTTCCTGATGCATAGCCTGGGAAAGCAGACGAAAAGACCTCTCCCTCCTCTCTCTGAGCTGGCCTCTTTCTTTGCTGCACCTCTCCTGGTGTGACACTTTTTGCCTATTATGTTCCCCGTTAAAGATGAATTTTACATTCATCTTCCTGCAGCGGCCCTTTTAGTAGAGCTTGTTTTTGTTTTCTCCCCTCAATCAATCAACATTTCCTTTCAATTCTCCAGCTTCTCTTAATAAACTCACGCTAAATTAGTGAATTTGCAATTCACTAAATTGCAGCAATACTGGTATAATAATATTGCCTAATTTTATCTCACTTTTATGTTGACTCTATTTGGATTTCTTATTCATGAAAATGCTAGTTGCACTACATCAGTGTATTGCCATGTTTTGATCCACAAAGAGCAAACTTTACATTTGTTTTAGATCATTTCCTAAAATCTATCGGTGTTTTTAATTTAATTCTACTTGACATTAAATTATATTCAGCTACTTGACAAAACTGCTTTTTTATTACCCACGGTGGCTTTGTATGAAATGGATTATGACATGCATAAAAAACAGCATCACAAAAGTCCACTTAACGGTTCTCAACATTTGAAAGGCCGCCGAGTTTCCTTTTCTGTTATGCACCCTGCCCGCGCTCATTCATCCTGCTGCCGAACATGCATAGGGTACGTGCACAGGGACTCACACAAACACCACAACCCACTTCAGTCTCGCTGTTTGTATGAGAAGGGGAGAGAGGAGAGGAATGTTGAGCATGTAGCTTCTTTACACTCTTGGCTAGTGGATGAATGACAGAGCTAGAGGCTCCCCATTCATTATAACATAATAACCCTATCACCACATACAAATACAGAGACACATGCAGAGAACATGCACTCATTCACCCCTTAGAAGGTGACTCGTTTCCTTTCTTTTTTGTGAACGTGAGAAAATCAGAAATTTGGAGGAGAAATTATGCACTTTATCCGAGTGCATCTTTAGAATTTATGTTTATAGGCAGATAAAACTATATCAGTGAAAATTAGACGGTTTTAAATCCACAGACAAGTCTGACTGCATGTTGCCAAGCAGCTGCCAAAATAAAGGAAACACAAAGATCAAGTGTCTAAAAGGGGCATTTGGTGTCATTACAGCCACCAGAACAGTTTCAGTGCGACTTGGCAGTTGCGCAAGTGGCTCAACTTCACTGGAAGGATGCCACAACATTCTTCGACAAGTACTTCTCTTCTTTTGAATTTTGTTGGAGGTGCTGGAAAAGGCTTTCAACAGGTGCTATCACAGAATGGTGAAATGGAGGAGTATATAAGGACTTGAAGAATTTGATGCTTATTAAACCCGTGTTTACACGTTAACTGCCTCTTCGTAATTGACCCACTACAAGCTGATTCCACCAAATATAGAGTGACACATGCCTAAAGGGTAGACAAGTATAACAAGTATAAGATTCAATTCAGGAATGTAATCCTACAAAACTCTGTACTTTTCAGTTATTTAATGGAAAACAATAACTTACTTTGGTGTTTTACACAAGGACATGGGTGATGTTTTTATTAGTAAGGCAGCTGTGAAAATCTTAAAATGTTGCCCTCCTTTGAAATTTCACATTTTCCAATTTGGTCAAATCTGACCCTTTTGGGGGTCTCCCCAATATGAGAAAATGTTTTAAAATATATAGAGGGCTGGGTGACATTTCAATTACTTAGATCACCGAGACTGTGCCTACTGGGGGACAGACGCGAGGTGCCACAGTTAGACAAAGCAGGCTTCAGAGTGTTAAACACTGGGCTTGTGACGTTTGTTCGTCTTATTTTAACACTCTGGAAAGAGCCTCGGACTCCAACCCTGAAAATGTGGAGGAGAAAATGACTGAAAATGACTGACAATGATGCATGCGAGAAAGTGCTGGGAAGATTGAGCAGCAAACAGAGACTCTAAGAGAACAAAATTTTTTTATTATTTATAATTTTGTGTGGTTTTTGTTGTTTTGTGTTCTTATGTTATGTTAGTTTAAATGTTCAAAATAATAAAAACTTTAATTACAAAAAAAATTTGAACCTTTTGGTGGACTGGTTCTGGCCTTTGGTCCGTATGTATTAAACACCAGGGTTGTTGCAAAAACACAATAACTTTGCGTAAGCTTTTTTGATAGAAGCTTTCCTGTTATTTGTGACCATCAGATTTTTGAAAAAAAGTTATGCTTGAGTAAATGAAACTCAATTAACAAAAATGTTTGAAAAAATAAATTTATTGCAAAGCTTGTGATGTCTTGTTTTTTTAAAGAGCATTCCTCTCTTCCAAATGTACATGTCACTGATGTTAATCAGCTGTGTGTTAGTCTTCATAGCCACCACCAAATCTACAGTTTACCTAAATGGGCTTTTTTGTTTGGAAGAAACCTTAATAGGAGGTCTCTGTGTGAGAAAACTATGGTACAAACCCGAGGCCTCTGGAGTAGTACGGCTCATTTCTGTCTGCAGGATGAGGTGCCGCTATCACTCTGTAGGTGTAGAAAGAAGGAACAACAAAACACATTGTTGAAATATCTCACTGTCACAATAAACGGATATTTTTTGGATAATATGTGTAAACACGGCCATCTTTAGGCAAAGTTTTAATACTATAACATTGTGTGCTTTTTTTGGTTTTTTGTTGAACCATTTATTAATTTGCCCTATGAATCCTGTCTACAGAAGTTTCCAAAGACCCAATGTTAAATTCAGTCTTTAGGCACTTTACTGGCAGCTTATTGCAAAATTACATAATTTGTTCACTTTTTTGTTTTTTAGCTGAATCTATGAAAAATTCCCTAGCCAGAGAAAATCGGCATCTCTCAACATGGTGTGCAGTGTGTCCCTAAAAAAAAGTCACATCCTGAAGAAATATGAAAAAAATAAATAAAAAAAATCTAGCAAAGACTTGACACAGGACCTGAGAGATGCATCTGATCCTTCAGTTGTTCCATTAAGTAATATAAGAAATGCCTCACTGGAAGAGTGGCTGTCAAGAGGCAATTCTTAAGTGAGGGAAACAAGGAAGAAAGGCTGAATTACTCCAGTTCACACAAGAACTGGACTGAATATCAGTGGTAATAGATCTTATAGAGTGATGAATCCACATTTGAAATTATTCGTTCAAATAGTTGTCAGTTTCTACTAGAGATGGCACGATACCACTTTTTTATGTCCGATACCGATACCGATATCATAAATTTGGATATCTGCCGATACCGATATGAATCCGATATAGTGTTTTTTAATCAACAAAACTGTTTTTTAAATATCTTGCTGCATTTTGTATAAGTTCATACTCAAGTTTAAAACAACAACTACACTAAAGCTATTCTGTTATACCTGTATCCAAAAAAAATATTTCATAGTTCAGCAACACTGATCAATCTAATAAACTTAGACCTACACCATCCTCCCTATTCTGGTATTTTAAAGAGTACTTAGCATAAATATTAAGCAACCTAATTAATAGGGTTCCAACTCCCAGCAACAACAAAAATAAATAAATAAAAAATAGGGAACCACCCCTCACGCTCCACCTCATGATGCTTAATCGACGTAATCAACCTTAATTTGATGCAGTGTGGAAAAAAAAATGCACAGAAATCAATTATTTTTCAAGAAATATTAAATAGATTCAACATCTTTCTTCAACAAAATTGCAGACTGCACAGATGGTACCTTCACAAAGGAAAAAGTACTATAGCTTACTAGGGTATATATATATTAGACTTAATAGTCACTATATACAGTAATGGACTTCTATTCATTTTGCATCAAATTAAAACTTTGGCTGTCAGATAATTATTTATTAAAAGCTAGACATTTTAAATGAGAATAAGAAAGAAAAGTATGTCTTTGTGCCCCCTTTTCCCTGTTAATGCCCTATCGGCCCCCCTGGCTAAACTTTGCTAGATCCGCCCCTGCACAGTTACCAGCCGTCAGCTACATAGAAAAAGATCCTCGAGTAGAAAGTAATAATAAATACATTCTAACAACAGCTGATCAAGCTTAAACGTGCTGCTGTTGTTCAGCCGCTGGTTTCCTCTTTCTGGTGCAAAGTGGGCCAAAAGCAAACAAGAGAGACGGACTCGCGACAGAAAAGCCGATCAGCTGATCGTTAAGCAGTTTCATGATTGAAGTAGCAGCAAGAAGAGGCAGTCGCTCCATATATCGTTTGTTAAGCTTAACGCAGGAATGCTTTACAAACATTCAGAGATGGACTTACACACTTGCTTTACTTCTCTCGGGGATAACTTTGTCGGAGATGAAATGCCGGGTTGCTAGCGAAGCTCCACATGCTATCCAGACCACCGACAGGTCCCGCATGCCACAGCCGCTCTATCACGTGATGCACACTGCTCAGACGTGCTAACGTTCTGAGGTGAGTTACGGCGTGTTGCAAGTTTTGTGAGGTGCTTTCGTGATATTTAATGGATCGGATTACATTTTTTATTTTTCTCCGATATCCGATCCAGTAATTTAGGTCAGTATCGGACCGATACCGATACGTAATATCGGATCGGTCCATCTCTAAGTTTGTACAGATGCGGTGAGAACAGAGTACAACAGTGAGTGCCTACAGCAGAAGTGTCCAACTCCAGGCCTTGAGGGCTGGTGTCCTGCAGATTTTAGATGTGTCCTTGATCCAACACGGCTGATTTAAATGGCTAAATTACCTCCTCAACATGTCTTGCAGTTCTCCAGAGGCCTGGTAATGAACTAATCATTTGATTCAGGTGTGCTGACCCAGGGTGATATCTAAAACATGCAGGGCACTGGCCCTCGAGGCCTGGAGTTGGAGACCCCTGGTCTACAGCCTTCTGTAAAACACAGTGGCAAATCCGTCACGGTTTGGGGCTGCACTTCAGCCAGTGGCGTTTTAATGCTTGGAAAGAAAAGCACACAGTGGAAGACTATCAGTTATGGACTGGCCTCCCCAAAGCTCAACATGACTGAAGCAGTGCAAGATCATCTGGACTGAGAAGAGCTTTGAATGTCCTTCAAAAAGCCTAGAGAACTATTCCTGAGGCTTGCCTAAGAAAGTTCAGGCTATGTTGAACAACAAAGGTTGTCAGACCAAATATGGACTTTCAAGCTTGTTAAGAATTATACAAACTCTTATTTTTTCCCCCCTTTCTCCTAGGAAAAACATTAAGATATTACTAGCGGTGAAATAACTGCAGTACTGTATAGTACTAGTACTGCATTTGTATCCATTTGTCCTCAAATTTAAAAAAAATAAATGAAAATTTAATAAATACAACAGTACAACAAGGGAAACCTGTGGGAATTGCAGCCTGGGAAAGGGCAAGATGCCATTTGGCAGTGAGTGTGAGTTTAATACTGAGGATGTTTTTTTGTGGGCCTGAAAACCGGTTGTTTCTCCAATGTAAATATCTGCAGGCTCTAGAAGGGGCCTTTGGCACTGACACAGTCAGGGGCAGCAGCATCTATTTTAGACTACAGAGTATGAGAAACGAGATACGGCACCTGCAGTGGAGTCTTTTTTTTTTTTTTTTTTAAATTATCTTCTATCCCCACCTCGTGGTGACAGAAAGACCTCCAACTTCCTCTACACTTTCTCTTTAAAAAACAGGATCTCGTGTGGCCCAGTCAAAAAGCACACCCTCTGTAAGTATCTGTGTGAATGCTATTGTTAACCTCTAATAGGTTTATTGTCTAAAAAGGTCAAAAATCAAACGTGAAGAAACTCAGTGTAAGCTAGCTAGCTACATAATCTCAAAGCCAGGCTGTCACGCTGCTCTTCACCACACAGATAACCTTTATTTGTTAAATGTCGACAAGAAATAAATGTTTATTCAAAACAGTATAACGTTACGTTATCGATACGAATATACTCACCAGTTTTATACAGTTAGCAAACGTCAAGTAAGCCAGCTCGCTTGTAGCTTCGCGTTAATGCATTATAATCAGTTTGTTTGGTCCGCTTGTGGGCCAATTTCGCCCATAAGTTGGTCTTAGGCGGCGCTTCCTTTTAAACTATACATGCATTTGGTGTTTTTTGGCCACATATTCACACACCATAACTGATAAATCATGCCAGAGCTCCAACTACAAACCTGAATATGTAACAGCAGACTCTATGTATACGGAGCTGACTTAAAACGGTACGAGTCCAATAGGTAATGCTGCCTGTAAACTGAAACTAGGGAGAAATATTGTACAACAATATTCTTGCTCTGTCTTTTCTGTGGGGGTCTGTCCTGGCAGTTTAAAGTACACTACCGCCACCGTCCGGTCACAGTACGCAATTTAACACAAAAAAGAATTAAAACTTTTTGTTCATCTTCCACATAATTAAGTGGCTTAGTTACACAATATAAGCATTTTTTTTTTCATTTCTTTTTGCACAAATTTGATGCTTTGATCCATTCTTGCAAATGTCTATGCAAAACAGTCTTCTGTTTACTACATTTTTAAATTGCCCGTAACATGGCAATCAGAATGAGTAGGTAATATTTTTCCTTTTTCTAACCTGTGTAGTGGCTTTTATGTTTTCTGTATCGCAGCAGCGTGGTCTGTCAACAAACTGGAGTAGGGAAGGTATAATAATATGAATCCTGTCCAATCTCTTGCAGTTAACCTTCCACACATATTAATGTGTAACTGCACACTCCTGAAATTGTAGACATTTTCAATCACTGCCATTAATACTCCAGAAGATGCTACACACAATGACGCTGATTTGTTCTTTTCACTGACAAAGAGATAAACTGAGGATTTTAGGGTTTCTTAATTGTTTAAACGTTGAGGTTTGGTCATATATTTGTCGTTATACTGGTCACCAATATTACCTTGTATTTGTACATTGTACTTCGGTTGTTTTTTTTCCACACATTTTCAGTCCAGTTTTTCTATTTGATCATTAGGGGGCGGGGGCTAAGAATTGCGCTGGTAGACACTTAAAAGAAGTGGAGGATCTATTGGTTTTGTGAGGAAATAAAAGATGAGAGGTACGTGTGTTAGCCTAACTATTAGCCTAAAAATCCGTCATCAGTACTTAAGTACTGATGACTGACTTATGATAAAACACGCCTACCATGTTTTGGGTTCCTGCAACTGGTCCGTCGGATTATTGTCTCCCCAGAAACACTTCCCTTGTGCTTTTGGAAATCTGTTTTTTCCTATTTCCGTTGTGTTTTGTGTGATTTTGCAGCGTTTTTCTTATTGCTGGTGTTTTCTTAAGTTGCAGTCCGTTTGGCCTCTCAGGGTCATCCGTGGTAAATAGATAACACAGGATTTTTGCAAAATGATACCAAAGAGCTATTAGCTGAAAACGGCATATTTTGGCGTGGTCTACAGGGTGTCTTTAACAAATCTGAAGAAACTAGACAGGTGAAGGACAAAAAAATCTACCTACTGCAGATGAACAGGGGGTCTTTGCAAATATTAACCTTTAAATTGATACAGTTCTAATGAACTTGTATTTCTATGTATGTTTACAAATGTTTCAATAAATGACTGAACCCATTTCCAATTTTGCAAGGAAAATGTAAAGAAATGAAGGTACTAAATGTACTATTCAAAATTTACATTTTTTTTCCTTTGGTAGGGCGTAAGAAATACAAAAACTCAGCCAATATATTGAATAATATTTTTTCCTCAATCACACAATCATTCCTTTCAAATTTATCCAAGCCTCTTTACAGTATCAATGACTTATTAAAGTTTGAATATTGAATAACTTTGATGTCAGAAATAATTGCGGAAACACCCAGATATGTCGTGACCATCTGTACAATTTCCCTTTTTAAAAAAATTGAGTTTCTAGTTAAGAGTAACTTACTTCTGCTATAAGAAAGCATCCTTATAGCAGAATTTACTGGAACGCAACAGAATTCAGTAGAAAAACTTCTGAGTGCTTCACGTCATTAAAGTTGCTCCCCACGTGTCCCTTGCGTCACCACTTAAAAAAAAAAAAGGGGACGTAGCCAGAACACGGTGGTGGTTGTTGTTGTTACACTATCATCCACAGGAGCAGGAGTGATTTTTTTTTTTTGATGCATCATATCCCCTTTTCTGTTCTGTTGGCTGTCACACAGGTATTTAGATCCCACATAAATCTCGTGAGGCGGCTGAATATAAAGAGCAACACTGTCTGTGGCTCCTCAAACACGGCTAGCATTAGCTAGCGGGTCTCACTGTCACAGCAGAGCTAACCAGCTAGTTGCTTAGCAGTTATGGAGTGGCTGGGCAACGGAGACTCACTTCACCACAGCGAAGAGCCCAGCAGTGAGTCACTTTCAACGGCCGGAGGCTTTAGTGGTCTTTACCCTCACCAAAAGGTAAGGCCTTTAAGTTATCTCATTCAAGATGTGCTTAACGGTATTCTAACAAGCGAATACTGTTGGAGATAGCTGGAGTGTGCATGTTATAACATTTTCTGTTATTCTGAAGCACAGTTTCCACCCTACACAACAACGGGATATTTTACCAGTTAGTTTAGTGTTAAATGTCAGTGTTCACGCTGCTAACCCGCAGTTGCCCAATAACTATTCTACTTTAGCTCATGCTTATAGGGTAATCAGATTACTCGCTGCGTCATTATCTTGTCAGTACACCACTGAAATCAGGGTTGGGAAGAAATACCCCCTAGGTGGGATGGTTGATGGGATCAGAGGCCATAACGGGAAGTAACAACCCCCCCGACTCAAACATGCGCACACTGACAGCTGTGTGTGATTACTAGCTAGCAGAGAAGGCATGCGACCACTGGTGAAGTGGAAACAAGCGTTTATTTATTTTTAACCCTCATGCTCCACCTTAAGCTAAACGCAGCTTGACTGCGGTCGTGAAAGCTTAAAAGCTAATGAACTACATTTAGTGTGTGATGCAGAGTCATCCCTCAGTTTTTAGGTGATCACCTCATTTACCACTCAGAGAGAGTCATTTCATGGTAAATTGTAAATGGACTATCTCTACTTGAGCACTTATAGAGCTTTATACAACTTGCTTCATTCCTCCACACAAACACTTTTCTTGTACACCTAAGTGCACACACATTCATACTCTGATGAACAGTGTTGGGTAAGTTACTTTAAATTAGTAACTTAGTTACATTACTAGTTCTATCAAAAGTAACTCAGTTACTTCAAGTTACTCTTTACTTTCAGAGTAACTAGTTACTAGGGAAAGTAACTTTGGTTTTACTCAGAATTCTCTTGTTAATGTGTTGCTTCCGTAACTGGATACCCAGCAAGATTGCCAGTCTTCTAGCTTGCTTACTTGCCACAAGTGCACTGTGCCACCTACCAATAGAAAGGAAAAAATAATGTGCACATTTCCACGAGAGAAATCCCACACCTGATTCTATCCTAGCCTGCTTTTTACATCCAACACAAAAACTGCAGTCGTGGTGCGTTCGATTGTACTCAGAACTCGGAAATTCTGCCTTCTGAATAGGAAGATGTAGGTAACACCAGACTGCAGATGAGCTGCATACAGAGCTGGACTGGGACAAAAAAATCCTCCCGGGCATTTTGACTAGCCCACCATTGTAGGAAAAATCATAAAGCCTTTGAATGAAAATAAACACTGTTGTGACAGTGATGTACACTGTTCTGATGGTATATATGTATCAATCTATCAATTGTTTGTTGCAAGACTCAGATAATTATTTTTTTTAAAAGTGAGACATTTTAAATGAGAATAAGAAAGTATTTCCTTGTGCCCCCCTCTCCCTGTTAATGCCCTACATGCCCCCTGGCAACACTTTGCTAGATCCGCACCTGCACAGTTACCAGCTGTCAGCTACCTAAAAAAGGATCCTGGTGTTATTTGTCTCTCAGAAACAGTTCATAACTTCCCTTCAACTCATTCATGTCACCTAAAAGGTAAACCTGTTTCTCCATCACAGCTCTGATGATTCAGTAAGGACATCTCCTGGTTTCGTCTTCATGTTTCCCTCTCACCACATATCCAAACCGACATCATGACCAGCAGCTTTACAGCCGTGGCTCCAGCAAACATCAGCTGATACTAGAAATTAATATTAAATAAATTCTAACAACAGCTGATCAAGCTTAAACATGCTGCTGTTGTTTACCGCGACATCCGCTGGTTTCCTCTTTCTGGCGCAAAGTGAGCGATAAATAAACAAGAGAGAAAAGCCAATCAGCTGATCACTGATCAGTTTCATGATTGAAGTAGAAACAGGAGAGGGAGGGTGAGAGGATGAGAGAAGAAGAGGCAGCTGTGCAGCGTAAACACAGAATAACTTCAGCTTTGTGCCTTTTTCATTGTAGCTGAAGTCCGGGACAAACTGTTCCTTTTCACCTCAATACGAAACCCGTAATATTTTCTCTGAATACCAGGCGATTCAGTTTTTTACGAGACGGTTGGCAACTCTAATAATTAACCTTATGAACAAAATAAAGTTCAACATCAGTAACATAGCACCACCCAGCTGTATAGAAACCCCGTCATGCTAGCTAGCACGCAGTACGAAAAAGTCAGCACAACGAAAATAAACTCCAACTAAACTTGGTTCATATCTGACCCAGATGGACTGCAGGTTATAACTTCTTACCTGAAGTTCAGGTCACCTGACACTCTCGGACCAGCGGCCGCTTCGGGTCTCTCCTCTTGCCTCCCTTTTCCTTCATCCACCTGCTGGCCTCCACCACTTGCTAATGTTATTGAATCTGTGGAAGCTCCGCGATAGCCGCCACACGAAGTAACGAATAACGAGCCTATCTAAATCCCAGTAACGAGTAACGCGTTCCTGGTTTTGGCATAATAACTAGTTACCGTGCTCGTTACCACAATAATAACGTAGTTACTGTAACGCGTTACTTAATAACGCGTTAGTCCCAACACTGCTGATGAATCCATGGTAGAGCAATTTGGGGTTCGGTATCTTGCCATGCAGACTGGATTGAACCACCAACCCTCTGGTTAGTAGAAGAACTGATCTACTGCCACCCCAGAAAAGATGTGTTCAGAATAACTTTCTGAGGAATATGTTGCTAAATTTCAAACTTGGCATAAAGATTTTGGGCTTTGATTGAAGTGCAAAACCTCTTGAATTTTATTCATTTATTGTATTGCTAACAAGTGCTAGCTGATTTTTTTTTTTTTTTAACAGTAGTCATTTGCTTTCCATTTACCTCAAACCAGCCAACATCATCAAACCTCTGTGATTGTCCCATGGCATCGCTATGCCAAAGTCAGCAGCGCTGTGTGAAGGCCTCGATCGTCTCAAGTTGGAGACTAGCTGAGGCGCAGGATCAGTTATGCTCTTTAGGAGTCCACAGCTCTGAGTCGCTGGAGCAAGAGCGTGCTCGGACTCAGGCCTGCCCCACAGAGCTCACGCACAATGAGGAGGAGTGGCGCCGCAAGGAGAGCTTGCTGGGAGTTCAGGAACCCAGCCGCAGTCCTGTATTTGGAGCTAGTTGGGATGTTTTTGATAAGGCAAGTTTGCCAAACAACATTGCAAAATGAACATATAGAGGGGCTGTGTTCTGTGCCAAGATTTTAAGACCATGTTTCCTTTCTGTTTCAGAGTATCATCAATGTCCAGCATCAGGCTGCAGAAATGGACCAGGACAAGTGTAAGACATTTCTCCAGAAATACGAACAAGAGCTCAGGCATTTTGGTAAGTGAGCCAAAACGTCATCAATTAGCAAGTCGGTTTGTGGCTTTAACGTTGCTGCAGTTTAGTAGGATTGTTTCTCTGGTGTAAAGGGAAAGGATGTCCTCATTTAGTTTTCATGTGTAAACTCAAATAAGTTTTAAGCTGCCTGCATAGTGACATTCCAACAATTTCATTCCAGGACACACTTCTTTAAATAGATCTTATAAAGTTGGATATTAACTTTGTTGCTTGTCGTCAACGTGATAATAATATCTGAATTATGGATTACGGCCTTGTTTATGTGCTGCTGGGAAACAAGCTTGCTGGCATCACAGCAGTGGTTATCAACACTCACATAAAAAGGAGCATTTCATGCCTAATATGGTTCTTCCTCTGCACACAATGATCTCTGAGTGGTGCCCATTTCAGTCAGAGATGTTACCAGATGATAATGATGAAATAGGGATAAAAATATATAAAGAACAACTCGAGTTAATTATTTTAATGCCAAGTTCAGTCTCAGTGCTCCTGTTTATTTGAAACATTACGGCTGCACAGTAGAGCTCTGAAACTTTAAACTGGATACATTTAAACGTTAGTTGCTACTTTCTCACAGCGCAATAAAGGAGATGTGGAGATTGCTTTAGTTTATCAGCCGATCACAGTGAAATTAATTATTTATTTTTAATGAATAACTGTTTGTGGTGTGTGTTCTGCATTAAAGTAGCTGCATTTCCAGCAGTGTAAAACAGACTTAGCAGGACAGTAGAACCAAGGATAAGAACATTTACACATTTTCTGCCTCAAATGAACAATGAACAAGCTACAAGGGGGGGTGACGGTTTCAGTGTCATGGAATTTTTTTTTTTCTCAGTCTATATTGGACATTTAGAAGAACCTGTATTACATACCTTGCCATCAACTTTTATCACACCTATAATTTCACTGAACACAGGCTGTATATTTTTGCTTTAGAAGCTTTAATGGATAGTTACATAAGAAATAAGGAACCAAGTTATCAACTGATCAGACAGGTGATGCAAAAATTATGAATTTGCACAGATTTGGATTCACAGGCAGTTTTGTTGTTGTGCTCAGTAGATACTGCATATGCTAACAACAGCAAAGCAGAAAAGAGATCAGTTGTTGACTGCTGTGTTAAAGAAATAACTGCATATATTACTGATATTTAAAAGTCGTAAGTTTCTGTAATCAATCTTGTATTTATTTATTTGTCTTTGTCAGGTATGCTGCGAAGGTGGGATGACAGTCAGCGATTCCTTGCAGCCATGCCTCAGCTTATCTGTGAGGAAACTGCAAACTACTTAATTCTGTGGTGCATGAGTCTACAGCAAGAAGGGGTAATATGCCGACAGAGTAGGCCTGGTGTTACTTTATTGCTTCATTATAGTCAACATCTCATCAAGTGACTAAAAACAGTTTATCCTATAAACAGCATAATGCAGTTTTCGTGTGGGTCATAACTCTGTGGGTCATGTAATTCCCAAATGCTAAAAAACAGAGCCAGGGGAGGTGTCCTGAGTAGTTGATCTGGAAGATAAGTGTAAAGCGTAAGCTAGCTATCTATCGATCGATCTATCAATCGATCTATCAATCGATCGTTATTTTGGCATGAGTTTTGAAGTAATGCATTGCCTCCAATGGACCATGCAAAGTGTAGAGCTCAGCACAAATGAAATGCTGTGGTATGACCGTAAGAGAGCTGTGCATAAACGAATGCTTGGAAACTGAAGCAGTGTTGTGTGGGGGACAGAGTTCCTCCATAGTGAGAGACTGATAAAGATGTATAGAAAATGATTGCATCAGATTATTGGTGCTAAAGGTGATCCTGCAAGCTACTGAATGGGACATAGGATAGTCCTATAGAAGCTTTTTTTCACTATATTGCTCTATATAGAATAATCCAAGGAGGATAGATGTTAATTATTAAAAATCAGTATTTCTAACAATTCTTCAACCAGTGAATTAAAAGGTAACGTAAAAAAAAAAGTAAATTTGGGCCAGTTTCCAGGTAAAGAACTTACAAAGAGGGCATCTGGTGAGAAAACCAAAGACATCACACTAGCTTTTCCTACTTGTGTTCTGCAGAAAGAAGCGTTGATGGAGCAGGTGGCACACCAAGTTGTAGTGATGCAGTTCATCCTGGAGATGGCTTCAAACTCTCAGCAGGACCCTCGAGGCTGCTTCAGACAGTTCTTTCATAAAGCCAAAGTAAGAGAAATTCCTCTTATCATTGATGTGTATGAATGTTGTGCATCTTATTATGGCTTTTATAGTGTTGCATGCTAAAATAATTTGGCTTTGTTTTCTAGAGATAATAATAAAAAGCCATCATATGCTAGCTTTCAGAGTGTCTCAGACATATTGTTGTTTTTCCAGGAAGGACAAGACGTCTACTTAGAGGTCTTCCATACAGAACTTGAGGCCTTCAAACAGAGAGTTAAAGATTACACAGACAAATGTAGAGGTCATTTGTCCAACACTGAACAGCAGAATATCGGCACAAACTGCATACTCGACCCCAAAGAATCAACAGTACCTTCAGTAAGTGCACTTGAGCTTGCACCAGCAAATCTTGTACCTCAGTGCAGTTATCACTTACAGAAGTGAGATGGCACTGTTGAGCTTGTTTTGATATAAATAAGAAAGTAACTAGTTTTGGTTTTTCTTGGTGGTGATCATTCCCGAGGGATGTGTCTGTGGTTTCTTTTGTTTGTAAATGATGACAGCACTACAGTGTGGGCACAGCTGCAAAAAGGTAAACTTTACCTTATAACAAGGAGCTGGGCCCCATTGTGTTAATGTTACCTGTAAAATCAGAAGTGGCCAACACATTTGCTGACAGTTGCTATTTGACCTCTTCAGCGCAGCAGAAACCCGAGAGGACATCCTCAGTCTTAGTTTTATCAAATCAGTCAGATCTCATGTATCCATCCTCACTGTAACAGTCATCTGGTTTTCTGTAAAACGGGAGAAACATGTAGTGATATATTGTACATATATTTATTAGTTTTAGATTTAGCCATTCGTATATTTTGCCTGTTTATGTTATTGTATTTTGCACAACTCTGTTGCTTGTGAAGCTCGCACACAAGAATTTCACTCGCATGTGCTGTACCAATGTACCTGCACAGGTGATGTGACAATAAAAGTGATTTGATTTGATTTGAAGTATTCCGTGTTAAGCAGTTTTATATACTGTAGAGTGCAAAAACATCAAACTACTGTTAGATTATGCTAAGAAAATGCAAAATGGGTGCAGAGGTTTCTTGAAACATGTGCAAACATAAGTGGCAACTCGGTATATAAGGTGAAAACAAGCTTGAAGACGATGTTTGCCTGAACTCGCTCGGGAATAGTTCTCCAGGCTTCTTGGAGGACATTCAGAGCTCTTCTTTGGATGTCGGATTCCTTTTGTTCCATTCTCTGAAGATGATCCCACACTGCTTCAATAATGCTGAGGTCCAGGTTCTGTGTTTAGGTTCACTGATGTGCAGAAAAATGTAGCAGTTGCCAATCTTACCTGATAACACTGCATGATAGATCAAAATCTGACGATGCTTTTCTGTGTTAATATTTCATCAATTTTGACGAGATCTCCAACAGCACTGGCCAAAAAGCATGCCCAAACCATGACAGAGCCTCTGGCATACCTCAGCCTTTTCTACCTATTTGCCTTCCTTAAGAATTGCTGCTTGATCATTTGTGAATCAGCTGAAGGGCCACGTGCATCTGTCAGGGCTTTCTTAAGGATATGACAATATATATTTATATATATTTGGTTATTTTTTTTGTTTGTTTGTCTTTTAAACAGACACTTCTTTTTTTGTCGTCCACTTTTCCAGTTTGCTCTTATTAAGAAGAACTTTGAAAAAAGGATGTTTTCAGATTCAATTTTAATTATGGAAAAATGGGGAAAATCTCCTTAAAATATACTTGAATTAAATTATTTTTTTCTAGTTATATTCCCTTATTTAAAAAAAATACCTATTTCATAAATTATTCCCTCTAAAAACTTATACATTAGCATGTTTGTTTACTAGATGCCTACAATAGATTAACAAAGAATATTTGCACATTTGGAATGGGAAATATAAATCTAAAATTAACGCAGTATATTTTAGCAGAGACATTTAAATAAAAAAAAAAAAAAAGAAATATTTCACTGGTGTTTCCAGAACTATTCTAAATCTTACTTCCATCTTTTGTAAAACCCTCTTGGGCAGTAATTACAGCTTTCTTTTTGAGCAAGTCACTACAAGCTTTGCACACATGCCTTAGGCAACTTATCCCATTCTCCCTCGCTCATCCTCACTGTTCAGTAGGAAACATCTGTAAACTCACATCTACAGATCTGTATAGATTTTTGTATTATGTCTTTATTTTTATTTTTTGGGGGGGGGCATCAGGTGCACCACCCAGTGACAGTTCAACTAGCCAACGGCAAACACAATAATGGGGTGGCTTTGGGACAAGTTTCTGATTTTATTTAGCTGCATTTATCTCTGTCAGATCTGAGCATTCTGGTTGTCATTGCTGCTGAGAAGCAGGCCCTTAGCATCATGCTGCCACCACCCTGCTTCATGTGCTCAGTCATGCGTTTTGTCTGAGCATGGCTTCCTTCTTCTCACTCTACCCATAAAGGCATAAGTGAAGGTGTGTTGGCAGGGAAGGTCATCCTCCCATCTCTGCTGGGGAGCTTGTGAATTCCTGTTAAGCTATGAGACACAGATTGTAGCTCTGAACTATTCCACACATCACCTGACAGAAGTGCATGTGAGAATAGAAATGTTTCACTGTGTTGATCAAACATTGGTCATCAGTATTTAACCTATGAGCTCCCAAGTCTATCTAATGTCTGATCACACTGATGTGTGACCCCATCTCCCTGACCACTCCCATAGTTGGCTGGTTACTCAGTGTGTGGGAAAAACCGTAATATTAGTAGGAGTCTTGGAGGCTTTAAACTCCCTTTTTTTGACATTGTACTCCTGGGATGACCATTTAAAATGAAAACGAAGAAACTTGTAGAGTAAAAGAGAAAAGGAAAAAGCAGTGTAGGGGTCTTTGTGAAGCACTGTAGATGAAGCTCTGTTATATAAGAAATGTGTTACAGTATGACCAAAAGATCAGTAAAGATGTGTGTCTCACATAAATTAAGTCTTTGATATTGTAAACCGATTACAGACATGTAAAAATATTTGGACTTGTGGAAACGATTTCAACATTCAGAGTAATCCAAGTGTAGAAATTGCTAAAGGGGATATAGCACAGGGTAAATGTGTGGGGTGCAGTACAACAGGCCTTTTTGTAAGACTGAGAGAATGCGCTGTCGCCCCTCTGTTGGCCTCTCAGCTGGACTGGCTGCCAAAACTCAACTCTAAAGAGGGGAAAAAAGCTTTAGGAGGATGCAGCCTGTTGAAACTGAAACTGGTTGTGCTTTTGGATTGTTACAGCTTTTTCTTAGAAGAAAAAGCTGTAACAATCCAAAAGCACAACCAGCTTAACTTAAATTTTGAAATCTGACCATATAATGAATATTACTTACAACACATGTTTGTTTAATGCTAATTTGTTTTAATTGAACAAAACGTGTTGATAAAAATAAAGAACAAATCATTAAAGATAAATATTTAAAATCTCAAACTGCAGTTAAAGAGCCTTTAACTAAGCCACAGTAGACTTATCTCTCAGCTATGTTTGAGTCTAATTTTAATTTTGATTTGCACGCGACCGTGTTCATCTGTGATTGTTTTCTGATTTCTGTTGACCTCTTTGTGTCTTTGCATTTCATCACCAGGTGGCAGAGTTTCCTATGAAGCGCTGTGTAGAAGCTGGACTTTGGACAAGCACAGGGAGGTGGACAAAGGACGACACTACAGAAACGGAAGACATGCGCATGATGGAGACGTCTTAGAGGATTCAGCCCCGCCCCCTGCTTTTCTAATATCACCATCATAACCTCTCCGTTTAGGAACGATCCGAGTTGTTTATACAGCAGACCAGGCTAAAAAAACAACAACATCATAGTGCAGGAATAAACAGACATTCAGTCTTTTATGCCACAGTTTTCAGTAGAAAGCCTGCAGAAAGTACGTTTGTGCCAATGGCAAACGTTTCTCTGTGTGGCTGTTAGCATGTCGGCGTGGTTGGCCTCTGGCAAGCGGGTTTGTTGCAGTGTCTTTTGCCAGCTTAAATGCATGTTGTGCCATAACTGTTGTTTTTACAGTTGGAGGTATTGCATTCTTCAAGCTAGGTGTGTATCTTTCTCAGAAGAGAGAAATATCCTCACTAAAAAGCAGAACAGAATTCATCCAGACAACACAATGAATACTTAACCAGTAAAGTCTCTGGATAAAAATCACTTTGGTAGCAAATCCACTGCTTAAAGTATGACAGAGGTCAGGGGTCACAAAGAGCACTCTTTAAAAAATCATGTCAAGTCTGAGGAGAGTAACTGATGAAAGTTAGTGTCCTTGCACCCTCTGAAGTACAAGAAGATTCAGTTGGAGCCAAACAGTATTGCAAATCTTGTAACTGCAATGCTGCTGCTCTGGTAAACAGTAACTACTGCAAACAAACAAAAAAAGGTGGGGAGTGCTTTGCGGTTGTGACCTGAATTGTTTGATTTTAATCATGAAGAGGAAAACAAACCTACCTGTGATTAGGAACAAAGCATGTTTGAAATGGAGGGAGAGTTTCTGAGTTATCAATAGAGTGTCATAGGGCTTCAGTTTGTGAGATATGCAGCTTTATTTTACATTTTTAACATTTTCAATGCATAACATACAACCAGAGCTACTGACTTTACGCTAGTGTGCAAAGAGCAGTTACAGTGAATATGAATAATTTCTAAATCTGTAGTGTGATGTAACGTTTTGGTATACCAGCACTCAACATATTCGAAGTCTAAGCCAAGTTAAAGCTCTGAAAGTTCCTATTTTTTGTAGTCAGTTTCTTCTTGTAGGACCCTTTCAGATTGATCTTCATATAAAGAGACTGCACATGAATTTCAGTTCTGTAAGGCTGATTATGGGAGAGGATGAACAATGCAGTATGTGTGGGTGGCAGGGTAGTTGTCTGACTCAGTCCAAATCAGCAGTCAGAATGGATGATTCAGGATGATGGCTTAAGGTGTAATTGTTTTCATTTCTATCATACAGTTGCTCTTTTGTTGCCTGATTGCTTCTTTTTGAGCCAGAAAGGCCATCATGAGTGGTCTGTCTCGTTGCTTTAAATAGGCCAAGAGGATGTGTTAAGCTCATTTCCAGCTCTGTTTGAACTGTTAAACTGGGCCTTGATGCAGCCCGTTAATTTCGTCCCCTTTGTGAAGCAGGAGGTTTCGGCTCTGCTCCTTACAAAGGCCCTTATTGGCTGCTCCTAATTTGAATAGTAGATGGGTGGGGCCTCTGTGTTCACAACTAGAGCCTTATGCCTAAACCTTGTTAAGGGAAAAAAAATGCTTTTATTGATATCAAACAGAGACAAGAGTGGGGGAAAACTTGCTAATGTGAGTATTCAGAGTAGTTGAGCCTCTTTTGGGTATGGTTAATATGCTCATCCAAATTTCTAACATCATGTACAACAGAAAATCATGAAAAACATCATGGGTTCAGGTGATCTGACAACACTCCGATTACACTATACCTGTGGAAATCATTGTGGCCTTAAATCTTTTGCTTTGAACACTGTGTGGTGCGACAGGTTCGGAGGACTAAAGCACATTATAGCTTCGGAACAGTATATGTGATGGGAGAAAGAGGATGGTTTAATTGTTCTGTTTTCCTAGAAGTATTCCTTAGTGTTGTCTGGAGAAGCTTAAACACAGCACAGTTTGTAAAAATAAAAAAGGAAGCCTTTCGTCCGTTAAGAGACATCCATGCTAGTCAGGTGTTATGTGGATAAATTAACTGCAGATAAGTGATTAAAAATCAGTCAAATACAACATAATGCCTACGCTGAGCCGTAATACAAGCTCACCAGATGTTAAATTACAACTGACTATATACTGTGTATTCACAAAAAAGTATTTGTTGTGCACTTAACAGCTTTGGGACTTCCTGTGACAAAAATAAGAGTCTCAGGACGACAGGTGGTGATTAATTTAAGTTGAATTTTGAGTAAAATAGCATGCTTTATAGTATGTGAGTCAGTATAATAATTCTGTGATAATAAAGCACTCAGCTTTTGATGCAAATAATATAATATTACAATGCTGTCTTTTTTAGAAAGGCATAATCAGCCCGGTTTTGGTGTTGAGTGTAATTGTCAATTAACCACAACCGGTTATTGTGCGGATCGTGACGTGAGACGTAAAGAGGACACTACATTACTCGGTAACTAATCGTCAGCTGAGTTTCGCTCCTTTGTCTTGCTCTCATGTAATCAGAGACTGAATTTCAACCCAAACACTTCAAATCCTACCAAAATCTTTTTACATTTGTTTTGTGCATTTTATTTGTGTCTGCTTCGGTGATGCGCCAGAGAATAACTATGCTTTCTTCACCAGCCTGGCATCTGTACTCGTTTCCTGAAACCAAGTTGCAACCAACTGTTTCCTTTCATAAGTGCTTTGTACAGACTTTTGTCTGTGCTGAGTTGGTTGAAGTTCTTCGCTCTGGGATGATCGACACCAGAGCTGAAGGAAAGATGCCTGTGTTGAGGATGTGCGAAAAAGGGCTGAGCTCTCAAAAAAAGACTTTTCACTGTATGTGTGTTTGCAGAAAGGAGCTCTCTGCATCTGAATGTGTCCTGCACTTTATGTTTCTTTTGTAAAACGGACGAATACAAAGGGGTGGGGTGTTGAAAGCTTTTGCTTTGTAATTTTGTCTCATCCTGCGTTCTAAATGTATATCACCTTTCTGTTCTTGGTCAGCAAGAAACAGATTAGAAATTATGAATGCGTTTTTATGAATTGCGTGACATTTTGTTTTTGCTTTTGTATTCGTTTTTTTGTTTGTTTAAGTTTCAACTTTCTTTCACAATGCTTTTCATTATTTAACAAAACATAAACATTGTAGACATTTGCTCAGTAAGACATTTGCTGCAGTGTGTGGATGTAGAAATATCAAGTGTATTAAATACAGTTCAGACTTGGAGCTGCTTCATGATGCATTGATGATTCTGCTTCACAGCTATCGTTGTCATTTATTAATGATCGCTCCCACCCCCACCCTAAAAAGTAGTCTTTTTTTAAGTATATTAAGTAACATACACACACTCAGTGCTGTTAATAAATATATATGTTCTCAGCAGTGAGGTTAGATGTGGACATAAGTAGTCTTTGTGGAGCAAAATAAAATATTTAACTACGAAAAATAATTGGCTAAGGCTTGCTGAACTCAGCCTGTGGCCACTGGTGTGTCGACTTCCCAGGTTACAGTGAGCTGTGAGTTTAGTCACTAGCTGCCATCACATTTACACTGACTTGTCCTACAGAGGAAAAAAAACAACTTCAAATATATAAACACAGTACTTAATGTCTTTTGGGACCTACAGTCGAAAACAGTGGTTAAGTCCTTACAGGGAAGCTCCACTAAGTTTGCACATCATAGTTTGTTGTCAGGTCTTGAGGAGTACTAATATATATGTAAAATCAAATTTTATAAGAGGGAGCTTTGTGAAGTCCAGTAAATATTTAGACAGTCAGTTCTGGAGTTGTGGTTGAAGACAAGGCTATACAAATACAGGCCATTTACCATTTACAAGGACGACGGAAAGAAAGAGGAGGTTTGAGTGGAAAGACGTGTGCTTGCCAGACAACTGTGCCTTGCTCGTCTTGCTGCAGGCGAGAAGCTCATCATAATACTGACTGCTGTTAGCATAGCACAGCCAAATTTCTTGCCAACCCGACAGACAAGTTGCACAGTGAGTACTGTCGATGCCGGGGTTTGACTTTCCACATTCATTGTTCTTTTTAGTTATTTAGGAGCAAAATCATTGAGAACAATAACTGGTAGGAGGCTTGGCTTGACCTAATTTAAAGGTCTCCTACTGTGCAACATAATGAAGGCCTCTTTTTTTGTATACGCAGTCTACAATTTACAGAGAGGACAGGAAAACTGTAGGACCCCATGTACAAGCCATGATAGCAGACATAAAACTAGTTGACAATTCTGCAAATGAAAGCCTTTGGACAAAGTTGGTCTTCAGAATTTGTCAGAAACTTTTTTTTTAAAGAGTTGGAGGGAAGGGACAAGTACTAAGATATGAGCTGGTAACAACCTTACATCCTTTTGTTTTATACATACCTTTGAAGCTTTAAAATGAACTTGCAGCTTGGAGAATATTTCTTAAATATTACAAAATGAGACACAAGATAAATGAAGTCACAGGAAGAGTTGGGAAAAGTTTACATTTATATATTGAATGTCTTCCTATCAACACGAAAACAAGAAAATAGAAAAACTGAGAACCTTACAAGCGATTCAACTAGTCTGCAGAAGTGAACACCTGGCACATCACAGATCAATGACACGATAAAGGCAGACTTGTAGAAGAATGGGAGAAATCATAAAACGCGTGAAAGAGAAAAATACCCTTGCCAAAGCATCTCAGTTAGATATAGGCTGCTCCAAAACTGAACACTTAGTGACAGCGTTGCATATCGGAGCTCTGACTACAGTCTGATGCAAGCTTGATTAAAAATAATTTACAAATTCTAGATATTATCCCACTTACACCAGACTAGGCTTAAGTGGAAGTGACAAATAATGTCTTTGAGATGAAAACAGTGGAACTTATAAACTTGTGTTTGCATTGAAATCATTGAGAAAGGAGGGAGAAAAGTGACTAGTCTTGTGTTCTAATCAATGAATTTAGGACTGTTTTTGGAAAAAGCCTGCATACAGTGCTTGATGGGGTGTTTTGTGTTGTCTTATAGTCGTATGTATAAAAAAAACCCAAAATGACCAGGAATCTAGGTAAGACATTTATTATGATTTATAAACATAGTTGTGAGTCACCTATGAAAGGAGATACGCCTTCAAACATTATCTTCAAGTGTTTCGGAATACGCACAGGAAACATTTGCTGCATCGATCTGTACAGTACAGTTCAAGGTAGGTTTGCATTTCTGTGGCTTTTAACAATATCGGAGAAACTTTAAGAAAAGAGTGCAAAAACAAGAGGGAAAAGAAACAACAACACAGCAGATGATATTTAAGTACTGCAACATCTCCCAAACAAGACAGAAGCAGCACAGAAGCCTTGTACAAACTGTATAATTATATATTTTTAGTTGTCACATTCACATTAAATGGCTAATATCAGTCAATGACAACAAGGAATAGCTGGCAGAATTTAAGAGCATCACTTAAGACTAGCTAAAGAGGCTGTTCCACAATAATGCTTTTTTCTGATTAATTAAAAAGAAATAACATAAGAAATGTGATCTGGTCATTTAATCTGGTCCACTACGATCAAAATCATTTACATTCATTTAACTACCTCGTTTATTGTCAAAAGCAGCAAAAGGCACTTGAGTGCAAAAGTGAATTTACAGTAATTTGTAGAATGTGGCACATTTCCCTTTGGGGTAGCTGCCTAGTGCATGGAAAACAAACCCAGCAAGGCAGTTCTGGAAAAGCAATGCTAAAGCAAAAACATAAAGAGCCCACCATATTGTTTTTAGGGGATTTCTCATGTTTAACCCCCCCCCCCCCCCCCCCAAAAAAAACAACAAAAAAATAAAAAACAAAACAACAAGTCAGTCTTGTAGTGTGTGCCCATTCTTATTCATCAGAATCAAACAAGAAAGGAAGTAATGATTATAATTAGAAAAGACTTTACACTTTCCTTAAAAACTGGCTGCATTCACCGGCACACGTCAAGCTGTTATACTCTGCAAACGCAGCCTTCACTTACTGTTAATAACCTTAATATTGGAGTCACTCAGTTTTCTGCTTGCTTCATAAAAAGGCACACTATGGAGTGAAGAGGCAATCTGTGCAAAGTCTAACAACTACTGTTTAAAAGATTTTGCACACAACCTGAGACGTTCAAAAACCAATGTCAACATTGTGGAAAAATTACTACTATAAGCTTATGTTTTGTATTAAGTGCCATTTTACTGCCGTGTACTCCTGTACACGTAAGATGAGTGTTATCCCTGTTTTAAAACATTCAGAATATTTTACTCCCTTTGTTTAATGCAAAAGTGGCATTTTGACTGGACAATGCACACAGTGGTTTCTGTCGATAAACTCTTCTCAGGCTTTCTATTCAACTTTTTGATTGATTGAAGCCAATTTTCTCTGAAGGAAAACTTCAATGTGTGGCCATATCTTATTGGTTTCTGTCCCAGAGAAGGTCTCTAGCACACCTTTACTCCTGGAGGGTAAAAACAAACAAAACAAATCAGATTTCAATAACAGCATTTGAACTTAGAAATCCATGTACATCTATTAATCAGCTGGCAATGCTCCTAAACTTCAGAACAAGTTATTTTAAACATTAAATCTGCATCTTCTTCTATTCTCAGTCTGTTATTATCTGTACTTCCTGCAAATGACAGACTTTTAGGCAATGTGGTTATAGTGGAAAGTGGGACACTGGATAAAAGCATCTCTGTGGTTTAAGGAAACAGTCATACATTTTCCTGGCCCAGAAACAGAACATAAGATCCATGAATTTTCCTGCCTGTGTTTTAAGCTTTCAAGATAAATATTTATACATCTGTCACCTGATTTAATAAAGAGAAAATGCGATGCAGTGTTGGCTAGGGCTGCTGGAATGTGGTTCTTATGCATTTTCTTCAGTCATGCAAACAGCTTTGAAGAATACGCAGGGATGAAAAGGTCATGGTTCAATATTTTTGACTTTTAGCTGGACCCTTGGTGAGTATTAGAGAGATTTTTGCATATACTGCTGGCACTAAGTTTTAAGGTATCTGCGGTGCTCTACCTGTAGTATTCTAAGACGGGCTCCGTCTGGGTTTCGTAAGACTTCAATCGCCGTGTCACCGTCTCTGGTTTGTCATCGTCCCTCTGGAAAAGAGGCTCCCCTGTGTCATCATCAAAGCCCTGCAGAGATAAAAGAAATCTGTCTTAATGCTGATATTTTGTGCATGTTTACTATGTGCTGCAAAGGAGGGTTTTAGTTACTTCTTTTACATACTGGCTCTTTAATAATGAGATATATTAGGCAATAAATGTTGGAACATAAAAAATATGAGACATGTTGGAACAGAGTAGAAATCATCTTACTAATCCACAACCGTTTGTAGGGTTTGATCAGTGTTGAATGAAACGTGACAGAGACATCAGTGTCAAGGGGCTGCCTTCAGTTCATTTCCCATGTTGCCAAGCACATTTCTGACTTTAAGAATTTGAAAGCTACAAAGATTGCTGCAGGCTGGCTTCTTTACTTTCCAAAACCTCACAGGATGCTTTTTCCCCCCTTGCAGTGATCTGGGAGCATTACTAGAAGGTGGCTAGTGTAAACAAGTCTGCATCTGTGCTGAAAGCACTGCGAGGCTTTGAGCTACAGCGACTTCTACTACAAACACAGATTTACAAAAATGTGAACCACAAGCTATTAGTCAGGAATGATAATAGTGTGAAAGGCAGACGCTGTGTCTCAGCTCTACCCAGTGAACTTGACCAGCGCCCCAAATCTACCCATTTGACGTGCTCAGATATGCAACCTGTCCGTTTCTGTGGGGCTTACAAAGGTTACGTTTCTCTCACACTCTTTTCTTACAACTCTCAAGGCTTTTTATAATCTCCTGCCTTAGGTTAATGTTTAGTTACCCTTCATCTTCTACCTGTGAACTAAAAAGGAAACAAAAACAACCCTTCACATATATAAAATATCCTCAACTGAACTAAAACTATTCATCTCACATTTCTCTGGAACTGAAAGGTTGACATTTATCTGGATAAATGTTGTTTATTTGTTAAGAAGTAGTTGATGTTCTATTAGGAACTTGAATTTCTGAATTTCATTCTCATTTCAGACGGACATTTGTTGCTAATGAACCTGTACAATTTGACCTTCAACATGATTTTTTTGATTAAAGTGTATTAATGCAATTAGTTTTTATTTTAACAGCACACTTTTTTTTTGATCGGTTACACTTCCAAACTCTTTACAATATTTTATGACCGTCGGAGGATTGAGAGGACTCTAGATATATTCAACACCTCTGCTCCATGACACCATCTAAACATCAACTTTTACCAGCTGCGTCCATTATAGGATCAGTCACCCTGTTATACATTTCAGGAGGGTAGACTGTAATAAAAAGGGCTCGGACAGTTCCAGGAATATGACAGTGTCTTTAGTTTACTCAGACAGCAGACACAGTCCCAGAAGGGTACGTCTGAGGTCAAGAGGGAGTACTGTAAACATGTTGTCCACAATTCTGCAAGAAATTAATGATTTACATGGTGAAAGAATTAGCTGCCTCAAGCAATTCCAGTTGATTGAGGCAGTAAGTTAAACTCGGAAATCTGACATGAGAGAGTAAGTATTATATTAAAGGCTCTCAGTGTGTTTACCATTACTCTTAGGAGAGTTACCAAATATGCAAAGTGAGGGAATATCTCTTGGAAGATTGGTATTCATCCTTCCAGCATATTTCCAAAGACATGCTGAAGTCATTCTGGTAGCATGTGGTGGCCAAATACCTTACTAAGATTTATACTGGAGTTTTTCCTGTAATCTGGTATCCTTTACTCTGAATTTCCACATCTTTATTGAGCAAATATATACATTCATGAAAATTTGAGAAACCTGAATGGCCTCATG
This sequence comes from Rhamphochromis sp. 'chilingali', assembly GCF_963969265.1. Lineage (NCBI taxonomy): Eukaryota > Metazoa > Chordata > Actinopteri > Cichliformes > Cichlidae > Rhamphochromis > Rhamphochromis sp. 'chilingali'. The sequence continues at coordinate 28,129,098 of NC_137930.1, read as the reverse complement.
TCCTGTTCGCATCACTATGTGGTCCAGATCGTCAACTAAATTTTAATATTAAACAAAGATAATGTGAGTAAATACAAAATGCAGTTTTTAAATGATTACTTCTGTCATTAAGGAAAAGAAAAAAGCTATCCAAACGTACCTGGCCCTGTGCGAAAAAGTGAAAGCTTCCCCAAAAACCCAATAACTTGGCAGCAATCAAGCTTTCACAATGGCCGGTAACAAGTCTTTCACATCACTGTGGCTCACTGTTCTTAGCAGAATTGCTTTAATTCAGTCACATTGGAGGGTTTGGGCATGAATGGCCTGTTTAAGGTCATGCCAAGACATCTCAATCGGATTCAAATCTAGACTTTGACTGGGCTGCTCCAAAACCTTTTATTTTTTGGTACAGTGATAGACATTCACAGGTGGAGTTGCTGGTGCGTTTTGAATCATTGTCATGCTGCATAACCCAAGTGCGCTTGAGTTTCACAAACTGATGGGCAGACGTTCAATTCATGGTTCTATCAGTTACAGCCCCAGACATCACTAACACCATGTCTGTTTATTTTTATGAAATGCTGCATTACGGTAGTAATAATGGGGCGATCGTGGCTCAAGAGTTGGGAGTTCGCCTTGTAATCGGAAGGTTGCCGGTTCGAGCCCCGGCTTGGACAGTCTTGGTCGTTGTGTCCTTGGGCAAGACGCTTCACCCATTGCCTACTGGTGGTGGTCAGAAGGCCTGGTGGCACCTGTGTCCGGCAGCCTCGCCTCTGTCAGTGCGCCCCAGGGTGGCTGTGGCTACAATGTAGCTTGCCATCACCAGTGTGTGAATGGGTGGATGACTGGATATGTAAAGCGCTTTGGGGTCCTTAGGGACTAGTAAAGCGCTATATAAATACAGGTCATTTACCATAATAAAACTTAAATTGGTCCGACTATCTGAAACTTAAGATTTTTGCAATTATGTGTGCAAAGCTGGGCTAAATACGGTATAAAACATCTAATAGAAACTAAATCAGGGAGTGATAGGAAAGGGATATTTACAGGGACTTTAGGCGGGTTGAAATCTGTGTTGTATACTCTGCCACTCGGAAGGTGAGTCCAACGTGAAGTCAACCTTTGCTTGATGGTCTGGAAAGGTACATTGAGGTTAATAACTGTGTCCAAGGTGTAGACAACATCCAGAGCTTCTGCTTGGGACACTGTACGAGGAAAACCTGGTGAAAGAGACAGAGGAAATCTAGGCAAAGCAAAAAAGGAATCAAGGTTGGTGCGTATGGAACGCCAGGACTGCCATAATGAATTAATTAAATACACCATTAAATAATTAATTAAATGTGGCAATAATTAATTAAAATTGGAATTAATTAATTAAATAAATAGTTATGACACATTTAATTAATTATTTATGTATTTCACATTTTAATTAATTATTGACACATTTAATTAATTAATTATTGACACATTTAATTAATTAATTATTGACACATTTAATTAATTATTTATGTATTTCACATTTTAATTAATTATTGACACATTTCATTAATTATTGACACATTTAATTAATTATTTAATGATATATTTATTTATTTCATTTTGGCAGTCCTGACGCCTGGCTCTCGTCATGAAATAATTTTATCTGTCAGCCTCACCCATCAAACTCAGGGGGCGGGGTTAACGCTGATCGAGTCAAAACCATTGCTTTGGCCTGGTGGCCATTGTTTCTAGCACACAACAACCGGCATGTGGAAGCTAACAGAACTGAGCTTTGAAAAACCCTGTTTGTGTGTTACCAAATACCGTTTTAATATTTTTTTTAGCCGAGAATGTAGTGGTTTAATCTTCATGTGTCTGGTCGGTTTGTCAAGATACAGCCTCTTTGCAAAAGTGCTTCGATGATTTCGGAGATGTCGTCCCAGTCTCACGGCAAAGCGTGGGATAGACCCGCTCACCTCGCAAGCAATCCCACCGACAAAGCGCAGGCCCCGGTACACAGCTGTAGTAACCCCCGCTGACTTCTTTTACTGAGGTTATATTTATCGGTGTTTTATTTCCTGATGTTCTTATGTGTCCTACGTGTTTCAGTCGCCAATTCTGAATTATAACTAACATTAAAAACATGTTTAAGGAGGAGAGAGAGCAAATAAATCTGTTTAACATCTGATCTTTGGGTTTTTGTTCAGTAATCAGCGTGACCTGTGTATAAACACATAAAAGAGATAACGTTGGTGTTTCTGTCATGTAGTAACTGCTGGCTTTAACTGTACAAAGGTTGTTCGACACTATGAAACATATACAGACTTCATGATGTTCGGCTAATATTTTTATTGTGAATATTAATCATGCTGACCTCGCTCTGTACACCACGCAGCGAGGTCAGCATATCCATGATATCCTCAGCTCCATGAGTTAACACAAAGTTTCCCAGCTGACTATCTAACTGCCAACTATTCCAGAGACGTGAAAATATACAGCATAAAGAAAAGTGTAAGAGACTCAGCAGCAGATTAGAATAACAGTTATACATTTAATAAATCACCAAATGAATCCAAGAAACGAGCAAACCTGTTCCGACAATTTGAATTTGTATTCCCTCAGCTGCAGACTCGCTGCTGTTTAAATGTTTGAAAAGGAAGATTAGATATAAAAAACGTCAAACATAGACTCAGTCTGCCTTCACATTTGATATGAGGCCAGCACGTATAGTGGCCTCAGCAGGCTATTACTGAAATACACGTGCTATATCTTAAACTATGATATAAACAGGGAGGTCCTATTAACATGTTTAGTTTTAAAGGACACCTTCCTGCCTTTAGTCTCATTCATGAGCAGTATTAGTTTTCTTCTAACATCCAGAAGTCTGCACGATGTGTTTCATAGTTTGTAACAAGCCTTTGACAGGTAAACATAACATGACCGAAAAAGCAAAAAAAAAGCAAAAAAAAAGAGAGAGAGTGTTGACATAAGAAGAGAAAATTCTCTCAATTATGGAGACAGACAAATGGTTCATTTATGTTTGATGTGTGTTTATTCCTCCCTAAATATCGTCGGTGAAGTTTGCCATGCATGTCAGATTTTCCTGCGCATTTTTATACCTCTGCCAACAGAGAGAGAAAAAAAAAAAATCACATTCTAACAGACAGCTGGTGCTTAGAATACAGTTGAATAACTATTAAAAAACAGATGATATTTAGATGATAGTTCAGTCTAACACATGTGCCAGTGAACCATTAAACGTCTGTGAAACTATGCAGTTATGAAACGTAACTTTAACCTCAGCCAAACCGATTTGCTCAGTTGTAAATAAAACAGCGAAGTAAACGTGACCCGACAGACAGAACCTGAGTGAATGAAGTCCAGCGTTTAACCACTGAGAGCTAAAACTCAGCTGAGGTTTGAAAGCTGTGTGCCGGTGATTGGACATCAGCCGCTGATAAAGCTGTTCGCCTATAAAGTGCTCTGTAAGGAAACAAGCTCCAGCAGCTCTGCGCTCGGGGAAAACACTATATTTACTTATCTTGTGCAGAAAAATGCGCTGACATTGCGTTATATCGAGCACCGGCTGCCCAGTTAAACTGTGACTATCACCAGGTAACGTAGGCGTGTTTCTTGAATTAGCAGCAGGTGTTAAACAGCTGACAGATGATGAGGAGGATGCATGCAGGTAAACTGAGGGTCTGTTGAGCTGATCGCTGGTTTCGTGAGAAAAATGTCAGCTCGTTCTTTATGTTACAGAAGCACAGAGACACAAGACCAGGCGGAAAGAGACGATCGTTCGGTGAAAATGAGAATCTGCGAATGCAACATGTGGAACACGGAGAGTGGAATATGTAAACAAACCGGTTAACGTAACCCCCTCGGTGCACTCTGCATGCTAACTGTTAGCAGAGCTAGTGAAATCTCTGAAAACATCTGAGCACTTTTGCAAACATGTTCTATGTTGACAACCTGACCAGACATACGTCGCGACATTCGCGGCTAAAACACTGTTAAAAGTGTAGCTGGTGACAGAAAAACGGGGTATTTTAAAACTACACCACCACCATTGCTGCTTGTGATTTGATCTGCATTCTGGGATAACTGGCTGCCCCAAGTCTACACAAGCAATCGATTTTCTAGGATCGACCTGTTTTGACTTACTTTGCACGGCAACCAATCAAATGTTAGAGAAGCTGCATGGGCAGCGTTAACCCCGCCCCCTGAGTTTGATGGGTGAGGCTGACAGATAAAATTATTTCATGACAAGAGCCAGGCGCCAGGACTGCCAAAATGAAATAAATAAATATATCATTAAATAATTAATTAAATGTGTCAATAATTAATGAAATGTGTCAATAATTAATTAAAATGTGAAATACATAAATAATTAATTAAATGTGTCAATAATTAATTAATTACATGTGTCAATAATTAATTAAAATGTGAAATACATAAATAATTAATTAAATGTGTCAATAATTAATTAATTACATGTGTCATAACTATTTATTTAATTAATTAATTCCAATTTTAATTAATTATTGCCACATTTAATTAATTATTTAATGGTGTATTTAATTAATTCATTATGGCAGTCCTGGCGTTCCATAGGTGCGATCAATGCCAGTAATTTAATTAAAGTCTAAGTCTTTCCTTCAGTGTTACATCTATTTTTTTATAGAACAAATTCAACAATTCCTAACTAGAAATGCTGATAATATGATCGCCTACCACTCATTTTACCAGATGAACCGAGTGCTGATGCAAAGTTGTGAAAACTTACCATCGAGCAGCCAGCTGCCGCCATCTATTGCCCTCAGGTCATTCAGGATGAGACGAGACATGACGTCATCAGGTACCAGCTGACCCTGATCAATACAGGACTTCATTAGCAGCCCCAGCTCTGAAACAAACAGGAGAGGAAAACAAAAAACAAACAACACATGAGACAGAGAAAGGAAGAATGTTTGTGTTAGAAAATGTACAATTTTCCCTTCGTGCCTCAATTTTTAATCCATACTTCATAAAGCCAACACGGATACCACATCAACATTTGGCTGCATGTGCCTGACAAAGAAGCCTAATAACATGCATCTACACCAGAAAACCTGTTTTATGTTTCAGCTATTCTAACACTTCCAGTGTTTGCAGTGTCTCCATCATTATAAACAGTGTGTGTAGCTACTCAGTGACACACAGATGTTAGATGTACAAAGACAAGCTATGCTGAATTACAAGGTAAAAAACATAAAATTATGCAAATATCATAGCATATTTACACTTAATATGCAAAAAGTGGTATAGTGTATAATACAAATTGAAGAGGTTAAAGCGAAAGCCTTTTTTCTATTACTTCCACTTTAATTGGCCAGAGTCCATCAGAGGAAAGGAATTTCCTGACAAGCCTCGCAGAAATGACCTGCTGTGCTAATCAGAAACAGTGCAAAAGTCACTGTGGCACAGCGACTACTCAATGTCTCGTACTTCTTCTTCTTTGGACTGCACAGTGAACCTTGTTCGGACAGCAGACGAAAGCATTGCCAAGCAACAGCCAAAAGACGATGCCAGCTGGGAAATGCATTTTACAGCCGGCACTTATATGGAGTACTCATGACCAAAATCCAAAAGTGCTTTATTCTAAGCGGATTTAATGAAGAAGCAGAATGCGTTGGGGGATCGCTTGATCAAATAAAAAGTCTGACTTTTAAAAATGCGAGCAGTCACACTGCATAAAAACTGCTTTGATTGGCAGATGCTCAAGTGAATTAAGTTAAGCCTGCACGTCTGCACTCTGTATGTTTTAGGCTTTCCCAGTATAACTAACGGTTAAAGCACGATTACACATCGCACACTCCAAATCAACCAACATGGGATTCTCTTCATGCAGCTGTAAAAACAGACCTTTTCTTTCCCTTCAAATGTGTAACTCCTCCTTTCATGAAGCAAAAGTTCACGGCTATCTTATCTTTACAGCTCTCAGCCACATCCAAGGTGATATTGAGCAGTAGCGGGCCTTCCTCCAAGGTCCAGGTAACTCTGGCGCAAATGTTTGCAGTATAAACCTGACAACGCTGACCTTGATTAGAGAAGACACAACATGTTTAAATTGTATCCTATGTTTAGTATTTCACAGACAGATAAAAATCACACTGTTGTAGGCGTGGACTCTTATCAGAATATTGCAGAAAAGCTGCCTTGTTTCGTTTTTAAGTTCGCACTTTGTGCGTAACGACCAGCTGTGGCTTTAAGCGAAATAAGCTTGATAAATACTAAGTTAAATCTTTCAGTTTGACACGTAAACTCCTGAAAGCTTTTGCAATGCCTTAGCGTGTCCTCCCTCTCGAGCTAAAACTATCTTACCGGTCTGCGCGTTTATGTTGGCTCTCAAAATGTCCCCACTGGAAATGTGCTTCAGTCCAAAAGTTTTGGTAATGCGCCCAGACACCGTTCCTTTCCCCGACCCCGGGGGTCCCATGATGACAGCACGGATAACTCTTGGCAGCACCATGTCCAAGCGAGTTTGAACTGACTTTTATCGAGTAACAACAAGTGTTCCCTTCTCATGAAACGCAGAGCAGATCCACTCTCCCTTCTCCTTGCAAAACTGCACAACGCAAGAAAGAGTGGGCGCGTCTTAAGCAGCTAGTTTGAACTCGGTGGACTTTTTATGTTGCGCAGCGCTTGCACAAAGAGGAGGAAGAGGAGGAGAAGGATGATGAGAACTACAATCAGCGGGCTCAGGGCCAGCCAGAGAGAGGAGGTTAGATGATGCACCCCTCAGACGACGGACACCGAGCAAAATGAGCTCCTTTCTCCTGCGTGCTGAGAAACTTACCCCCACCCCCCCATTTAAACACTGCGCTTTACCGGACATGTATTTATTGTATAACACGTTATATAATTTGTCTACTGGTCGAATAAATAGCTTACTGGCAAGGTGGCGGTGTTTAATCCTGTATGAGCCGATCCCTTGTGTAGGGGATTGGCTAGCTGGCAGCCCAGGCACGCTAGGTTGGACGACGACTCGTTTGCTTCCTCACACTAATCTTTAAAAAAAATAACGTGGGACTTTTCAAATAATTAAATTATATTAGCAGAAATGGTACGACTGGTTGTTTTCCTTACTTTGTTGTCTGTTAACGAAAAATAATTTCGAAAATGCTATCGTAATTTAATTTTGTTTAATTTCTGTTTATTAAAGAAAGACTGTAGGCCAAACCAGAAATTCGTATTTTTGCTGTTTGTTTACACTTTTTATGAGATTTGTGCGTCATTTAGCCACGCCCACCTAGCGTTCGTCAGTGGTTACAGTGTGCCATCTAGTAACAGTAGTGTGGCAACGCAGCCGTAGAAACCATTATTTTGACCCTACTGTCTTGCCGTAATCTCCCCCTCCCAGTAACGTCTTCCTGGACAAACACACGTGGATTTTACTGACGCCAAGCACAAACAACAATAACATGGCAAGCCACGGACTCACCTACGAAGGCTGCAATTTTCTCCGACAGCGTCTGGTTTTGTCCGCACTCAGCGGGAAGCGCGTTAAGATAAAAAACATCAGGTCTAAAGATGACGAGCCGGGACTCAGGGGTGAGTTTTTAACAGATTCGCTCCGCATGTGGCGTCGCAGTTAGCTCCCTGGCTAACTGGCTAGCTGTTACGCAGTTGGGAGTGTGTTCAGTCGCTGGGCGTCAGAGGAGGGAAAATGATGGGACAGTAGTTTGATAGTGACACGAGTGTGGTCGTACATTTGCCTTATGAAGTTGTGTCTTCGATAAGCGTGTCAAGGGGCGTCGAAGCAGTGATTTGGCAGTTTTTTGAGTTGTTTGAGGTGTCTTGGTGTGTCAGAATAAAGTTCACACTGTGGGTGGATTGTTTTTGAGTGCCAGACAAATTAAAAAATAAATTACCATGTGACATTTTTTTTTCCAGTCTCTACATATAAATTCTGTCTTCTCCAGATTTTGAGGCCAATTTTATCAGACTGTTGGACAAGTTGACCAATGGCTCCACGATAGAGATTAACCAAACGGGTGAGTGTTACAGCGAGGGTGTGATTTCGGTGTTGCCTTTGTCACAGACTGTATTTTATGCACAGTAATGACTGTTTACTGTGAAGGTGCAACGGAGGGGAGATTTCACCAACTCATCGACAACTTTGACGCATGATCAAAATTAAGATTTTTTTGTTTTATTATGTTTTACTCCATGATGAACTTTTGCATTTAATATACACAGTCTTCTCCCATAATATTTGTCATTTATGCCTCTCTTTAAGCTCGCAATCCAAAGGTAGAAATTATTTAAAGCTTTAAGCAGTAAGGATGCTCCAATAGTGAAGTTGTGGGCCTGTAGCAAGGTTTAAATAATGTCTTAAATTGACTCATAATTATTGATTTGTAACTAATAAAAGTCTTATGCATAATCTTATGCATATTTCGTCGTAGTTCCGTATTTTTCCAAATAAAGTATTTATTGCTTTTGTTTTATATGTACAGTATGTTGTATGTTATTTTAATACAGCATATATCTGGATGTAAAATGGATTACACTTAATAATTTGTGTGTGCTTCACTGTGTAGGTTAAGCTGTATTTTTTCCTTTGTTACTTTTGCCTCCTTTAGGCTTTGTAGACTTAAACCTGGAGGTTTATATGTTAGGTATATTAGCTTTATGTGCAATAAAATGTGCTGTATAAATTTGTACTTTAGCAAATATTGCCATTCACTGTCTTTCTTAGGTACCGTTTTAGTTTACCAGCCTGGGTTGTTGTATGGAGGCACTGTAGAACATGACTGTAACCCGCAGCGCTCAATTGGGTACTATCTGGAGGCCCTCCTCATGCTGGGTCCTTTCATGAAGTCCCCTCTGAAGGCCACTCTGAGGGGAGTTACCAATGACCTCACTGACCCAACGGTAAGCTCATAAATATGTTCACCATCCAACTTTTGTTCTGCATTTTTCTCTGCTGATTTAGTTGCAACTCATCCACCTCATGATCGCACTGGGTGGAGCTGAGCCGTGCATCTGCAAAGAAATGAACTGCGTGTTTTGTGGTGGAGTACACACCTCCCATTTCCATATGGACACTGCCCTCTAGTGCACACTTGATGATGAGCACGTTATACGTCAGTTAAGATCAACAGTGTTTCACTTAAGAATTGGTGTGCGCACAGTTTGTGTACACATATTTTCAGAAGTTGATGTCACTGGGGTTCATGTTTTTGTAATAATTTAGACACTCATGTGTTGACTTGAGGCAGTTGTGTAACATGCATCTGCTCTCTGGTTTCCCCTTTTACACCCTTTTTTTTGCCACATCCTTTGCACACAAGCCAGTCTCTGTATTGTTCTCTTCAGCCCTTTTCTTCAAGGTGCATTGTTTCAAATTAGATATTGTCAACATATCATACAAAAAAGGAAGCCTTGCGAAGTATGAATTGAGGACATTGGAGAGAGGTGTTGTCATGGAAACTGAACAGCGTCTGCCTGTTGTTGTGATGAGACTGGGTTTATTCTAGGGTTTTGGAAGGTAGTTTTTAACTCTCTGCAGGCACAAGGGTGTGCGTCAGGATTCAATCTCACTGTTCCTTGCCAGGTCGATCTGCTGAAGTCCACAGCCCTCCCAGTGATGAAGAAGTTTGGGATCGACGGAGAGGGCTTTGACATCAAGGTGAGGACCTCATGGTATTCTGTTTTTGTAGAGATGCAGTCAAACCCAGGGATGGATAAGGTAGCCATGCATGTCATCTTATATCTTAATCTGTCTCTTGTGTTACACCCTCAGGTGGTGAAGAGAGGAATGGCGCCTGGTGGGGGTGGAGAAGTAGTGTTTACATGTCCTGTCCGCAAAACCGTCAGACCCGTCCAACTGACTGACCCTGGCAAGATCAAGAGGATCAGGGGAGTGGCGTATCCTTTTTAGACTTGCACTTTATTTCACCTTAAGCAAAATGAAAGTGATCGAAATACAGAAACGCCTCTTTACATTTTAGCCCTGGTAATTTTTATGTGCTCATTTTAGTTTGATGAGTCATATTTTTTTTGTAATAATAAAGAGATCAGTTCTGTACAATTATAAGTCCGATCTAGTTACAATTACATCAACATGGCACAACTGATGTGTTATTAATATAAAAAAAAAAAAAAAACCCAGAACAGAAGGCCAGAGTAGCTCATGTTGAATCAATTCATGAATCATTTGCTTAAACTTTAGCTCAGTTTCTATTTATAAATAAGCACAATGTTGCTGATGAAGTTTACACATAACTGGTAATATGAGTTGCAGGAAGCCATCATGATTTTGAACTTGTTACTAAATACTAGCTTGTTGCCTCTTGATTTTGATATAATTTCTGCATCACAAAGTGGGAACACAAACACACACTTTTGAATGGCATGTCCTTGACATTTCAAACACAGATATTCAGTGCGAGTTTCTCCTCAGATGGGCAATAGGATTGTGGAGTCAGCCAGAGGCATCCTCAACCAGTTTCTTCCAGATATCTATATCTATACTGACCACATGAAAGGAGCCAACTCTGGCAAGTGGGTATCTTTGCCTACATTTATAAGCTGCTAAGCTTTACATGGGTTTTCTATGTGTTTTTAATTCTCAACCCTTATTTGTGGAAACGGACTAAATCATTGTACTTGGTCAACCCCCCAGGTCTCCAGGCTTTGGTCTGACACTGGTAGCAGAGACGCTCAACGGCTACTTCCTTAGTGCAGAGATGTTATCCACGCCACAGGGGCAGGGAGACCCCATACTGCCAGAAGACCTTGGCAGAAATTGCGCAAAACTGCTTTTGGAGGAGATATATCGGGTAAATGCACACATGGACATTTAATACTGTGTAGAGGCTCTTGATGCCTGGCTGTACATAAAAGTATAACAGGCATGCACCAGATTGTGTGTGTGTATAAAGTAAAACCTGTGAATAATAATAATAATAATAATAATAATAATAATAATAATAATAAAAAAAGATATTATTAAACAAGGACTGATCTGAGCTGCGGCTGAAAAAATGGTTAGATATGCCAACAGGATTTCTTTGTGCAAACAGGACAGAGCTTGAACATCACTGCTTCAATCCTGGGGGTGCATCTAAAGTAGGGCTGTTCGATATAACGACGATATATCGGATGACGATATAGAAACGTCTATCGTTTCCTATTACGCTATCGTTTGTTTCACGGTAACGTAAAATAAACCGTTTACAGCAATATTTTTTTCATTTTTTTGATGGGCACTGTAGTGGCTATATTAATTTCCAAAAGTTCTCTCTTTCACTTATATTTAATATAACAACACTACGGACGGACAAGCGCCTGTTTTTACGTCTTGTCGTTAGCAACAATGATGGTAAAACCATTGCGTGGTCCTGCTGTCTGCTTGTTTCTTTTTAATGTAACACTTTCACAATAAAGCTCAAGATCCTGTTGAGCCTTTTCAAAATAAAGTGAATCACGTGAAAGAGTATGCAGAGAGTTTACGGATGAGAAGCAAAAAAGAGCCGCCAGGTGCTAAAAAACTAAACGTTAGACTCAAACTTTGAAAGAAAATGGCGGCCATTACAACTTATGTCTGAAAATGAATAGTTTCATGCATCGGTTAAAACACTCGACTCCAGGTAAAGGACACCCCGCTGGAAACACTTCACGTAAGTCGAGCTGCCTGAGATTCACAGAATTTACAGAAAATATTCCATTATTGTGATTTATATCGTTGTCAGGATGATAAATATCTTATATCGGGATATGAGATTTTGGTCATATCGCACAGCCCTAATCTTAAGTATAAAAAAACATATTTTTTTGAGCATTTAACAAATACAAATATTTACTGGATTTAAGTAAATATTGCAGTTTTTGACTTCGAGGGGAGCTGATGTAGGTTTGCTGCTTCCAGGTAATTCTAGATGTATTACCTGCAGCGTTAGACAACAATTTATTTCTTGCACATTTTTAAGTGAGAGAGATGCACATTTAAGTGCTTGAAAAAACAGCTGCTAGTTTACTGCTTAGTGATGATAAATAGTTCACAGTCGTATAGATGATCTGTATCAGGATGTCACAGCAGATTACATTTTGAACTTCAGCTCAGACTTTAAAGCTTCCACAGTTACAAGCTACAGTTGAATACTTAACTAGAACTTGTTAAGCTTCTTAAGCTGTAATGGCAAGTCTTCTCTGACTTCGGCACATGTGTGAAGGTAGGGAACTCGCACACAATTCACAATATTGCACAAATAATGTTGTGTTACGACATGTGTTGCATGAACGCTGTGGACATGTTTGCAGGAAGCCAAAGCAAAATACACAGACATGGCATCTAATGACAGAATACTGTCAGCATAACAGACTGTTAAATCTGGCAATGTCTGAAAAGGCTAAATAATGCAGGTAACTGAAAGTGCTTTAATTAACTAGTTGATCTAAAGGCAACTGCCATTCAAAATAACAAGCCTATCCTGTTTTATTTGCATATCACAAGCAGGAAAAGCTGATTTCTGCCCGTTTTCATCAAGTCTGCTAGTTGTCGACTGAAACATTACCATAAGGGCTCGGCTGTATTTAAATGTGCTTCCATTTGCTCCCTCACAAGCAGCTCTTAACATCGTTTGTGGTGAGCTATCACAGTTTTATGAGACACTCATATGTGAGCTTTAACAGTGAAACATCAGATGTTGACAACATGAAATGGAAGAAAGAGTGTGAGTAATTTGGATTTGGACAATTTTGCATCAAACAGCCCACCAGGCAGTGTAAAGTCTGTAAAAACTCCTCTCAGAGGGAAAAGTTGCAGCACACACGCGCACTGTGTGCACCGTGTTCTTGTGCATATCCCAGTTTGTCTTTGTGTACACATAATAAAGCTTGACATCGTGAATAGTGAATGTTGTAGAATATTTATATATTTGTTGCAGTTGTGAATCCAACACTATTCTTTTTAGATATAAGCCAGTCTTAGAGCACATGCCACCTAGTTTTATCGATGTAGATTTTCTATTGCGAAGACTACAGCATTATATTTACAAAGTTGAACTCATTCATAATTCCACTTTTTGTTAGTTTTTTTTTTTTTTTATAACTGTGCTGGGGACTCTCTTATCATTTAAAGTAAATTTGGGCTTGAAACAATGTTGGAAAAGCTGCTGCTGCTGAAATAAAACTCCTGAATTCTTGGGGAATACCTGAGATACACTGTCAGCACACATTAGGCAACAATGACATTGCACTTGTTTACCCGCATTCCCTGGTAATAAACCTCGCCTGCATTTCAACTGAAAGAAACTTGTTTGTGGACAGACCGCAATGTAGAGAGCAGCTTTTGTTTAGGTAGATTTTAGAGCACTTGACTTGACTGCATTTTCTACTTTTAATTAGGGCATCATGTTTTTAAAGAAAAAAAAAAGTAATCATGAAAACTTTCATGGTGTGTTTTTTGTGGAGGAGAAGTCAGCCTGTGTCAACTGAGGAAAACCATTTGAGAGACATCTGACATGAAATCAAATTAGATTTTTAAGTTAAACTAGACCGAAGACCAAGAAAATGGTAAAATTAAGTTTGTACATTCAGATCTATAATAGCCTCAAAGGGTTCTGCCTTAATATCAAGTAATTAGCTCCCTCAATATGTAAAAAGTGTAATTTAATGCTGTATAATCAGTCATTTCTTCAATTTTAAACTGTATTAACAAGAAAAAAAAAGGTGAAGTATGGGGTCCAATAGGCCATTATCACAACGGAGTATATAAGTATTTGTGGCTCCAGAGTACAGTGGGTCACACATTTGACAAACAAGCAACAACCTTCCTGGGAAGAGAGGCAGATTCTTTGGGGAAGGTATCAGCATTTTTTATAATTGTACATTTACATATTGCCCCAGTTTCTTTCAAACTTACAGCTCATGTCCAATGACAGGATCTGCGCTCATAAATTGTTTAATTCTTCGAATACACGAGCCGATTGGGTAACGTGTCAGCTGAATACGCTGTGTTTGAACAGATTTAATCGATTAGAAATGCCTGATGGTTGTGACCACATAAAACTAAAAAATTAGTTTTATTCATTTAGTTATCTGTGTGTTGAAAGGTGGTGAAAGGTTTGCTGTGTGTAAACAGTCACGTCGCATAGCCACACAGGAAAAAGCCATTTCATCAGAATACGTACAATGAGAGTCTGTGAATCATGTTTGCCTCCACATGGTTCTGCCTCTCCCAGCCTCTCATAGGAGCCATGTGAGTCAAGTTAGCTGATCAGGGTAGTGCTGATTATCTCTGAAAGGGGAATATTGTTGGCTACATCCTCTTAATTCCAGGCAACAGAGTGCAGAGCTAATATCTCTCGTTAGCTTCCTTGGAGGGTGGTGGGTTAACAGGGGCCTTCTACTTTAAGTTGCTTGGCTTTTTAAAAGCTTTAGCCGCTGCTGGAAGAACAGGTAGATCATTTGAATTACTGCTATGTGTTATACCGAACTGTAGCAGGAGGACAGAGTGATTGCTAGAGCTGAGAAGCAAAAAGAAAACTCTGGAGTTAAAAGGATTTAATTTTATTTTGCGGGGCAGGAATACTTTGTTTTTGAAATCTGAGGAAATTTGCCCAGTTCACATCAAAGGGCGCAGGTGCCCTGTATGTTTGGCTCTGTTTGTTTTATGGTTAATCAGTACAGTCTTCTAGTTGTAAACCAGTTACTCCATGGACATTTTGTTTTTGGAAGCAGCATCAACACAGGAGCTGACGTAAGTGGTGCACTCTTTCAATTTTTACTTTTTTTTTTCATCATGGAATTAATTTTTGTATACTTTGCAGGATGCACCACACTTGTCTTTGCTTTTTGCATTGTTTTCCAACTGATTAACTGTATTGGTGATCATGGAACAGGTTTGTGGAGAAAGCGTCCATTAATTTTATTTAATGCTAATGAATTCATAAGCTTGCTTAGGAAACACTATGTTCCTCACCTGTTGGGCAACTTGTGAAAAAAAAGAATATTTCTGTATTACCTAATCTATCATTTCTAGTGAATTTAAATCAATATGTGTTATATAGATCTACAGGTTCAGGTCAAATATATCTGTGATGCTTAACCCTCAACTATTTGCTTTACTGTCTGTTTTTGAGCGGCTGGGAAAGGGATTAACTTTCATTCAAAGGAATTAAGGGACTTTTCCATTAGGCCTTGTGGTTGGCTGATGGCCTCTGGAGACGGTCTCTGGAAGGCAGGGCCTGAAACTGGTGGTTAGAAATGGCGCTGTTGTGTCATGTTTCTTAGTTCGTTCAGAAACAGTTTTAGGTTTCTTTTCCTGTTTGTTCCAGAGCAGCTCTGAGAAGAGTGAAGTGTAAAATAGCAGAGTGGATAAGATGAGATGCAGTATCAGAGCGGACAGCACAGGGATAAATGTTACATAGACTAACAACGGTAAACCTCTAACAACAAGTCATTGTAATGTGTTTCACCTAATAAATGATGAAACCGTCACCATGGTTTCCATGATATGATTATGTAATTGAATCAAAATTCTGTCATGATGCCATAATTGAGCATGACTGAGCTACACAAGTACGTTGTTAGAACGGATCAGGTTAATGCTGCATATCGCATGTCAAGAAATAACTCAAACTACCAGCGGACAACTATTTTAAAGGTCAGACTATAAAATGTTCTTGGGTGTGTCCAGTTGTGCATTGCACACAGTGGGAAATCGCACACTGAGCTCTGTTAGAGCAATGGCATGTGCTCTCTTGGATATTGAGAGTGCATCATCTGTCTAAATATTTAACATGTAGATGGAATTGGGAGTGTTAGTGTCATTTGGGAAAATGGTAGGAAGATGACTGGAAAGTCGACTAATACATTATGTGAGCACGAAAGAAGAAGAAACACTTTAGTGACAACTTGCCAAACTGTTTCAAGACTGCTTAATTATATTTAATAGGAAAAAAGTTTAGTTTTTTTAATGAAAAGTCAGACAAACAAATCTACACAGCTTTCACTGTACAATCCCACTGTCAAGAAGTTGATTTCTCTAAACATTTCCACCTCCTTGACGCATTTCAGTGTAGTTTTTAGTTGCTGACACACGACCCCCGCCCTCCTTTCTCTCTCTGTTTTAGGGTGGCTGCGTGGATTCATCCAATCAGAGCTTGGCGCTGCTCTTGATGACCCTTGGCCAACAGGACGTGTCGAAGGTTCTCCTGGGACCCCTCTCCCCATACACGTAAGACCCATTCAAAAGTTAAATGTACAGACGGCAAATAAGGAACCCACTCAATCCCACGTTTAATTATTCTTCTACTAGTCCTCTTTTGGCAGATGACAATATCCCAAAGTTCACAATAAGAAGCTGAATAATACTCTGTACAGCTGGATCATCAGAGAGGAAGGAAAAAAGTCTGCATTTCTTAAATGAACACAAAATTAATCTATTTCCACTGAACTTTAACCCACTCCACTAAAGATTCAGGGTTTCTGCTAAGAGCACTCTGATGGTGGCATGCAACCACAAGGGTTTCTTTACTCAGAGCCCAATTTTAATTTGATTGCTTTGAGTAACATGTGCAATCAGATTCAACTGTTCAGGTTCACATGGCTTTGGAGGGATTTTTTTATTAGGCTCATAATGGGTGGCACCTAAGATAATGTTTTGATAAACTACATTTTTGTAGTTTATAAAATATTTCACAGTATTGATTAAATTATTATAAAGTCTAATGAGTCTTGTTTCTGTTACCCTGCTTCTACTTCTAACCCATTTGTGTGTGCTGCATTTTAAATGCATAATTTGTGTGTTTATTTGCAAACAACCCAAATAAAATAAAAGTACAGCAGTATAAAAACAGCTGAGCACTAACCTTGTTCCAGATGTCCGTCTTCTTGAATGAGGAGCGAACTATGAACTGTCCATTTTCAGTTATCATGGTACCGGTGCTGTGTCCCTCTCAAGTACAGTACTATGATAACTGAAGATTGGCAGTGCCATCACAATACACTCTTCCTGTTATTCAGGTAACACTAAATCAGTTTTGGATCATTTCTGTCAAGTCTTACGGTTTTAAAAACAAAAGACCTGTTTTAAGTTTTTAGCTTTTAAAAACTTGGTATGTATGAGAAATGTGGTGGCTGATGATCTTTATTAACATGAAACTCTCCTTTCTCTGTCTATACAGGATCGAATTCCTCCGACACATCAGAGATTTCTTCCAGATTATGTTCAAGATTGAGGTCCAGAAGCCTTTAGAAGACGAACGGAAAGGGGGCGACAAGGTCCTGATGACCTGTGTAGGCGTTGGATACAGCAACATTAGCAAAACCTTGAAATAAATTATTTTTTCATAAGTGTTCTCATCTTTTGTTTTTATTAAATGCAAAAGTTATGACAGATATTTGTGTGTATAAAAGAAAAGTGAAGTTAACAGATATCAGTCAAACATTTAAGCGCTATTATTGGGTTTAATAACTTCATGAAAATTAGTTACATTTCCTAACTAGTTCAATCAATCATATCAGTATGAAGTTATTCTTGAGATAAGTAGCTGGTCGCTACGTCAGGAACAGGTCATCATAGCTGCTGTGATGTAAAGCTGAACGACCCAACAAAGGAGCTGGTACGAGTTATTCGTCTTGGCCACACAGACACTTGAGTGTTTTTCCATAATCACCGGACACTTCAGACTACACAAGGATGGGGAGAGATAAACGAAAGGAATTGGGTGTTTGTGACACACACCACAATAAACAAAAGTTAACATTTAAACATGTTTATGTTAATGTTATAAATTCATAACATAACTCCTGTTAATACTGACCTCTAGCTGACTGTAGAGGGAACATCCAAACAGCTTCTTGTACTCTACTTTGATGTCTATCAAATCGATCTCTGAGCGACTGACGAATATCCTGGTCAGAGTGCACTCTGTGGTCCCTGCACCCTGGACCAAGTATAATTTGGAAAACAAAGACATTCGTCCTTTAAGCCAGGGGCTTCAAACTCTGGCTAGACATGGTATGGCATGCGTTAATTTCGTATTGTTCCACATAGAAAAATGGTCTCAACAAGATACAATGCAGGCTACCTTACAGGTAAGAACCTGTTTTACAACTTCTGACAGGATGGCATATTTAATTAAAATAAATTATAATCAAAATGAAAGTTAAAATTTGTTCATATTTCTGTCTGACATGGGCATGAACTCAATGATGTAGCTTGTTACTATGCAGACTTCTGGTTTTACATTGCAGTGATGCTGCACTAGTGCGTTTGGTTTGGCATGTGCACAGACAGACATGCTATGCAGATAGTTATGACCAGATTTCCCATAATTTATAGACATTTATATGCAGGCCCGATTGAAATCTACAAAGGGCCACATAAGTTAGGCTACGCTTCCTTATTCAGACTGTTGACACATTTCAGCCAGTGTTGGCTGTGCTGGTCAAATCACTAACAGTAGAATGTGGTCAGCATTCCTTTCCACATCACTGGTGACCAGTACAGTCTGCTGTGACTGAAAGGGTATGATGCAACCATACAGAATGTGAATTTTGCTGGGCAGACATTTCTGATGTGCATAGAGGTTTAGAAAGGCCATCATGACACAGATGGACAAACTGACCAGTTGCACAACTCACCTTCATGCTCTTGAAAAGCCTCTCAGCGAGGTATGCTGGGACGTTCTGCACACACTTAACTAAAAGAAATGAGTTCATATATTATTTTTAAATTAACTTAAATGCTCAGACAAGGAAGACATCGATAACAACAAGGCAGTGATGTAATATTTTGCTCACCAACAGCCACAAGTAGTTTCTCCAGGTTTCCAGACATCTCGCTCTTAATGCTCTCCTGCAGAGTCTTCTTGCTAATATTCTTGTACTCAATCAGAGCTGCCAAAATACATTGAGCTGAGATTATTTTTCTCACATTGAACTTGTAATATACTTTTATTTTTTGCCAATTTGGTAGCGGTTCACAGTGGGATGCGTATCTGCTGGTAGGTTCATCACAGCCCATTTTCGTGATTCAGTTTAAAATGAGCTTTTGTGGAGCTCCTCGGTTCATTGCCTGTCTGAAACAAGCAATTTCTTTAAGCCAGCTTTCTTCTGACCAACAGTGCCATGTTAATACAGGGAGTGCAGAATTATTAGGCAAATGAGTATTTTGTCCACATCATCCTCTTCATGCATGTTGTCTTACTCCAAGCTGTATAGGCTCGAAAGCCTACTACCAATTAAGCATATTAGGTGATGTGCATCTCTGTAATGAGAAGGGGTGTGGTCTAATGACATCAACACCCTATATCAGGTGTGCATAATTATTAGGCAACTTCCTTTCCTTTGGCAAAATGGGTCAAAAGAAGGACTTGACAGGCTCAGAAAAGTCAAAAATAGTGAGATATCTTGCAGAGGGATGCAGCAGTCTCAAAATTGCAAAGCGTCTGAAGCGTGATCATCGAACAATCAAGCGTTTCATTCAAAATAGTCAACAGGGTCGCAAGAAGCGTGTGGAAAAACCAAGGCGCAAAATAACTGCCCATGAACTGAGAAAAGTCAAGCGTGCAGCTGCCAAGATGCCACTTGCCACCAGTTTGGCCATATTTCAGAGCTGCAACATCACTGGAGTGCCCAAAAGCACAAGGTGTGCAATACTCAGAGACATGGCCAAGGTAAGAAAGGCTGAAAGACGACCACCACTGAACAAGACACACAAGCTGAAACGTCAAGACTGGGCCAAGAAATATCTCAAGACTGGTTTTTCTAAGGTTTTATAGACTGATGAAATGAGAGTGAGTCTTGATGGGCCAGATGGATGGGCCCGTGGCTGGATTGGTAAAGGGCAGAGAGCTCCAGTCCGACTCAGACGCCAGCAAGGTGGAGGTGGAGTACTGGTTTGGGCTGGTATCATCAAAGATGAGCTTGTGGGGCCTTTTCGGGTTGAGGATGGAGTCAAGCTCAACTCCCAGTCCTACTGCCAGTTTCTGGAAGACACCTTCTTCAAGCAGTGGTACAGGAAGAAGTCTGCATCCTTCAAGAAAAACATGATTTTCATGCAGGACAATGCTTCATCACACGCGTCCAAGTACTCCACAGCGTGGCTGGCAAGAAAGGGTATAAAAGAAGAAAAACTAATGACATGGCCACCTTGTTCACCTGATCTGAACCCCATTGAGAACCTGTGGTCCATCATCAAATGTGAGATTTACAAGGAGGGAAAACAGTACACCTCTCTGAACAGTGTCTGGGAGGCTGTGGTTGCTGCTGCACGCAATGTTGATGGTGAACAGATCAAAACACTGACAGGATCCATGGATGGCAGGCTTTTGAGTGTCCTTGCAAAGAAAGGTGGCTATATTGGTCACTGATTTGTTTTTGTTTTGTTTTTGAATGTCAGAAATGTATATTTGTGAATGTGGAGATGTTATATTGGTTTCACTGGTAAAAATAAATAATTGAAATGGGTATATATTTGTTTTTTGTTAAGTTGCCTAATAATTATGCACAGTAATAGTCACCTGCACACACAGATATCCCCCTAAAATAGCTAAAACTAAAAACTACTTCCAAAAACATTCAGCTTTGATATTAATGAGTTTTTTGGGTTCATTGAGAACATGGTTGTTGTTCAATAATAAAATTATTCCTCAAAAATACAACTTGCCTAATAATTCTGCACTCCCTGTTTAAACTGTCTGGATCTGCTGTGGTGACAGCAAGTACCTTAGATGGCCCTGAATGAATAAGAATATCCCCTCTCACTAGCATAATACAAAGCCAAGAATTAGAAAAAAGTGTCTGAAACAAACCAATTAGAGCGTCCCAAAGCAGAAAAAAAAAAAAAAAAAAAAAAAAGCATAAGTTCACTTCAAGAGCCCACAGAAGATGAATGACTTTGCTTATGGCACCATCATGAGATTGGATCTTTGGGTTTTTGTGTCTTGAACTTGATCACATAGATACTGCCTCAACTAATGGAGTCTATGTATAATGTTTTTGATCAGGTGTCAGTGAGAATAAATCCTGATTAAATGCCTTTTAGTGTCACCATGGCATTTGACTAAAAATCTACTAACCAAATACGCTTCCATCAGCCTTAGCTTTCTTAGTTTTAAATGGCATACTTGCACTGTCAAGGTGAGCATGTTAGCATGTTGCTCTTGATAAACAGCCTCAGAGAGTTGCAAGCACGGCTGTAAACTCTTAGTACTATTTCTAAGATGCTATTTATCCACAGGATGAATGATAGGTCAGGGATCAACCCACTTTGCCTGAGCTGGGGAACACTTCTGTGGCACAGGATGTCAATAAACTTCCCCTCGTCGGTTCCCCACTTCTTCTCTCCTGCTTCATACAAGGCCTGCATGGATTCAGAAAAGGTATGAGTATAATATTGTTGGACTACACTAAAAAAAAGAAAAAGTAAAAAAGAAAAACACACAGAGTCAAAGTTCAACGCAAGCACACTAGATTAACTGAATCCAACATGAGAAAATTTCAACATGCTTTCAACATAGGTGCAGGTTGAAACTTGCATCACCCAGCAAGGTGCGTTAGCTGAGATGAGCGATGCCACCAAACTCTGAATGAATTAACCTAAAAATGTGAAAGAGAAAGCTGCTATTTAAAATGTTTGTACTGCAGTAACACAAAAGTTACCTCAGTTTGAAAAGCAAGTGTTTATACACAAATGAACCAAACGTAAAAAAAAGTGTACCTTAGCATCAGCTTTTGCTTTGGCAGCATCCACGCTGGTGGTCTCATCTCTCTTCCCCTGTAGGGAGGACGGGTTTGTGAGGCGAAGAGAAAAAAAAGAAACTTTGAAATAGGCTATAATGATATCCTCACAATTCAATATTCTAAATAAACAATGTAACTTAAAAATGGCGCAACTCATTTAGCTCACACAGGACATTATTTGTATTTCCTGCATTTCTTCCTACAATCAGTATTTGGATATGAAGAAATCAAGGTGCTTTAAGAGTATATTTCTAAAACATAAACACTCACTACACACCTGCTGACTGCAGTAAATTTCAATGTGGTTGTGGTTCTTATTTGTTGGGAATGTTATGTCATCTGCTGTAATTTCATGTGCTATACCTCGGCCAAGATCAGCAGTGCTTTTCCATAATCTCCAGATACCTCCGACTGCAGGTCGTGAATCATCGCTCTTCCCGTTTCTCCAGTGAGACAGCGGAATACATGACAATTTCACAATACCGTAGTACATCACAAACAGCTGCCAACTCATTTATGATTTCAGTTTCATCAGATATAGTTGAAATACTGTGTGTTAAAATGTCCTACTTGCTAGGTATGCTTCAGACAGTTCTCGGATCTGCTTGTTGGATCTCGAAGCAAATATTTCTGTCAGAGTGCTTTCTGTGGTCCCTGCACCCTGTATGCACAAGGATATACAAATGAATAAATAAATGATAATGTCAAAACAATACAGTTTAATAACCCGATGAACTTTATGACACCTTATGAACTTATGAACTTATGAACCCGATGTTGACATGTGCTGTATAAATAAAAAAATATCATAGTGAACTGTTGTTTAAAGTCCAAACCATAAGTATAGCAAAATTAGATTAGATTAGCATTTATTGTCTACTTAGAAGAAATTTCCTTGGACAAGTGAGTGGAACATATCATGTAAGATAACACACACACACCCACACAAATAAACGCCAAACACTCATTTACAATTTCACCTACTACCAAACAATAATTTGACTGATAATGGCACTAGAGAAAACGTAAACCTTTTAAACTCACGGATTGGTACCCTGAACCTTTTTCCTGAGGGCATCTAGTCATCCTCATTATAAAGGATGTAATTTTTTCCTTAATTTTTAGACCCTGTTTTACACAGACTCTTCAAATATCTTCAGGAGGGTAGATGAAGAGAGCATCCCAGTTATCAGCCCTTTAAATCAAATGTTGAATTTGGGATCTGAGCTTGACTGAAAGATTGCCAAACCAGTAATACCATAACGGATATTAGAGTCAATAGTTGCCCTATGGAAGAGCGACACAATATTTATCCACTCCATGGACACTAAGCCTTCTTAAAGCACTGACTAATTTGTGCACACACATGCTCCACATGATGAAGCCGCTGTAACTGGCAATCAAAGTGAACCCCTTAAAAGTCGTCACTTGTTCAGCCTTTTCTCCACTGGGGTGGCTGTAGCTCAGGTGGCAGAGCAGGTCAGCCACTAATCAGAAGGTCGGTGGTTCAATCCCAGGCTGCATCCTGGCTGCATGCCAAATCTTGGGCAAGATACTAACCCCATGTTTGCCTACTGGTGGTGGTCAGAGGGCCCGGTGGCGCCTGTGTCCGGCAGCCTCGCCTCTGTCAGTGCGCCCCAGGGCAGCTGTGGCTACAATGTAGCTTGCCATCGCCAATGTGTGTGTGAATGACTAATGACTAAAGTGCTTTGGGGTCCTATGGACTAGAAAAGCGCTATACAAATGCAGGTCATTTACCATTTAATTAAAACCGGGCTGTAATCTCCAATAGATCTTCTTTCTTTAATATTCTTTACATTTAGCATTAAGTTTAACATTATACTCAATCCAAACAAATCTTTAGTGAACAAATTATAGTGCACGTCAAATTTAGAAATTCTTTTTGTAACTTATTTCTTCAATCACTGAGTAAGTCACCTTTTAGAAAATTGTTTTAAAAACATGATTCAAATTATCTTAGTTTAACAAAGTCTTACCTTCATAGCTTTGATGACTTCCTGGCAGTCATAGAGAGCAGGAGGCGTTACCAAGGCTACTAACACATCTTCAAAGTCTCCACGAGTGTCACCCTTCAGGTCATCTATTAATGTCTAATTGGGAGGAATAAAATCAAGTCCTGCACCAATAATGACAAACTCAATTTGGCCTTTGTCTGTGTCAACATCAAAGAAAGAAAAAGCTTGAAAATTAAACAGGCAAGTGTATTTATATACCCTTCCTGTGGCTTTCTCATAAGCCTTGGCGATGAGCTGACGCTGAGCACTGCTTCTTTGGGTCAACACATCAATCAGAGTCTTTTCTGTTGTACCTTTGAAGAAAACAACACCAAGCGAACTTTTAATTCTTTCAATTTTTTTAAAAAAAGTGTAGAACTTTCATCAAATTGTCATTTTACTTCATGTCTATTATCAACCTCCTATTGTATGGTGAGAGTGAACTGAACTGGATCTCCTTCTTTCAGCTGCTCAAAGCAGATCATCTGCTTCCATCTCACCATGTCGCTAGCATCCTCCTCTCTCACACCAACTCTCTGTATGTCCTCCTTCAATTCATCTATGAACCTTCCTCTTTGCCTCCTTGCTGGGAGCTCCATCTTCAGCATCCTCTGCACATGTCCAAACCATCTCAGCCTTGCCTCTTTTGTCTCCAAACATCTCAAACTGAGCTGTCCGTCTGTTGTAATCATTTCTATTTTCTTAAGAGAGTCCATCCTGGTCACTCCCAAGAAAATCTGAGCATTTTCAGCTCTGACACTTCCAGCTCAGCCTCCTGTCTTTTGGACAGTGCCTCTGTCTCCAAACCATACAACATAGCAGGTCTCACTACCATCCTGTAAACCTCCCTTAGCAATCTTGCTGCTATTTGAACTGGATAACAGATAAAGATTTCCCTAATGGTTCATCCACTCCATTTTGAACTTGAATGTATGGCTACTTTTCTTTTAGATTAATAAAGTACCTGAGTGTATATGTGAATGAGTTCACCTTGCTTTATACCTTTATACTGCAATAAAAAGGCACATGAGCACATTTGCCGAAGTGCTTTACATATCAGTCAGATATATATCTATAAAAATATATCAATGATGGTAAACCATTAGCTTACCAAGGCCCTCTATGGCCTTCCTGAGAGCAGACACATCTTCATCCACTTTGAAATTTGCCTTGTCCTTCACAGTTCCTCTTGCACTGGACTGATAGACACAGATGCATGCCAGTGAAAACTAATCCACAGGTAATAACTGTACCATGTATCATGCTATAAAAGAAGAGCAGGTTGTACTTACTGTCACAGTCAGTGAAGAGGGGTTGTCTAAGAGCAGGTCCAAGTCATCCTGAAACACAGAGAGGGTGACCGCCTTCATTTTCTCATATTTTGAGCCTACACGGATACAAACAGACATCTATGTAGAAGTACTTACCCAAACAGACATTCTGGTGGTTTAAGGGAGGCGTTTTACACTACAGAGAAGAAAGAAAATACACTATTAGCACCTTAATTGTGTTGTAATGTAGCATCTTAAGAGCTGACTCATGCTTTAATGGATTTTTTTCTAGCTGCAGATCGCCATTCCATCTAATCAGGGCAGCGCTTTTAAGGGCATTGATGTGGCATCACAAACAAATCTGTAGGGTACAATAATACAAAACTAACTAAAGTCGAGAGAACGTGCGCAAAAGGAACTACAGAAAAGCAAACAAGTAAGATCCGAATGTAGACGAGGCATATCTAAAGAGCAAATTTCCTTTAAAAAACAACAACAACAACACGCACATCCAGGAAGCTGATAAAAGTTTTAAAAATGTGTTCTTTTTCGTCTTACCAAGAAACAAGGAGAAGATTGAAGTCTGAGAACGAATTTCACAAACGCGTAAAAAGTCGCCACACCTTTCAAAGGGGTTGATAAGCAACGCCCACTGTGGGCTGGAGTACAGTGAATCACAGAGTACGTCTCTCATGAACTCCTCACTCCTGCAGAGTAAGAGTACAGCAGGTTACCACAGAAATAAAGCAAGAGAGATTACGACAGGCTGACGACTTTGCGCAACAGCCGAACTAACTGCATTTCTGACATATTTTGGATTCCATTTAGTACCCTATTTAAACACCTATTATCTATAGGCAGTAATTTGCAGATCCTCTCTTTGATTTTATATCTATGTAAATTTCCCATAAGTATGATTAAAATATATGTCGTTACGTTTTCTAACAAGTATGTGTTGATTAGATCTGTGTACTCGTTAAGCCCAAAGCAAATAAACGGATCAAATAGGGGGGATAGTAGAGTTAAAACAGTGAGAAAATATGAAGTACGACTTCTAAAGTAATGTCCATATGAGTAAATATATTTAGTTACATTTTTTAATCCAATCTAACAAACTTTTTAGCAGGTCTAAAGTCCATGGCAGGGTAAAAACATGAGTCAGAGAGAAGGAGGAAGGAAATGTGACAGGATGAATATGTGCTTTGGCCTTATCGCATAATTTCCTAAGCAGCCTAATGAGATTACAGATGTTTATCTAGCCTACATCCTTAATATTCAATATTCTTTCAGCACAGCTAAAATTAAATTATGCACGCAAATGTATTTACCTAGTAAATATGAGGCACGCGAAACCATATGTTTTATTATTAAGCAAAACAGAGAGGAGCACGTGGGCTTAGTTCAGCCTAGCCCAAATTCAAAGATGCCCTGCCTCCTGAGGCGCACCAGGCGGGTTTATGCATCCACAATTGTCAGGAGAGTGTGCCACTATGAAAACGGGACTGCTGATTTAAGTGAGATTATATAGCAGCAACAGCTAATGCATGGAAACATCCTGTGGTCAGATGTCTATATGAATAAAAAATGCGTAAATTCCAGGTGATGTGTGGAAGTAGGCTGATAAGAAAAGGAAAGGAGACAGCTGCGACATCTTTCGGTAAACTGGAGACACTACAGACCTTATTAGGAAAGGGACCATGAAAAAAGCAGGCATTAGGCTGCATTTCCTGGATGGATCTTGGGTGCTTTGTTTTTTAAAAATATAATCTAGATTATATTTTCCACCATGAGCTCTAAGTAATTCCCGTGGAAATGTAAAATCTCATGATTTTTACTTCCTTCCTTTTGCATGGTGCATCGATCTATTTTTCTGATAAGTGTGAATTTATATAAACGTAAATACATCAAAGTCTTTGGGACGTTACAAAAGGCCTCCTCGCTGACACCGCCTACCTTGTGAGGTTGCTGTTTCGCCCTAATTAAAGCCTTTAAGGAAGATTGCTGTTATAGCAATCTGACCTCTGTTACATGGTGAGTGAAACATAATCTTATTTTTATCCTTCTGAAATCTTAACTATAACCCGATGAACTAGAGGAAATAGAGGTGGGCGAAAGGAAAACAGATGCTCTACGTGGCACCAACTTATCCTGAGAGCTAAACTCGGGGAGAAATTTACCCACCATAGCCGGGTAGCGACAAAGCCTGTCAGCTCTCTGACAGCTCAGTACTATAGTGACACTTGGAGACGTGTCAGCGGCCCTTAAGAAAAGCTGTTTAGCACTCGTTTTCATTTAATACGGCGACTGGAGCATTCGTTCTTAATCCCAGAGTATGTTTTGGCCTGTTTCACTTTTATTTTTTAACGAGCGACCTCATTAGCTCACTAAATATCTTTGCCGAACTAGCGGCTGGATAGCCGACTAGCAACAGGGAACCTCCCAGTAGTATCATGGCTAGCGAGAATTAGCCACCCCATTTCACTGTGACATCACTTTGGTAACGTCTTAATATTTATTTTATTTTTTCCAGACTACCGCCTTTAAAAACAAGTGCACTACTAAACCTGTTCGGTCTTTCTGCGCTTAACCAGGGCTTCGTGCTTACTCTCGTTTTTCCTTTACAGGGAAGCTAACGTCACTTGCTGTCCCTTGTTTACATGAACACCGGTCATCTGGGGTGCTCTGAGGGCATGTGATGGTTGTAACAACACAGGATGAACTACAGAGAAACCGGGTTGTAAATACGGACATGGAACTTGGAGGTAGCTAACGTCGGCATCTCAGAGCCATTTCTCTGAGAAGATGACCTGGACTCTAAAGGAGGACAGCTGTGCCAGCTCCACTGTTTGACTTTGTGTGGGCGCTGGACGGAGAGCAGGAGCTTTGTTTGTCCCTGTTAAAAGTTTATCATGATGCAAAGCTACATGAGGACAACTGGAAACAAACAGTGCTGGGAATCGGCCTCTGCTTCTACCACAGGGATGATGTGGAAAACTCTCCTGGTCGTTAGTCTTTTCTGCTGGGGAAAGTGTCAAGAGAGCCAGAATATGACACCCGAGGAAAAGGGCGCAATCAGGTGATGAATGTTCACATAGACATATAAACAGTGAGTGCGCTTTTGTAAAATTATTGAAAGCATTTAACTTTTGCGTCTTTACCCGTTTTGTTTTTCTTCTGTGCAGGGACCAGATTGTTGAAATGTTTGATCACGCTTATGGCAGTTACATGGTAAGGTGTTCGTTACAGCATAATATTTGTAATTACCAGTAAGTTTATGTTTGCTTTTTGCAACAGTCCAGAGAAAAGACGAGTCAGTTGCTTCCAATTGGAAACGTGAATGCAAGCAAGCATGTTGGATTTGGTTGAGGTTGCTGTTAGTAATGCTGGAGAGGGTCAGACTCACCTGTGCCTTTATAGGATAACCAGAGTTGGACAAAGAGGCACGCACGACCTAAAGTGTGTGTGGTAGAAGTAAAAAGTAGATGTCCTTGTGACCTAACATAAATTAATCTAAGTGTATATTTAATATAGGTAGAGCAGCTAATGTTTAACTGATTATTGCATGTAAAAGGGCGATAAAGACGCAAAATTATCACTAAAAGGAGTTTAAACAAGTACATTCCTTAGTTAAACTGTCAAAGATTTCTTCAACTGAGTCCGCTAATAGTTTGAATATTTAGATGGAAAACTTAAGGGACATTGTTGAGTGAGAACTAACACTGTATGTGCCAGGTGAAGTGGGAGGTGTATAAGCTATTGATCTCCACCCATCCTTCCTCAATGAAACATTTTATGTGAAATGATAATGAAAGCATGGAGGCAAATGTTTGTTTCTGTTGTAGAAATATGCCTATCCAGCCGATGAGCTGATGCCTCTAAGCTGCAGAGGGAGAGTGCGTGGCCAGGAGCCCAACAGAGGGGACATAGATGACTCCTTGGGGAAGTAAGTAAATCGTTAATTGACATTTGGAGCATGAAAAGCATATACATTTAAATTCCTTCAAGCAGCAGCCAGACCAAAGTATTGCAGCAAAGGTTTGAGTGTGAGCAGTTTAAGATTAGCAGATAAAAGATGACCTGATTTCCAAATGGCATAAAGTAAGAGATGAGATATTTTTGATATTTTGAGCAAGATTACTTCATCATCTCTTATCTGCTGAGGTTCTGAAAGGACAACAAGATAACAGAGAGGGGAAGGGGGGGGGGGGGGGTTGTCTACCCTGCATGATAAGAACCCTGATAAAT
This sequence comes from Rhamphochromis sp. 'chilingali', assembly GCF_963969265.1. NCBI lineage: Eukaryota > Metazoa > Chordata > Actinopteri > Cichliformes > Cichlidae > Rhamphochromis > Rhamphochromis sp. 'chilingali'. Next base: position 28,099,868 of record NC_137930.1, on the reverse strand, counting down.
CTTCCTGAAGGTCTTTTGCAGTCATAGAACAATTTTGATTCGGCTTTCTAGGAATCCTGTGAGTATTTTTTGCAGTAATTCTTTTGCTTTTCCAGACCACAACTTGACCATCACCATTCCTGTTGTTTGAGAAAAGAGCTTTGTGGAAACACTTTTACCCCCACTTTACAAATAAAATGAAAGTATTTATAAAATGTGTATCACCAATACTTTTCTAAAAATGACTCTGAACAGGATGTAGCTGTATCAAGCTACATGATATCTAGAAGTTATCTGACAGCTAAGATCTCTTTTGTAAACTTTCTTTCACTCCTAAAATCGACAGGGCAAAAGTGATACTCACAGTGCTTAAAATTCTATGAAAAGTATGTTTAATTTTCAATTTGAAGCCATTTAGAGATCATTTCATCTCCTGCTTGCTGAAGTAGTCACAGTAAGGAATTTTTGACAAGGGTGCAAAATGTTTTGCATGCCAAGTCTAATTTGTCTAATGCAGGGGTGTCCAACTCCAGGCCTCAAGGGCCTGGTCCTGCAGGTTTTACATATCACCCTGGGTCAACACACCTGGTCTAATGCTTCTGAGAATGATTTTGCATCCTTAAAGAAGACAGGAACTATAGTCTTGCCCTGCTATTCTCTTCAAAAATACCCTAGTATTCAGAGATGCTGAATGACCTGCTGGAGCGGGGGGGCTAGGAGGAGGAGTTGGCCGTCCGACTGCGGTCTGGAGTGTGGGGCCTTCCTGCTGCTGCGGAGTCGGGGCGGTCTGCCTCCCCCCACCGCAGGGAAAAGGGTAACACCACCTGGGTCTGGGTGCAGTTCCCCCCTCCAGGGGCAAGGGTACCTAGACCCGGTTTGTACAGTACGCTTGGGGAGTGTGATCTTATGTACATCGTCTCTTTATGTCTGTCTCCACGTTGGTTCAGTGTGGAGTAAGTGCATATGAGAGCATGAGGGTGGGAATGGATGTTTGTATCTGTGTGTGCCTGTATGTCTGTGTCTATATGTCAGGTTGGGTGTCAGACGCCACCTCTCTGGGGACATCTCAGGCCCTCCAAGGTTTGGAGGCCTATCTCCCCCTACCACCACTTCCCCTGCCAGTGGCGGACCCCCTCAGACATCGGTGCGTTGGTGGTTCTCTGTGTCCGGGGATGGGCGTCCAGGTACACACCGGCTCACTCCTTGGCGGCCGCTTATCGGGGCCTGGAGCCTGGGGCTCGCTCGGGCCACTTCGGAGGTGGGGTGCCCCTGGCCTCTCGGCCTGGGGCTCGGTCACTCAGGCGCGGCTGGCTGCCGGCGGAGCTCACGGGCGCGTCACTGCAACTCCCCCTGGCTTCTGCTCCGCGGCTGCTGAGTGAGCCCTCATCTGGGACTCTCCTCAGCTCTTTCTGGGACAGTGGCGCGGCTGCCCCTCTGTTGGTCTTCCTTGGTCTCTTGTGTTCTGGGGGCCTCTGGATGTCTGGAGTTCTGATCTCCTCCATACCTGCTTCATGCCCTGGAGGACGGGGCTGTGGCCCCCCCCACACCCTCTAGCAGATTATTACAAGAAGGAACCTTTTAAAAAACAAAAAACAAGCGCGTCCATGCTCACAGGTGTACACACGGGTGATCACACCCACAAACTGCACCCTTTTTGGCTCCTACCTCAGGGCACACTGTGTTCTGTTGGTCTTGTGTGCTGCACAGTGGTGTTTAGTGTTTGGTATTTGCTGTCGTATTCCCATGTATCATTGTGGTGTTGTTTGTTCTGTTGCTCTTGTTCTCTTCTGCTTGTTTTCTTTTTTCTTTCAGCAGGTGACCCAGGTGATTGATATATGCATTTTTTTCTTCTCTGCCCGTTCTGTTGGTTTTTGTTTTTTGCCCTCTTCTCAGCTGTTTCTCTTTCCCTCTTTCTTTCTCCCCTTCTTTCCCCCAGTCAAGTCTGTCCCGTATTCAGTAAGTGAAAATAAAAGAAACAATAAAAGGTGAATCAAATGGACCATTACGGCAAGGCTGGGATGGTCAATTTGGTAAAGTAAATCCGTTGGGCATCTTTCTTTGCCTTTAGACAACAATTCTGATGGCAAAAGAGCCAAACGGGACAGGCAAAAAGAAAAAAAAAAAAGAGAGATGCTGAATGAGCCGCCAGTTTAAGCAATAAAACCAACAGGAAGGCATTAAATCGGCATCTTGGAGTGCCATACACAGATCTATGTACAACACGTGTTTTATAATGTAACATTTAGCTTCAGACTCAGCATGAGTCATTACAAATTTAACTGAATCAGTGGAAAGTAGGACACCAGCTATGCTGCACTCTGCTAGCTATCGACATGTCATAATATTCGTTTCCACCATCTTTTTAGGTTTTCTCTCACTCTGATTGACACCCTTGACACCCTGGTGGTAAGTATTTGATTTTCCTCTCATAAAAAAACAATATTGCTTTGCTTGTGTTTTTGAACAATTATTTCTTTCGCTCGCATGAATTTTAAACAGGTTTTAAACAAGCTTGATGAGTTTGAGGAGGCAGTGAAGAAGGCTGTGAGTGATGTACGCCTCGACAACGATGTGGTGGTGTCAGTGTTTGAGACCAATATCAGAGTTTTAGGGTATGAATCTTATGTATATATAATATATTATACAGCCTTTGTTATTTTCCTTAGATTTGTATTAACGGCTTTATTTGAAGTGCTTTTTTTCTTGGCTCATTATTCCAATTGTAGTATTTTTTGACATCAGTACATCGTTTTATTGTCACTGGAAAGAAATATCCTGAGTATTTCTTCTTCCCAGTGGGCTTTTAGGGGGCCATGTGATGGCTGACCTCCTACGGCAACGTGGGGAGAGGATGCAATGGTATCGTGACGAGCTCCTACATATGGCCAAAGAGCTGGGCCATCGATTACTGCCTGCCTTTAACACCACAAGTGGCCTTCCCTATCCTAAGGTAGTGCTTATTTTATTGTTAAATATCACAAACCTTATTGCAGATTCATTATATGCTATCTAGTTCTTCAAAATTAGGCACTAATAAACAACAAACGTGTTCCTCATTTTGCACAGTAACTGATATAATTTTTGCTGTATTTGGCTCACCAGGTAAATCTGCGCTACGGTGTCCTAAACCCACTTTCCCGGACAGGCACCGAGTCCGACACATGCACAGCATGTGCAGGAACAATGATCCTGGAATTCGCTGCCCTCAGCAGGCTGTCAGGAAACTCTGTGTTTGAGGTATTACCTTATTCTTCCTTCTTTTTTTCTTTTTTTTACTTTTTCATGTTAGGAATTATAGCTGAGTGTAGTTTTCACCTCAAAGAGTTTAAGCATGTAATACTTTTACAGGAACATGCAAGGAAAGCTCTGGATGTCCTCTGGGAGAGGCGACAGAGGGGAAGTGACTTGGTGGGGACTGTCATCAATATCCACAATGGAGAATGGGTCCGGAGGGGTGAGGCAGTTTAAACACAAAGATACACAAACATCGACAGCACTGGAATCATGCAGGTTCTCACACAAGCAGTGGAAATCGAGCCTTACTGAGTCTTGTCGCTTCTGTGTTTGCAGACAGTGGAGTTGGTGCTGGCATCGATTCATACTATGAATACCTGATGAAGGCGTACATTCTTCTGGGAGACAATGTCTTTCTGGACAGGTTCAACGTTGTAAGCATTCCTTGCTGTAACATCATTGTCTCACACAGTCTGTCATATTATAGTGTTTGAGCTGAAAACACTACAGTAATTATTTGTGTTTCTTGGTTTTTCCTCTACAGCACTACAGTGCCATTATGAAGTACATCAGTCAGCCTCCCCTGCTGCTCAATGTACACATGCACAACCCCACAGTGAGTGTGCGAAGCTGGATGGACTCTCTCCTGGCATTCTTCCCTGGCCTGCAGGTCTTAAGATGTGCTCAGTTAATCATATTGACTCTTTTAATAGTGAAAGAGTTTGTTGTTTATAGTTTCTAAAGTCCTGCTTTTGCTTATATAGGTTTTGCGAGGGGATCTGAAACCAGCCATTGAAACTCATGAAATGCTTTACCAAGTAACCAAACAGCACAAGTTTCTTCCAGAGGTAATGACTCAGTATTTGTATTCCTCTGTATCCCAGAACATTTCAGCAGTCAAGAAAAGTGGTACTAACCTCTTTTGTTTTTTGTTCATCTCACTGAAGGCTTTCACTACAGAGTTCAGAGTTCATTGGGGTCAACACCTACTGAGACCAGAGTTTGCAGAAAGCACCTACTACCTCTATAAGGTAACCCTGTATGTTTAATCTCTGTCACTACCAGTGTCGCTGATTAAATATATTGCATTTCCTTTGGTTGTAAAAGTTCAACTTTGTTAAAAGTTGGCAAATTTATACAAGTATTTTATTCCTTTTAAGGATATGAAGAGCTTATCCTGTAGGACATGTAGGTAAGATTATATTTTGATGTGTGCAGGCCACTGGTGACCCCTACTACCTCAGAGTGGGACAATCCATAGTGGAAAAGCTCAATGCCTATGCCAGAGTGCCTTGCGGGTTTGCTGCTGTGCAAGATGTCCGCACAGGGACACATGAAGACAGGTACTGTGTGAGGCGAACTCTGTTCTGAACATTTAAAAACTGAAAAGTGTAACCTAAGTGTAACCTTAAGTATCAGAAACAGATGTGACCATTTTTTTTTCTCCTTCTGATTTTTTTTTTCTTTCTTCTATATATGTGGGCTTTTCTGTGTTTAGGATGGACTCGTTCTTTCTGGCTGAGATGTTTAAATACCTGTACCTAATGTTTTCTGAGAAGAGTCACCTGCCAATTGATATGGACGGCTACATTTTCACTACAGAGGCTCACCTCCTGCCTATATCTCTTTCCACCACTCAGCCACCTTGTCCAGGAAACGATACGGTGAGAGCGCTCACTTTGTCACAAACACCAGTGCAAATGTTATCTTCCTCTATTTTCTATACAAGCTTGTGTATACCAACCACTCTGTTAGGTCCACCTGTCAAATTGCTTTTTAACATGGATATCTAATCAGGCAATCACATGTCAACAACTCAATTCATTAAAGCTGCGTCCACAAAGTGAAGTGCCCATTGGAAATGCTTTTGAAGCTGACAGCTGGTTGCTTGTGGATATTCCAGGTTGCAGTTGCCTACGTGACCTTCTTAATATCTTCACCACCGGGTACTCATACTCTTGTCTATAGTCAACACGTACTGCTGAGAATCACTTCCAGGGTTGTATGCAGATTTAGTCACGTAGACCTGTTCTCGACTGTCTTCTTGAACTCAAATGGAGCAAGGTTGTACCCACCTTCTGATGGCTGCCTTCAGCAGGATAACACACCATGTCACAAAGCTCAGATCACCTGAAACTGGAATGAGTTCTCGGTTTTCAAAACTCCTCCGAAGTCACCAGATCTCAATCAAAAGCACCTCTGGGATGTGGTGGAACCAGGGATTTGCATCATTGATGTTGTTAAATCCTCCCAATTCTTTTGATCTTTGGGCTGAAGGAAGGACAATACTCGGTGTATAAATGCTCAATCAACAATCTTTTATTCCATACAATTCAACACTTTATGAGCATAAACCATCCGGAGGGGAGATGAGCGCGGGAGGGTGTCCGCCTGATCTCGAAGTGTCTGAGCGTTCCTCAGATTCTTATAGCTTCAGCCCCCCTCCACCTAGTCATAAAAGCTAAACATCCACATTCTTTCTCTCTCTCAGTGAGTCTAAGTTATGACCTTGGCTTCCTGTGCAGTGTGTTCTGTTCTTTTCTAATCAGACGAATAAGGCCATGACTCTCTGAAAACAGTATTTCTTATACCTCAGCAGTATAATGCATCATAAAACAATATCATTCATTCACAATAGATCAGCAGCTTAATGTAATACAAATCAGTTTAATAACTGTAATAGTTATCACCTTCTTCTAAGTCAGGAGAATAATGCAAACTAAAACTACATAATAATTTCACAATCTTTAATTAGGGGTCTAACGTGGCATAAGATAATATAATAATCTCACAATGTGCAGACAACGGATCTGTTGTAATTGTGTGATACTATCATGTCAATTTGGCCCCAGATCTCTGAGAAAAGTTTCCAGCACCTAATTGAATGAGTGCCATGAAGAATTGAGGCAAAAAGGAGGTCAAAAACAGTGCTACCTGGTTTGTTTGTATGTCTCACATTAGCACTGTCAAATTTTTACTAAATCTGACAGTGCTAATACTGATATTGTGATAACAGAAATTTGAAGAAAATGAGGATGGCAGCATGCCACCAGTCTAATTTATCTCAAACTTTGTTTTGTTTTTTAGTACAAAGGTTTGGGTTTGTAACAGAGAAGGAAGGTGATCTTAATTTAGTGAATATTGTAATTATTGTAAGTCTCACTTATATGACAGTGCTGTATATTTAGAAGTTAACAGCAAAACTCACTGGCATAGTTGTATAGTAGGTACATACTTATTTAAAGGTGTGTCTTGTTCTTCAGGAGACTGTTCGTATTTCTCAAGAAGAAGATCTGTTTACACACTCCTGTCCCAGCACTGAGACGTTATTCCCAAACAACCCGTCATTTGCCAAAACCATCAGGGACGGATACAAGTACCTCACTGGGGTGGGACGAGCTTTCCACCCTTTACCCATCAGGTGTGTCCAGCTGCAAGAGACTTTTGATTCCAGAGTAAATTCTCTGGTGGATTTGTGAAGTTGTTTACCTGACTGCCTTCATACTTTGCAGGGAAATTGAACTTCCACTCCACGATAATGGCATGGAGCCAGTGGAGTTCTTTAAAAGCATGGGCATTTCTCTCACTCCACTGAACGAAGCCAATATGGGAGACACTGGAAGGCTTAAGGTATACACTGTTTACTTTGTACTCTAAATATGAACTGAAATGATGAGTTCAGGGTCAAAAATACGTCCGAAAATATACAATTACATGTAATTTTTTTTAATTCCACAGCCATTTTTTATACAATACTTCTTTTCAATATTTAATGCCATTGGTAAAACAAATTAAATTCAAATTGATTTAGTTTATTATTGTAAATGAATTAGTGCTCCAGCTGCAGTATTTTCATACTCCACCAGGAGGCACTGTCCAAACTCTGCGGATCAACGAGTATATTTTCTTCCATTATAGTTATCTAGTTTGTTATACTTGTCTTATAACGGTCCACTCTTTTAAAGCAAAATCTGCCTGAGATTTAGTTTAAATGTGAAGTTATGTATTTTAATGGTCCAACCCACTGATTCCCAAAGTATGTGCCAGTTGTATAGGTACTACAACCTAATTAAAAATGTTAATAGGAGGTGGTTAGGTTGTGTTATTACTCATTACACTAACCTAAATTTACTGCTCTTGTGTTGATGTTTGTGTACCAGTGGTAGTGGAGTCACACTCCTTAACATTTTGCATATGACTAGGTAGCATTAGCAATTTATAGCCAACAGTCTGTGTTGTTTGTGTGTGCGTGTGTTTTTTCTTTTTTTTTCTTAATTAAATGTTCAGGGAAATCCATCAGTTTGTCTTGTATTTTGCTTAGAGTGAAGATTGGCTGGTGCCACATGGGTATTTCTGGTTTTTAAGTGTGCTGCAGCACTCTTGACTTTGGGAATGGCTGACCTGACCAGCTCTTGTTTTCAATTGGGTCTCTAAATAATGATGTCTGCAGGAGCATAAAGGAGTTTACCGGGTAAAACTTGTAGCAGAATTGAGCCAGGCACCAGAGGAGGAGGTTGTGGTGCCTCATGTCGTTCAGCTCATATCCCCACCATTTCTGGGAAGGACGGTCCTCACTGCAGGACCTGCCAAATTTGGGATGGACCTCACCAAGCAGGAGCATGGGGTGAGATAACACACCACATAGTATCGGTGTCAAAGCTAGTGTAGCTTTCAGGAACAAAGACAGAAACATGTGTTTCATTGCAACAATGTGTTTGAATAGATTACAATCTGAGATAATTGATATAATATGAACTACTAATTAAAATTAATAATTTATGTATGCATTTTTGTTCTCTTGGTCTTGTTTAGTTCTTTTCTCTAACGTGCAAAGACAAAATCACATTAAAACAAACTCTTGTGCTGCAGGTGAAGGGAAGCATAGTGAAAGCTTCCCCCTACACTGCGTGTGGACCCATAGACAATGCAGCGGGCCTAAAAGGCCACATCGCTCTGGCACTAAGAGGTGACTGCATGTTTGCTGCAAAGGCTCGTTGGCTACAGAAGGCAGGAGCCATAGGAGCTATTTTCATAGGTGAGAGTCATTACCAGTTGAGCTGAAATCATTTGCTCTTATAGTATTTCTCAAAGTTTAGAATGAGTGGACTTCAAAGATGTTCATGAGCTCAGCATACGCCTTTGTTCCTCAGACCACCGTGAAGGAAGCAACAGCGAGGAAACCCCTCTCTTCCAGATGGTTGGAGATGGCGACTCCACTGAAGACATCACCCTGCCTTTAGTCTTCCTGTTCAGCCGTGAGGGTGCCGTGCTCACAGCTGCCCTGGAGAAACATCACAATGTGGATGTGCTGCTGCTGCCCAAAGAGAGGCAGCTCGGACGTGGTGAGCATCAGGAGGAAGATTAGATTAGATATAATATGTTTATGGTATTGTCAGCAAATCCCATGAACAGTTAAAAAATGACATTATAGTTTGGTTGGTCTTTTTTTTTTTTTTTTAATGCTGTCCAACTTTTTGAGTCTCTTGGATAATTTGGCACGAACCCTGTTCAAAGCTGGCTGGGAGCCGGTGACTATTTTTAGAATTCATGTGGTACCAGTGATAGGTCTCTAATATCCTGTGGGGGAGCCACAGTGGATAGATTTTGGCACAGATTTTACACCCGCTGCCCTCCCGTTTATCTAACACCAGGTATACACTAGCTTGTGACCCCCTAATAGGGTCTACAGAATCAAAGGAAAATATTATTCAGATTTTTAATGCTTGTTGGAAACAAAAAGGATGTAGACTCATCAGATTTATACTTAATCATATGTTTTATAAAAGTCACTGTAAAGGTTAGGAAGAAAATTAGATAGCGTTGTTTTCAGAATTCATGCAGTGAAGAGTAGTAAAGATAATGCTGGGTGTATAATCTCTGTGATGTGACTCACCAATGTGTTAACAATAGACGTGAAAAAGTGTCTGCCTCACAGAAAATACTTACTATCATCTGTCACTTACCATTTTTATTGATTTTATATATTTAATGTTTGTTGAAAGGTGAAAAATATAGAATATCACCAGATATATACTTGATCAAATAGTGTCTAAAAGACACTGTGAAGGTTAGGAAGGCCTTTGTGCTTCTGTCCTTTAATAGATGTTTTAACTACACAGGATATGTTGTGCGTCATGGTTCCTCTGACATAATACAGAAATCAAACTTTATGTAGCATACAACAATGTATTTTCTTGTGGATTTGACATAGCTGTTGGTCCCAAATTGACCCAGAACATATAGCTATCATCATTTTATTATTGTTTTACTTGGTAGCAAAGTGCAGATTCACTATTTCAGTTGTTTTTAATTCAGGGTAATATAAAAATGGAATTGAAGTTGAGGACAAAATGAAATGATATGGAAAAACGTAGTTTGTGCTGCAGATGTGAGCTCTTCTCCTGTTTACGTGTGTCGTTGTCTGTCCTTGTACTACAGATAAAATGGAGAAACACGTCAGCATGAACCTAAAACTCCGCCTGGCAGAGGAGGGGGAGATGGAGGGGGGAGCAGCTAGCGGGCGCACCCTGGAGTTTGTCTTGGAGAATGACGAGGTGCTTCTTAAGGACGAGGGAGTAGAAGAACTGAGAGAAAAACAGCAGCAGTCATGCACAGAGGACAGTGACAGGACTCAACCCTCTCAAATCCCAGACTCTTAATGTCAGACCAAACACAAATCCATGAGCTGTGCTGATCCCGAACTTTGCTGCCACTGGTATCTTGTCAGGTTCTGGATGGAGTGTGCCTCAGAGCCCCTCACTGCCCTACAGCACAGGGAGCCCTCAGTGACACAACTGGCATGTTTACGCCTGTCTTGAAGGGTCTATATTTACCTTTCAGTCAAAGATTTGCAGATTCTGCTCCATGTGGTACAGGAAATGGTGGTTGAGGTGTGGCTTCTGATCTCATGAGACTAAACTTAGTAATATAAATCTAAAAGGATAGGCTGTTAATGTGTAAACCTAAACCTAACCTGTAGTTTTTGCTCCTGTGGGCCCATATGAAGTACATCCAGAGGAAACTGTAGATAAGGGTCCAAAAATGTCCTCAGCTACGGTTGTTATGCAATGCAGTGCATTTTTAGTATATATTGCACCTTTTCACTTTAACAAGTACTGTTTAGGCATTCATTGATAGAGAGTAGAATATTACATGGCCAGTAGGTGGTGTTAGCTACCAGAGCTTCTCGGTAATGTAATGCTGGCTGTTGAAGAACAGGAAGTTGGGTTAATTTAAAAACTATTTTCTTTCTTACTGGAAATCACTTCAGGGAATTTTAAGAGTGAATACAGTTTGCATTGATGAAGAGTGCGTGTGTGTTTGTGTGCGTGCGTGTGCGCCTGTGCGTGCTCTGCTTTTTTGCTACTATGTGAGCAGTGTCTGTGACTGTGTATGTGTGTGTATGTGTAATGACTAAAAAAAACCCTTGAAGGCATCTCGGTTAAAACGTCACAAGGCAAAAACGTATCCATCTTTACAAATTCAGAAAATCGGTACGATTTACCGTCATGAATCTTTTAAAGTTCAGCTTTCTAACCCAAAAATAGCCACACGGTTAAGTTGTAACTCACGTTTTCTTAGAAACACTGAAACTGTGATCAGAGGCGGTTTTCTTGCAAGCAGACACCCCTGGTTTCAGGTGCAGCGTCAAGGATTGTTGAGGCTGCTTTGCACTTTGAGACTTGTGGAAAATTGGGAAAAAAAGAATCATCCTATTATTACGTTTGTTTATGGTCAAATGTAATAACTCATTATGGTTATTTTTCATTGCATTTTCACTGTGTAACAATTGATTGTTTGTATCTTCCTTTAAATGCCAATTTTTTTTTTTTGCAATGCTCCTTTCAAAACACTGCAAATTGTCACGTTTATGAATAAGTGGATTGGGTGAAATTTTGGTGAGGTTTTTGGATCATCTAACATTTACCAGAGAAGAAAAGACCAACTGAATCCTACACATTTATGCCAGCGTGTGACTGAAATCTATAGTGGATGCATTTTGCATAAATTTACAAGCTGGGGTTCTGACTCTCACACACTCCTTGCATACTCACCTGTTTTACAGCATTAGGTTTACTTGTTATAACTTTGGATTAAAACTCAAAACACTGCATAACTATTTCATCCACACTAATAGTAGTTTGCTTGATTCTTAACTTTTGTGTAACATGGAAATGTGAGCTGTCATTTGTTCCTTACCTAACTGTAAAGTGCACCCTTTCCTGATGCTGCTGAGCTGATTTGAAGTCAGATATTTGTTTGGTCTTTTATAAGGCTGTGCCAACCTGTTTACCTCAGGACTGTGTATGTAAATGTTCATGCAGATAAAAGGACCATGCACCAAAAAATGGATTGTTCTTCTTTTAAATGATTTTCATGCTTCTTCTGCAACTCTGAGGTTTTTGTTGGATTGTGTCCTGCAGCTCATAAAGTGCCAAAAGAGAGATTATCTGAAATCACTTTCCAGGACATAAACTTAGACACATTTGTCAGTAAATTAAAAATCATAATTCCTAACCCAATCAACCAACCTATGTTTTTTTTTTTTCTTTTTTCCATTACTCTGCATTTTTATCATCAGTGGCAGTTATGGTTTCCTATGAGGTCATAGGTTAAAGGATGTGGTTGCCATTTGCCTGTAGTAGGCTTTTGTGATTAATCATCCAGCGTAGTCTTTCTGATACTTTATTTCTCACTTCATACTGACGTATTTATCTGGTTAAAGACCTTTTGTGATTAGTTTTCCCTTTAAAAGTAGTTTAAAGTAATGTGTGCAGCTGTGTACACAGGTTGGAAATGCAATTTGATTGTAACACATTTCATATTAAGTACACACATCTTTGTAATTTTATGAATTTTTTAAAAATTTATTAGAAATATTGTGCAAGAGCAAAATAACTTCTTTATGTATATATTTTATGTACAGTTTGAGCTCAACAGAAAAGACACGTAACATCAGTTGCCTCCAAAACCCACATGCATCACATCCGTGCCACAGCACTGCAGCGGGTTGTGAGCTTTTCAAAAAAAAGAATGCTGTCTGACTACCTTTGTCCGGGAAAAATGAGACAGACCTTGACACGTTTTTGTTCCAGAGGACTACGTGGCAAGAACGATGATGCCTGCGATGACATCAGTTATAATAGTGCTGCTGATGCTGTTTCACCCACAAAAAGCCCCGCCATGTAAGGACTCTGGACAGCTTTTAGAATAAAGAGGTTGTAATTGTTGAGTGGTAGTCCTAGAGCAATCTAATTTACTGCAAGACAAATGACATGTTGGGGGGTTTTGTGTGTGTGTGTGTCACAAAATACAGTATACCACAAATCCATTTGATTACACAGCTTTTTTTAAGTGCGTGTATAGTCATAGTAAAAAGAAAGTACAAGGGTTTTACATATCAGGACAGGAATCTGGTCTTTATCAGACCTTACAGTTAGATAAATACAACCTCATATGAAGTGGCAAACATGACATATTATAGCATCCATCCATCTTTCCACTTTGCTTATCCAATTAAGGGTTGTAGGGGGCTGGAGCCTATCCCCTCTGGGGTGAGAGGTGGAGTACATCCTGGACCGGTCACCAGTCTGTCACACGGCTAACGCAGAGATAACCATTCACACTCACATTCACACTTTGGGCAATTTAGCTTCCCCAATTAACCTCACTCCACTAACTGCATGTTCTTGTACTGTGGGAGGAAGCAGAGTACCTGGAGGGAACCCACGCAGACCCAAGGAGAACATGCTGCCCTGATATAAGACACTTTGTCATTATTTATTTTATGACAGTTAAGCCATAATGCAGAAGCAGTGTGAAAAATTAAGTCGACCCAAACTGCTTTTATAGGAATTATGAGGGTAAGGAGCAGCCTGACCATAATGCATATCAGCACAAACAACTTGCACCAACTGTGAAATACGCTGGCAGAGAGGTAATGATCTGGGCTTGTTTTACAGCCACAGGACCCAGACACCGCGCAGTCACTGCTCTAGATTCTAGAGTCGATTGTGAGCCCTTCTGACCAGCAGCTGAAGCTTGGTCAGTATTGATCACACAGCAAATCTACAACAGAATGGCTGAAAAAGAAAAGAATCAAGGTGTTGCTGTGGCCCAGTCAAAGCCCAGGCCTCAGCCTGACTGAAACACTGTGGCGGGAATCGAGCTCTACATAAATGAAACCGTGAAGCAAATTTTATATGAAAGAGTGGGTGAGAACTTCTCCACAGAGAAAACCATTGCTTCATATGTCATGGGTACTATGTGTGTAATGCCATGTTCGCCTGTTCATTTCAGGTTGCACTTACTTAACTTTAAGAGCTGCTAAAGACTAGATAATTTTTTTTATTATGTCCTGATATGTAAAACATTTGAACTGACAGAGGGTGTAGGCGATACGCTCTCTTTCTTTTTGTACAGGAAGACTGTGAGCTACTAGTAGTCCGGTTTGACGACTTACTTTGAACCGGACAGCTAAAGATCCTTGCTGACCTAAATTCCGCTCTTTGTTTGGCAATGGTCTTTCAGCACTAAGCAAGCAAACAGCCTCCAGCTGCTATTCGCCATTTGGTCTGTGTTTGGGAAATAACAATAATGGCTTTGGCAGACAGGAGGGACAACAATGGAAAAAAGAGTTTGTCTATTCGATGTCTATCTATACATCTTAAAAATACAGCTGGAGATCATTTTACCTCCACCTGCTGCTACCTGTTGCTCCTCAGCTGTCTCCCTTTGCAGCTATCTGCATTTGGATCATATCTGTACTGCTAGGAAGAGGAAAAAATTGATAAACAAGAATAATAATAATAATAAAAAAGAATAGCAATGCGTAGACTATGACTGTGAACAGTTATCCGCATTAAAATAAGACTAGGACTTTTTCATGAATACACGACTTTATCCAGCTGCATGAAAACCATCAAACCAAGAAGATCACATTATTAAACCGGTTCTTCCACGACGTCAAACCTCACGTACGCGTTTACGTGGTATCCTGATTGTAATCGCTCGGTAAACTGTTGCATTCAAGTGCAAGTGGGAATCTGATCAGACACGATCTCGATCTGGTGGTAGAAATATCTCTGTATAACTTCGGATGATTCAGTACACGCATTTTCTTTTTAAATTAATGTCCTGGCTATCACGGCAATGAAGTTAGTTAAGATAATATCACAGGTGCATGTGGGAAATCTGTGATTTAAGATTTAAGACATCATGATGATTGAGGTTAGGTTAGGAATTTTCCATCATTTATAAAAGGCTTTATCTGTCACACGTATTTAACCTATACATTTAACATGATACCCTGACACGTTTTCATTTCTCCTGTTTGACTGGAGCATTTGAAACTAGAAGAATTTGAGCACCAGTGAAGGCAGCTTTTCCTTTTCAAGAAACTTGTGAAATTAGGTCCCAATATTTTTGTAAAGTCATAAAAAAAAAATCATATTGTTTCGTCCTTATGACAATACAGAAAGCGAAATATTATACTGTAGACCTTTTCAGCTTAACTAATGAAAACCTGACCAACATCTGTCCATAGAAAAGCTTTTAAGTTAAAATGTCAACTTACTTTTGCTTAGGTGGACCTCATTTTGGCTAAAATAAGAGAAACTAAATTGATTTCAAATGACTTTCAATAACAAACAATTAAAATGTATTTGAAGTGAATTATCAGCCTCTCACTGTCTGCATAATTATAGCTGTGATGAAAAAAGAAAACAAATATGTTCAAACTGTAAACGTGTCAAGGGGAGTCGGTATTTTTATCTGTAAGTTTCCGAGAAGGCCCTGAAGGCAGCACGTCAAACACATACCCTCCCCTCCCCTGCCTGAAGCTCCGCTATCTTTAGCACTGTAAGGATTACGGTGCGCAGTGTGTGTGTGACTGCACTTCGGTGCGACGTGCTCGGCTTATCGCTGTGGGCTCATTGCGCTGAAGCTCTCCTGCATCAGAGAACAAAAACCTTAAAAAAGAAGAAGAAGAAGAAGAAGTGATGGGGGAATGACAACAAACCCCGTCCCCGTCTGCGGTTCAACGTCCCCGAAAAGACCCAAGGATGCTGCTGTTCTCCAGCCCGAGGTGCGGGCGCAGGCGCCGGGCCTCGCTGCTGCTGCCGCTGCTCTCCGCGGTCCTCCTCTGTGTCATCCCCGTCAGCGCTAGACTGCCAGGTAAATCCCCAACGGGACACCTTAACATCCGTGGCCTGAGCTTGTTTTCAGCTGTAGCGCGACTGTCTGTCGCTCCAATTAACGCTACTAGGACGTGTCACCAAAGAGCTTTTGTTATTAACGCGGGGAAGAGATGTGCAACTATACAAGTGTGATTTGTTCACACTTTAATTGTTGGTTATGGTGTTCGTTTGGTTGTGTATGTGTCTTGCTGCTGAGGGCAGGTTAAGCAAGTGCGTGTGAATCTGAATGAGTGACAAGAGCACAATGGAAAGACAAAGGCCAAAAATTCAAATTTCCTTCCTTGTCAGGTTACTCAGGCTGTTCTGTGCTGACAATTGCACCTTTGTTAATGTCACAATAACCCTATAAAATGTAAGACAAATGAAGTGATGTGTAAACCAAGTGGGCAATTTTTAAGTATGTGGGAACTACCAGGCTGCAGGTTTATATGTGAGTGTGTGTGTCTAATGTTTTACCACACAGAGATGGTTGCTGTTAATATGTGCAGGGGCGATAATCTGCTTCTCAGCCATTAATGCAGAAAACCCGTGGGAGAACCAACAGCTGGATTCATGTAATCTTTATCTTTTATTAAAGGCATGCACCCATCAACACACACACATGCACACACACACTATACTCAACATTGACTGCCTCTATTGACCCAAACCAGTATGAATTTGTTGATGTTAATGTATATTTTTTAGATTTCTATAAGAATGAATGTGTAAAAAGAAGAAGCCTGTTTTCAATTTAAAGTGGTTGTTCAAGGCGTGTGCTCTGATGTGCTTTGTGACAAATGAAATGTGCGTAGTGTTTACATTTGAAGCTTGTATTGCATGTGCAGTGTGAATGGACTTTGACTGATGTACGACGGCTTGGAGAAATGAAAGCTTTAAACGAAATGCAGTACAAATTCTTGGTTTTCAGTCACAGCAGAAAGGGATGCTGTGATACATCGGTACTAACAGTAATCGTGATATTCATGGAATTTCTGGAATTACTGTCAATAATCCAGTGCCAATGGCTATTTGATTGACATCCCAAGAAAGATGGAATTGCACCTTAATGATGACTGCCACAAAAAAGGACCAATAACAGTAGCCAGGTTGTTTCTGCCACTCTGTGGCTACTTCTGAGTAATTTCTAGCAAAAGACTAATATTGTTACAAGTCAAGACAGGATTTTGGGTATAAGAAAATGCAGCTGAGTACAATAGTAAGCTTTAGAACACTGTGTTGATTCATCTACGTGTAAATCATAGTTTACTTAACAGATTTGTAGCAGCCAGTGGTTCATTTGTGTTGCCCCGTGTCCTGTTAGGTCTCATTTCTTTGAAAAGTTTACTTTTTTAATGCCACTGAATTAATGGAATACACATTGCAATATACTGATTCACAACCCTGTATCATTATACGTGTCAACAGATTCTTGCCGATAACATGCCCCATAGTAATGTGAATATATCCAATTCTTTATATTCCTGGAATAGATGTAAATTATGTAAATAAGCAGTAAACCCTTGCAGACTTCACTGACATCCCCTGGGCTCCAAATGGTGTGAATTTGCTCTGTCTTGTGCTTTCTTGGTAGCCAAGGCCATTTGAGAAACTGCTGCTTGAATGTCAAAAATTTAAAGAAGTGGTCGCTGAATATGTTGAGACCAGTTCTTTACTTTCTTTAGGATGGAATATTTTTTTAAATTCTCAGGTTTCTATTGAGCTATAAGATTAGGTTTGGTTGCTCTTTCAGTGATAGTTTATACGCTTACTAGCTTCCCTTGAAAGACATGTGTTTGACATCAGAAAGCTAAAACTGTGAAGCAAAATGATCTTTCTTGTGCATGAAGAGAAGACTTATGGAAAGCGGACTTAACATTTTGATGACGGGAAAGGCCAAAGCCGTCGCTGTTGTTGCGGAGAAATGCCCTTAAAAGACTGTAGACGTAGAGACTGGGAATGGGCCAATGTAATCAGGTGGTTTATTCAGGAGGCACTGACACATCATCATCGTGCTTAAGTAAGCCATAGAGCTTTCACTGAACACTGGGGTTTTTTGGGATGGAAGTAATCCAAAACCTCAATTTAACCAACTGATAACATAAAGTATGTCTATCCTGGTGGCCAAGATACAGAATAAATTTAGCACGCAGAGGTTGTTGTGTAATTCAGGCTCAGGGGTGTGTACTATATTAGCAACGCCAGGAGAGTCACCTTTTTTCACTCGGAAAAAAAAAAAGCTTTGTTTGTCTAATTTTAGCATTTCATATTAGAAGCATCATCTCCACTTCTCAATATTCAGAATGAGTCTGGTCATTATTGTGCTGCCACACTTAAATGCCAAGTTTGTCATTCATTAAACCCACATAGAGTTGGAGTGATTAGTATTCAGAAAGCCTCTGCCTCCGGCTGTTTCTGCCACTAGGATTAGGATCTATATCTTCGCTGTCACACGCGCTCTCCTTTAAACACGCACAGCAACAATACTCATCTGTTGTCTTTTGATTTAAAAAAACAAAACAAAACACAGGACATTAAACAACTCTCACTGGGTTAATATACACTGTCTGGTATCACTGTATATTCTTACGAGGTAAAGCTTACATACAGTATGTTCACATGTGGATACGGTTAAAGACCTGCTATGTGTGTAAAGACATTTGTGTTTTCCTTTGGGTTTAAAAACAAAACTGCTCTTTTAGAAATGACATAACTGAAGCGGTCTATCACCTGTACAGTCAGTGACACTGCTGAGCAGACACGAGCTCAAAAAATCTGTCTGGAATGAGGAACAAGACAAGTGGATTAACTAGGGCTTGCAAGGGGATTTCTGTTCAAAACAGTAAGGAAATAGTAGTTATTTTAGGCTACTCAGCATCTGCTGAGCAAAATGACCAAATTCATACACCGATTTGCACAGATACCGTGATTTATTTATTTATTTATTTTAATTGGAGTCTTTATGAACTCTGTTTCTAAGACAAAATGCAGATCAGAGATAAGAAAGTGCTCGTTCTGGTTTCATATGAACCTGTTATGTGGTTTGTGCAGTCATTGGTGGGATTAGATGTCACTCGGTAGAGAAAGGGAAAATTATTGAAATTACACAGTGGCCAGGAAACACTTACCAATAATATTGATCTATCTCACTGAGGTCTTTGTCTGGAAAAATAAGTGACCAGCCAAGGTTTTGCTGCAGTGGCTTCGTTAAAGCTCCCACTCCCCCTCGTATTTGAGAGCATTCTGTGGACTAGCAGACCTCTCTGGGAAATTAAAGGGCCAAAATTAACTTACAGAGCATCTAGAGCTATCTTTTCAAGAAATGAAGGACTCTGTGTGCTTGTTTCTTTCTTTTTCTCAACATCCATTCATTCACTCTTGTTAGTGGAAAATGATTCTATGTTTCTTTACCTTCTTTTAAATGTACAAAGATGCCTTTTCTCTGCCCTTTGTCTATGGTTAGATTAGTTTAGAATTATCCTCTTAGACTTTCCCAGCGAGGACATATTGTTTTAGATTGTTTTATCTCTCACAGCTTTCTCCCAGCTCTCTGCTGACGAGACTAGCGCCACATATGGAGTTGTTTATTTTATCTGTTTATTATTTTCTTATCCTGTTCTCATTGTCTTTTCTATAAAAAGTGCCAAGCCTCTGTTCACGACGTGAGTTGTTCTTTGCAGCTCACCCGTGCGCACGTTAAAGCATAAAAAGTAACCTTGTCTCATTGTGTCTTTATTTCTCCTGGGTTTTTTACAGAGTTTTCCCCCAACAACTCTGCTCCAGTTCACTCCAGTGCAGTCCAGTTTGGTCCTAACATATAAGCTAAAAGCCTTTTACTACAGTCAGATGAACTTTTGAACAACCAAGACACAGCTGCACGGAGCCCCAGATGTTACGTTGACAATTTTTACTCGAAAGCATCGTCTTAATATGTGGGAGCTGCAGTGACCTCAGTGCTTTCCCCCTAACCAGATGATCATTTTCAGTGATATCTCGGTGTGACATCCCCCCAAGTCGGCTGTGTATTTTGCTGACTCATTTCACTCGCGCTGTAAGCCACAATTAGCTAATTTCAAACACACACACGTTTGATCAAACCCGAGTCAGCAGAATTTTACCTTCAATTAGTTTCTCTGCACTTCTTTCTTTTGATTACTGCTGTGTAGTAAAAGGTGAAAATTCAGAGCACCAAATTTTCTCTGTCAGCAGGTTTGCATTTGCGTGTAGCCACATCCTTAACAAGAATGTCTGCATCGGTTTAGCCTGATTTTAAATACAACTACTAGCAATACCTCATGCATGGGTTTCACTGCACTCTTTCCGTTGTGCATATAGTTAGAAGGAATGCCTGTCTCTATTGATCGATATTATTTACACTAGTCAATCTAATATATAATATTTTATAAGACTCACTAAATGAATATCGTAGGATGGATATTTGAAATATTGTACTGCAACAACTGATCGTGCCAGGAGCAAACAAACAAGATGACCATGAAAAATAAAATGGGGGGAAAAATGACAAAATAAAGGAGCTTTCATTTGCTGCCTGCACACCGCCATTGTTTTAATCACTTTAACCTCTGTTCTGTTCGCTGTGGGATGTGCTGCTTTGCTTCACTCTAATGATAATGACATAGTAATTGTCTCCCGTGTAATGGGTTAGACTCATCATTGTCTAAAATGACAGAAGTTACTGGAACAGAAATATAAATGGCAGACTGTGATAAGCCAGACGAGGTATGGGCCTGATTGGCAGTAGTATAAAACAAAACCTTGTTCGACCTCATTTTTCCATCATGTAAAAAAAATAAATAAAAAAATGTAATTTGCCTTAAGCTACCAGTGTATTTCCTGCCTCTGTCTTTTGAGCACGACTGCCTGTGTTTCTGCATGTCTGTTTGAGCTTTTGCTCGCATGACTAGCAGGTGTAAATCATGCCCCATTTTCCACCCTAATTTTAGGTGAGTCATCGTACCAGATCACCGAGGGAAACTAACACCTACGCTACTGAAAATGATAATGTAGACAGTTTTCACAACCTCAGCCATTTATAGCCACTTACAGCTCTATATTTTGGCTTCAGGGTTTTTGGCATGGTTTTCTGAGAAATGAGGCAAGTGGGTTGGGGATTACAGAACAGTTAATATGTCCACTTTTTCTGTCTCTGCGATAAATAAAGCTGACTCTGAAACCTATATGTTGCTGCCACTTGACAAACTGCCTCTATGTCCAATCAGAAGTGGTTTTAAATAATAGAATAGAATAGAATAGCTTTTATTGTCACTGTTACAAGAACAATGAAAGGCTGTTTGGCATTTCTCCATGTGTGTGAAGTACACAATAGCATAAGTATTTACACAATCACAGACAAATTTACATTTACAGTTATACATACACCTGCAAACATACGGATACACCCATACAAACATACATATGTGTGTATATATACATGTATGCATGCGTACATACATACACACACATATTTCCACATACACGCTTACATATATATATATATATATACATACATGCCATCTGAGGAGCAGGTGCAGTGTGATCAGTGATATTTCACATTGAGTAGGGGGGTGCTGTTGCAACTATACTAAATAAGGTTATAATAAATACAGTTTAAAGAGGTAGGGATGTTGGTTGCTTTGAAGTATAAATAGAAATCTGGTTTATATATGAGGTGTAATGTCCATGAGTGTTGGCAGTACAGTTATCCTCCAATCAGGGTGGAGGTAGGGCATGTTTGACGGCCTGTGGGTAAAAA
Source organism: Rhamphochromis sp. 'chilingali' (assembly GCF_963969265.1). Lineage (NCBI taxonomy): Eukaryota > Metazoa > Chordata > Actinopteri > Cichliformes > Cichlidae > Rhamphochromis > Rhamphochromis sp. 'chilingali'. The sequence continues at coordinate 28,078,706 of NC_137930.1, read as the reverse complement.
CTTCTGTTGAGTCTGTTTTTCTTTGACCTTATAATCATTTAACTGCAGAAAAGGGAAATTATCCCAGCTGTATAAAATGTCCTAATGTGTTTGGGTTTTTTTTCTAGCTAATTTCTTTATATTTTGCGAAGAAAATGGAAAGTAGGTGTTTGGATTTGTTGAGATGTGCATGCATAAATGGAAATGCAGTAGATAAGGCAAAGACCAAATTTGTAGAATTCTGACAAGCTAGAAAGTCAATATTTGAAATGCCCAACTTTATCATCCAAAGTTCTTCCTTGGATGTTGGCTGGCTTTTGTTCTGTTCTCTCTTAGCATGATTTTCCCATTTCACTTCCTTCAGAATGAGGTTTTGACAGCCATCCTTGTTCTGAGGCTCTTTATAATGACTTGACCAGCATATTGGCTCGTGTTACATTATTCTGCTGTAATCCACTTCCATGGTAGCGTACATTAGCAGGTCTTTTTCCAGCAGATGCCAGGGAAAACAAACCACTACAAACATGTTGTTGGCATTTGTTAGAGCATAGTGGATAAACAGAATTCCAAAAAGCCGCATATGCAAGCATAAAAACACTCAAATCGAGTCAAATTTACTATCCATGGGGACTATATCAAGTGAGGAGCTGTGCACAGACCTCTTTAATGTTTTCACTTGATTTGGACTGTTGGGCTGCTTCCTGTCTGCTATCAAAGGGTCAGGAAATGAACACAATGGGAGTGTATGGTCCTCCTGGCATACCCATTTCCTGCTTCCTCTAACTCGCTTACATTCACACACATGGCTGTGTGGTTTATTTTACTGTATTTGTAGAACAGCTTAAATGTGTACACAGTAATGTGACAAAAGTTAGAGAAAAAAAAAATCAAAGATTTTTTGTGTGCATGTGTCTTAGTGTTGGTCTGGGAGTGTAGGTGTGTACCAGGCTGTGTGAGAATGCCTCTGCTTGCCTCTCATTTCTTGCTGGCAAAGCTGCTGCTTAGCACACAGCCTGGCAACAGCAGCAGCAGATGGTTAGTAAAGTCATTTTTCACTTGTTCCAAGGACTTCTGAGTCCCTGAGTTGCATAATGTTTTTTTTTTTCACACCTCCTCTGTCTTAGCTGAGACTAAACGTCCTTATCTAGTGCAGAAAATCTGCTTTTTCAAATGTGTATCTATATTATTAATGTGTATCCATTCTCCATCTCTTGTTCTGTCTTGTTTTATATTCCTCTTCCTTTGTCATCTTAACTGAGCTTCCTAATTAGCATCAACACTGTGTGGACGCAAGGCCACCTCTTTGCCTGTTTGACGTTCACTTCGATGACTCCTTTTGTCACAGCCGCAAACAGATTTGAGCAGCTTGGTCATACGATTGTCATGTTGTTGAGCATCTTTGTTTGTTCATTTATGGTGGCCTTGACAGCTCAGAACATACGCGAGGAAAACCGATGCCTGTAGACTGAACAGAAGCAAATTGGGACACATCTCTGCTGATTTAATAACATATGTTCAGCATTAGGCAAATACGGTACACTTCAACTAATGCCCACTGCATGTATTTACTTAGCTATTTCTCATAATGCAGTGGATTAAGCACTCAGGGCCATGTTGTTCAGGTGTGTTTAGAAAAGTATCATCATATGTATTTGCGGTTTGGCTTTCTGGAGAACCAAAGGCCTACTACTGCAGCTTAATTATTGTATAAACCTTTTTAATATGCTAGAAAATGGTAATGCATGCAGTTTCTGTTTGACTGCTGCACCTCTCACCATCATTTTCGCTCCGTTGTCAGCCTCACACATTCATGAGCACGGAGAGTGGGTTTGTGTATGTATGGCTGCTTGTGCGTGAGGTGAATAATTTTCCTCGCTCATGTGACTGCAGTAGGTTTCAGCACATTAACTTCCCACATGATGAATAACAGATGAAGTGCTGAAATTCTAGCAGTCTTATTATAATCAGGATGCTAAAAATAAAGAAAAAAAATCCCGATCCCTAACTTTGACAGGAATGAAATTGTTCTTATCTTTTGTTGACATTTGTAAAATTTATATGACAAACAAATGAAGAATTGTCTTGTGTAATTTTGTTTGAACATTACAGGGATGTGAGCTTTTTTTAATGGTTATAGTGTTTCATATGCTAAGGCCAGTATAAGTAATTTCTGTTACTCAATGTTTCTGTTACAAATGTTTAGTTTACACTATGGGTTTTTTGTACCCATGGCTCTGTATGATGTCATGAGAGCACATATCCTTATATGGTCAACTCTGGTCCACACAAGCCCCTGCTAACTGGCGTTTGGACTAAAAGTGGAAGAAATCTGACATAAAGAGAAAAAGGACAAGGAGCTAAAATGACTTGTCAAGGAGCCAGTGTAAGATAAATAAGGATAATTTTGAAAGTAAATCATGCAAAGCTACTCTACTAGAGTCCAAGAAACAAATTTGAAGCTTAAAACTTGACTCCTTAAAAAACCCCAGAGACTCTGGAGTGACTCAGTAGAAATCGTAACCTCTTTCACTTCATCATCAGTATTTACTGCACGATGGAGGCAAAAATTACATTTTTCTTTAAGTCTAAAGGTATAAAATCATCATCATCATCATCATCATCATCATCATCATTTCTTAAGTTGCCTGATAATGATTTGTGCCACATGGTGATGACTGTGGTTTGCTTTTATTTATTTTATTGCCGCAAGCAGCTATAACATTTCTGAGCATATGGCAGAATTTTAGAGCACTGCTGTCCTGTGCTGTTACATTGAGAACCACAGCATTAGGCTTCATCCACTGGCAACCAAAGCACCTCGGGACCAAAGTAGTGGACTGATTAACTCACATTTACAGATGAGAACAGCTTATTTGATCTGTGACATGAGTGCATTCATCAACACCTAATCTGGGCCTAAATGGCTTGTGATCAAAGAGGTGTTAAATAAATAAACAATTGGTGGAGGGAAAAAAGAAAACTGACTGATGATTGTTGGGAGAGAGAATGAGAGAGGACAGATAAGCTTGAAAGGCTGTTTAGAAGAGGAATGCATTCTTAAACCGAAACTGGCTCTGTGCTTGTCTTTGGGAGTAAGAATAGGAGCTACCAGTGTTGTTTTCACATGGAGAAAAAAAAAGAAAGTCGATCTAAATTTTGGCGAATTCTGAATTAAGTGCATTTGCATGGTCTTACAGCAAACACATACCCAGCAATGAGCTGTACTCAGTCAGTTAAGTAAGTTTTTGCAGTTGCATAAAAGGACAAGGACAGAGTAAGCTCTTTCTAGTGATGCTTTTTTCCCTGTAAGGTTATAGATTGAAGGAAGTGGAAAGAAGCAACAGAGAGAACTTCTAATCTTGTAATTAGAAATGAGGGGAATTTGGTGCATGAGCATGCTACACTCACAGTGCTGTGGAATAACTAAGCAGGTGGTGAAAGATGGAGGTGACAGCGCTGCTGCTTTTCAGTGCAAACTGGAGAGAACAGAGTGTGACTTTGAATCGAGGATGCTCAGGGAGATTTCTACCTGCGTGCTACTCTAAAGCAAATCATAATTAAATATTTGCTTTTCCCACTAATAGATGATTAATAAACCATTTTCTTTTTGTCAGCCACCAATGGTTCACAAAAATAAGCCCATGGTTTCCATTATCTCCAGATATTGTCTGTCAAACAGTGTTCTCAGATTACACATTCGCCCTTCACTCGCAGGCCAGGCCAGTCAGTGACATAAGAAGATGTGGATGTGTGCCCATCTGCCGATTGCAAAGTCGTGGCAGTGTGTAACCTTGTCAAATGTGTTATGTGTATGTGCTGCTGTTGAGAGTGTCAGATTTTCATTGAGTAAAGACTTTCACTGTAAGTCTGTTTAAAAAAAAAAAAAAAAAAAAAAAAAAAAAAAAGTTTATTATTCAAAGAATGAATCATCTAATTCACCTACAATCTTTTAAATCACTTCATAAATTTTGCCTTGAAAATGTGATGAATTTAACAAAGATGGACCAAAAAAACGTTTGGGTTATATCCACATGACGAGAAGAAATGAATTGAACAGATCAGCAGTACCAGTTTGGAAATGAGCGGCAAACAAAAAATTGCAAGTTTGTGATCTCGCTTTTACGCCAATGGTTTTCTGAGTGTTTTTATGGTGGTAAACAAGTTTAACTTTATATGTCATATTTAACTTCTTAAATATTTGATGTTTTGTGATGTTTTTGGTAATCAAATTTTATTTTCAGATACAAATTTGGGTTACAGCTGTTAAGAAAACAAGATAATCAAGATGAAATTTTCTTTAAGTGCACTCTTTTCCTTTCTTCCGTACATTATGAGTACAGCATATCCCTTCCTCCACAGCAGGGATTTCAAACTGATTTTACGTAATGGGCCGCATGTAGCTCACTTTGATCTTAAGTGGGCCACTCAAACTCCCTATTTTGTCAGCGCACTTTCAACAGTATGTGCCAGTTTTTCCACATGATTAAGAAATGCTCCTGCAGTAAATGAAAGGCCCCTGAGCCTAATGTTTGACACCCCTGCTCTACAATGCTGCACCTTCACCCTTTTCCTAGGAGCCTAAACTCAGTCCCTGCTGTGGCAGCCTCACTAGCTTGAGCCAAGTTTTTACAGTAGTCGTATATTACACTGTATACTTGACCAGCCCTGACCTGTTATTCTTTGGAAATACTGGAGTCTCCTCGTGTTCATTAAGCCGGCACCACTGCCCGCTGTGCTGTTCACCTTTAGCTGTGCAGCACTGCTGGGCTCATTATCCACTCTGATAACATACCAGAGCTCCACTTGCCCTCTGCCACCAACACACCTGCTGTGGTTCTGTGACCCACTCCCTCTTTTGTGTGTCTGTCATGCTGTTTGTGTATATATCCAGATGCAGCTCTGTGAAACCGGCAGTAATCAGGTCAAGTGATTAACCAGATATCGACGGCCAAACAGGTGGGGCTCACCGCGTTATAAAATCCAGATAGCTATAAAAAGTGTGGCTCTCTTACTGACAATATTAAACCTAAGAGGTTACATTGAACTCTTAAAACAATTTTCCAAATCTCTGTGAAGCTGTGATGTAACTCTGACATCAACAGACACTGTGTTCCACAGCAGGTCTTTTATTTCTAAACAGAGACACTAATAAAAGGACTGACAGTAATGGTGAAGCATTTCTTATTCGTTCAACGTGAAGAGCGCTATTTCACCGCCACGTTAAAAGCATCGTTTCTGCATCACATCAGTGTGACTGCGGTGCTGATGAGACTTATTTTCACTCCTCTCATGCAGCCCACGGGTGTCGCTCAGTCTGTGCTAAACAGGGGCGCGACTCCTGCAAGCGTGGTTCTTCAGATTGTGGTCCCTGCCGATCTCCTCTGCAGGAGAGTGAGGAAGGACGCTGCGTGCGTTATGGTATGTGGGGGGGAAAAAAGATAAGCGTGCTCTCACACGGCTCTGCACTTACTATGCTCACAAACTCCTCAGTTCCTGTGAGGACATTACAGCTCAAACTAGCACTTGATTTTAAAGACTTAACTAAGACAGAAGTAATGTGGTGTTGTTAGATATTATCCACCACACGATAATCTCACGAGTCTTTTTCTTCTACTGAACAACTGTAATTTTGTTTGGTTATCTTCAAACATTTCCAACCTTTTTTTTTTTAAGCACTAGGAAGTAAAACTGTTGAAATAAACTGTGTGAGCGTCTTTAATTCATTAAGCCTGTCAGCATGTTTTTCAACTGTGGGAAAAACTGGAGCACCAGGATAAAACCAGTGCACGGGATGGAAATGATCAGCTAGTTTAAAAACGTATATAATTTTTACTGACAAAATCATTAATCATTGACGTGAAAGGGCAGCTAATAATTAGGAACATTTGAATTCTGTGACTGTTTGCCATGCACGTCACTCTCCAGTCTTTGGATTCGCAGAGTTAAAACTGAGATAAAAAAATATATATATCAGCTTGACAAGAATAAACTGAGAATTTTGGACTAGTTCTTTGTGCATATTGTAATAACACTCTGAAGTTTGGTTACCTGTGTGAGGTTCAAATGGCTTCTCTCTGATAATAAACAGGCAAACGTGCTAATGTCTTATCCTAATGGTGTGATTCTTTGCCAGGGCATCTTATTGTGGTCCTCGCTCACCCCCCTCTTCTTCCTCCAATGCCTCTGGCAACTATGGCGTAGGCTGATTCTCTCTGTATTGTAATCCGTCCCTGCCCCTGCTACATCTAACACGCACACACACGTGCAGTGCCCTCCGCACTGGCGGCCTTAATCACTCAGATGACATGCCTTTCTCTCTCTCTGTCTCTGTTAACCTTCATCTCCATCACTGAATCCAATATCTCTCAGTGAAAGAGCCAAGCTGCAGAAATAAATGCTATTTTTCAGATTTTCATGACGTGGCATTACACTGCTGACACGCACTCCACGTTTCACAACAGACGTTGGACAGAGAAAAGGCAGCATCTTGTGTTCAGGAGCGTGAACGTTTGCGTGTTTGAACCGTGTGTGTGTTTATGTCAGCTGGTGGGCCACATGTGGCTTTTTAAGGATTAATAATTTATATAGATTTGCAGCAGGAGAGGATCCAGTGCGAACTTGGCTCAAATTATTCTCAGCAGCATCAGAGAGCGAGGTAAACAAGAGGGGGAGATAAGTGTCAGCGGATAAAAGGTCACATCATGCAGAAGGAGAGAGGATTATTAACTGTCCGCTGGGATGATAAGATGCAATCGGTTAGTATAGTTACTTTAATGTTGGGTGGCATTTCTGCTTTTGTGTCTCTGTGATGTTTACGTATGTGCTGCTGTGAATCTAGTACATCATAGGTCTCTAAGCTTCCTAAAGTGGTTACATAAACCACTTTAGGAATACACTGCAGAATACACTGATCCACATGAGTCTCTCTCTCATTTTCACATTCAAATACACATGCCCTCAAACACACACAAAAGGAACTGTAACAGATTCATTCATACAGTCTGTAGGTTTTTGGTGTATTTTCTTTGCACGGGGCTGTGGCTACCTCTGCTATATTACGTCCTGCATATTGCACTTCTGAGGTCATTCCTATTGTTCCAACTAAAGGAGTGATTACCTACATTTTTAGATCAAAATTCTGTTGTGTGACTGTTCGCCTCTATGGTGACAGTCGACTGTCGAGTTTCTACTGTTCAAAGTTATTTGTAAGCAAGCACTGGAAGTGGAGCAAGCGAGGCAAGCAGCACTTTTTTATTGTTTATTGTTGGGCCAGCCTGTGTTTGACATAGAGGTGTGCACTGCCATTTGTCAACACACAGTATGACTGAAAGCTGTGTCACCTGATTGCATGCTTGCTGTGAAACCGTATATGCTAAAGGCACAGCAATCGCTTTCTTCAGGAGTTTTTTTTTTTTTTGCCTTTTATATCTACATGGAACTATGTGAGACTGCCCCCCCCCCCCCCCCCGGTTAGGTACACATGCTCATACTGACTTGTATAATGCAACATAAAACCAAGCCATCAATAACAAAAAGGCCATGACATGCTGACAGTTGAAAATATCCTGCAGCCATATACTTTTGTAAGATGAGGCGAGAAAAATTGTAACCCGAATTTCCATTATTTCAGTTTGTTTACAAATGGGCTCGTTTTTTGTTGTTGTTGTTGTTGTTTTTCTTTTCTGTGACTCGATGAAATGTTAACAAGGCACACTGTATTAAAAATAAGAAAAAATATGATCACCATCTGAAATTCAGTTTAATTCCGTTTTGTTTATGTATAAAGCGCCAAATTAAAGCAACAGCTCACCTTAAGGTGCTTTAAATTCTAAGGTAAGACCCTACAATAATACAGAGAAATCCCTTTGAGCATGCATTTTGCTATAAGGAGAAGGAAAAGGTTCCTTTTAACAGGAAGAAACCTCTGGCAGACCCAGGCTCAGGGAGGGACAGCAATCAGCCGCGACTGGCTTGAGGTGAGGGGAGGAAGACGGGACAAAAGAGACATTGTGGAGGAGAGCATAGATTCATAAGAGCTAATGATTAAATGCAGCGTGGTGTGTAAAAACATAGTGAGCTAGTTAGATGCTCTTTTTTTGTCAATGTTATTCGTATACAGATTTATCATAGTTAATCAATCCCGCCATTTATACCACTCCTGCTGTTCTACTTTTGTAAAACTTAAAGTAAAATAACTCCCATGTAACATGTTTTACAGCCTGTAAATCATCAATGATGTGTATGATGCTCAACACTAAGTGGTCAAAAAGTACTGGGTCACCTTGGCGTTACTTCTACTCTGATTCCTGAATGCTTCCACTTTGCATTAATCCGACTTACAGCGGATTGTGGAATACCTAGGAAGGTATTCCACAAAATTGACTTCTTGCAGTAGCAGTAGCATACTAATACAGTACCACACTTGAATCACTGAGCTCTGTTGAATGACCCATTCTTTTGCAGATGTTTGTAAAGGCAGACTGCATGGCTAGGTGGGACTGTGGCCCAGTACTTTGTACATGTAGTGAATGTACCAGAGAAAGAAGCATGACTCATTTTATCAGTTTACGTGATTAATTTTTATCAGTTTTACCATCAGAACATTTGCCCTCAGCAAATATTACAGCTGTTGTTTTTTGTTATTTTTGTTGTTTTTTTTGACATTTGAAAATCAGGAAACAGAAGTTGATAGAAATCAAATAAATTTGGCTCTGTTGTCTATTATATACCTGAAATTAAATTTTTATTTTTACAGCTACTGTTGCTATGCTGGGTTTGCTGCTTTGTGTAGTTATTTTACATAACAGTATCAGTATGAATATTTGCAGATTTTAATAACTGACTGACCTCTAAAAATCGCCTTTCTAAGACTTGATCAGAGAAAAGATCAGCGCATTCTGCGTGATTTATTGCCAGCTTCTTAGACTTTTATTTTCTCTTTATATTAGTAGGCGTTGTCATTTTGTGTAAGTATGCATGGAAAAACAGGTGCGGCTCTTTATTTGTGATAGAAATTCTGCTGGTTAGGTTTCACACTGACCTAAAAGCGTGCACTCAGCTGCGACTAACTTTTATAGCAGGTGGATAATGGCTCGGTGCTACAATTATAAAGTACACAGGAACCAACTTGAGAGATGAAGTGGCAGAATGGCATTTTAACTACGCACCAGTCCCTCCACACACCACCTTATAAAGTAAATACAAGATTCTGATTAAACTGTGACCTTTTTTTGGTTTCTTTCCTCTGGCTTAATTGTCTTCTTGACCTTTTTTCCAAACCCACAGAAAAGAGCATGTACTGATCTCAGAGCCATGACCAGCACTGTTTAGTCACAGATCTTTAGAAAATCTGAGAATATTTTCAACTGTTAGTTTTACTCCTGGCTCAGAATTAAACATTTGGGAGTGAATGTAAGTGTGAGCCACCTCCAGATAGTAAAGGCAGTAAGTGTGTCTATTATGATTGATGATTATGAAGACCAGTTTAAAAAAAAAAAAGAAAAAAAGGTCAGGTTAAAAATAATATTACAATGCTGGCAGGTTTCTCCTTGTTTTTTGGCTTAAATTTCTTGAGGTCGCGCCAAAAAAAAAAAAAAAAAAAAAAGTACTGTGCTGCAAAAACCCTGAATTGACGCTTAGTCTCCATCTTGTCTACCGCCATTAATTCAACTACACACTAGGTGGCAGCAGGACACACCGATTATACATTAACAGGCCAGAGCTCAGTTACTTCTTGTCCTGCTGCTTCTAAGCATGCTGACATAAAACTAGGTTTAATCGCTTTATAGCTTGTAATTTATAAAGGAGCAGTGATATAGTCAATATAAATATTTACTTTTTTGAGAGCTTCTTCCTCGTTTTGTTTTGTTCCGTTTTTGGTCTGAAAACATGTAATTGTGTCATAGTATTTTTGACATTTCTGTAGAATTAATCAAGAACCTGCAAACGAGGCGACTAATCCGATAAGTCAGTCATTTACGGAAAGGAGGAAGTAAGTGTGCATGTCTGTGTGTACATGTGTGATTTTCTTGGGTGGGAGGAAGAAATGTGAATGGTTTTTAAGTGGGAAAAGAAAAGAGCACATGTGTGTGTGACCCATATTGCCCTTTGAGATGTTTAATGTTTGTTTGTTGTACCCAACTGCCCCCTGGGTGTTCGCAAGAGGTTATGGGTCATTATCAGGCCGGTGGCGAAACTCTCTTTCAGAAGGAGAGGTGTCCATACTTGGTGAGTGACAATCCACCCACATTTTACAGTCACCACTTTTGTTGGGTGAATGATCAACCTTAGCCTCGGTGGGATGCTGAGGGATTTTTCTAAATATAATACTTTTATTTATTTATTTACTTTTTTTTTTTACATATCAGCTGCAGATTTTTTAGTAACACCACACATTTGTGACACCACCAGCCAGGCTCTACTTACTCTTGTGTGTTTCACTAGAATTTAAACCCACATCTCCATACGCTCCTGCCGACCACAGAGGCACAGTTGGTGCTCTTATCCACCTGCAGGGTACAGATGGTACATCCCGCCTCCACAGACACCTGCTATGGAGTGCACTAAATAGCCAATGGTGTATGTGTGTGTTTGTGTGTGTGTGGTAGTGTTTTTGTGGTGGTGTGTGTGATTGGAGGGGCGAGGGGGGGTGACACAGTAACAAAGCACTCAGTGAAAGTGCTGGCATGTCATATCACACGCATTAGCTTGGCCAGATGGCCAGCCTTCTGGAGGGAAAGTGACACTGTAATCATTAATGTAGTGCTGGCGTAATAACGCATTCGTTTAGTTGGATTGAGTGGTGCTCTCCGTGCCTTTTTTTTTCTCCTTGGGAGTTTTTAAAATGCACGCTGTGCTAAATATTTGTTCAGGATGTTGATTGTGTGAGGGGTTGACTGAGAAAAGTAACCTGTGCTGAAAAATAGAATGGGTATTCTTCAAGGATCAGACAGGATGAATGGATAAAAAAGGCTCTTCATTGTCATCATTGACACAACCTTTAAAAATCAGAATCTCTCAAACGCTTTGAGTGATTCATTAATTTTCTCTTAAAATACTATTAAGTATTAAATCTTTCACAGTAAAGATTTTAGGAAAGAGTATTCTACTTAATGTGTCTTTTTATTTGTATTTCATTATATTTCTGTTCTGATCCTGAGAAATATGTATTGATTGTAGTCATTTATCTCTATAATGTTGTAGTTTTATGTAATTGAATACTGTAAAACATTTTTGTGTATTTAAACACTCAACTAGGAAAAAAGTTGTAAATTGAAATTGGCTGTAATTTAAAGAGCATCATCTCTATCAAATAAATTTTATTTATAACAAGAATCTCATGGGAATAATGCTGAATGGTGATATAATGTATTATCGTTCATGTAGTTAGATTTAATTCTTTTGATTCTTTATTTTACTCGAGGCTTCTTGTCTCACTAGGATTATATGCAAACAGCAATAATATCAAATTATAGCATTTGATATATAGCAGATAAGTGTTACAGGGGGAAACAACTCTTTGATTATCACCATTAGCAGTGAGCTGTGGGGTCTATTGTGAAGGCAGCAACTGGATCCCAGTGAAGCCAGGGTTTGGCTGTTTGCTCCTGCCCCCCTGCGGTGCTTCCTCCTGTGGCCACACACACGCTCTCGGCCCCGGTCGCCCTGGAGCCTTTGGCTGTCCTGCAAGAATGTGACTCATTGTCTGGCCTAAAGGGCTGTTAACAACAGTTTAGCATTGTGTCCTTTTTAATCAGTCCCCCGGAGAAAAGAAGGCACGAGCATGCTCACTGTTTGTCACTTGAGAGTCAAAACACATGCAAATCTATGCATACATTCCTCAACCATATGCAAACGCTCCGTGCTTGTCCCTCCCCTGGTTACAACAATAGTCACCTGTCACCTTCAGTCACTAAACTGGATTAACTTTAAAGTTGTGTTTCTGAGACCTTTCGGAAAAGAGATGACAAAAACAAAGAGAGAAGAAATCCAAATAGTCAGTCGGTTGGAGGAGAGGAAGCCTTGATGCAAGTAACGTTCTGCAAAACTTGAAAACGCAATGATGTGCAAGTCTCATACACCCAGATTTTATTCACAATAGAACATAGAAGACGTGTAAAATGTACATTAACACGTCTCTACAATAAGATGGGAAAGGACCACTGTCTAGCAAACTCTCTGACACAACAGTGTGTAAACATCTGGGAACTGAGAAGACCAGCTGGACAAAGAGAGTAATGTTGTCCTAATTGTGTCGTATGAGATTCTAGCTGCTGTTTTTCATTTCATTATATAGTATATAGTTGAACTGTCACATTGCTTCACACTGCCAGACTGCAACTGCTCTTTATGTACACTCTTTGTTGCTCATATATTGTGTTGCTAACATTGTTGTGCTTGAGAGACACCATTGATCAGAACCAAATCCTTGTATGTGTTTGCGCATATACTTGGCCAATAAATTATTCAGCCCCAGACTCAACAAAGTATTGACTCAAGGGGCTGAATAATTACGCACACCCCACTCTTCAGTTATTTATTTGTAAAAAATGTTTGGAATCATGTATGATTTTCGTTCCACTTCTCACGTGTACACCACTTTGTGTTGGTCTTTCACGTGGAATTCCAATAAAATTGATTCATGTTTGTGGCTGTAATGTGACAAAATGTGGGAAAATTCAAGGGGGCCGAATACTTTTGCAAGCCACTGTAAAATTAGTCTGTGGTTACTATCCAATTTGTATGCTATATGAATGAGTTCATTGTTAAAGGCTTTGGCTTTCACTGCGATTGTTACTGCTTTTTATAATCGGTGGTTTAATTCATTAATTCTCTCAGTAAAACGTCTGAATCTTTTCTCATCTTTAGATAAGATTAAAGCCTATGACCTGGATGAAGAAATTGACTTCCTTCACTCCATCATTGAGAGACAGGAAGTGTTGGAGATGAAGCAACAAACAACAAGAAAGCAATCCAAACATCCAGGTAAGAAAAATGCAGCAGAATCGTATAGAAGTGGTAATCACACATTATTCTCCATTTGAGACAGAGGCTTGAGTATTATTGTTTTTTTGGTTTTTTTAAAGCTCATAGAGTGTTTTGTGTCCCATTGAAGTGTTTCTTTTATTATGTTATGCTACATGTTACATTTCAGCTGTCTGATTATTGCATAACAGTCATCTGTGAAGCACTTTGACTGATCAGATAATGCTTTTCCTTCCTTTTACTTGTAACCTGTGATTGTGACTCTGTTGCTGTTTTTGCTTCCTACTCTCTCTTTCCAGTCGCCATTATTTCCGGAACAGATAGAAAAAACAGCAAGACGGATGCCTCCAAACACAAAAAGAAGATACAGGGAATAATGTTAAGTGAAAGCCTGAATATCTCCACTGCAGCTCCATCTTCTAATGCAGCAACACCACAACCCTGGACCGCTGATGTGGAGGGCCGCGCTGGGCCTATACCTGTGCCAGCACCCATGGCAGACACCGTAATTATTAGTGAGTATAAATTCATGTACTCAGTACACAACAGTGCCAAGGGGCCTGATGTTTGCAGCGAGAGGCTTCAAGAGGCTTCTCTGTGTACCCACAAAGGGAAAAAAACACTTTTTCTCTGTTAGCAGGAAATTCAGGTTTCTGGTGCAACATTAGGGTGTAACCAGATAAAAAATTGGGCCTTGTCTTATTTCTTATCAAGCCGTTTTGTTGCCTCCTAGCTCTAAGTTTGCCTTAGAAGATCTTATCACTGTTGTCAATGTTGCGCATCATTTTGATGTCCAATTATACTGAGCGAATTAGCTAACAGGTAATTAAATTAGCCATCATAAATGCCTAGCACAGTGGTTATCAGTTTCTCACTCACTTACTTGTTATTTGCCCCTAACAGGCTCTGTTCCCCTCTGTTTACCTCTTTCTTTGTATCAATTTGCAGTTATCATCTCTGTGTGTGTGGTGGTGGGAACGGTGGCAGTGATCCTGGCTACTGTCTGCTACATCAAGTAAGTGTGAATACCGAAAATCTGAAGTAATGCAAGAGAAAGCTGCTGAATAAAGTTTACCAGAATATGAAATTCTCATTTGAAATGAAGTGAGTGCAACACAAAGCCAAATCTAGTGTGTTTGCAACAATACAGCAGTTAGTTAATTTATATTTTTAAAAAAAAGTCATTTATTTTACATTTTGAAGTCAAAAAGAACTAATAGTTTACACAGTTACATGCAGTATAATCTATGAAATGTTTAGTCCTGTTTGGTTTTATGCATTTAATAACTTAAAGTTATAAAGACACATGCTGTGCAAGAACATTCAGAAACTCTTTGACGTGGCCGTGAGATCAGAACCTGCTTAAATCTGCTGTCACCATAACCTACCATAAGCTCTGAGGTTGTGTTTAAGATTGTTTTTAAGTGGAAAACCCCCTCAAGTATTAAAAGAAGCTGATGATGCCCACAGGTTTCAAAAAGAATCACATCTTGCCGAGAAGGTAGACTACCCTGCTTTTGGAGGGGCGGGTGTATCTGCCAGTGGTACTTCGGTAAGCGCCCATCTCTAGCTTTGCCTAACGGGTATTATTAGTTCTGTTTCTCACTTCTTCTTCTGCTTTAACCACAAGGTTTGTGAGCTGAGGCTTCTGTCTTCAAATGTGTGATCCACACTTCCTGCTTTTGTTTGCTCCACAGATGGGAGATAAGACTCTGGCCCAAAGTGCTCAAATGTTTCACTATCAACATCAAAAACAGCAGATGCTCTCAATGGGAAAGTAAATTATTTGCTATTTTGTCTTTCTCTCTTTTTGCAACACCTTTGTGCCTTTTTATAGACTTTAAACCACATCCTTTCCCTGTGCCCTTTGACCCCATCACCTCCACATTAACTCAAGTGTCGATTCGTTTTTTTAGTCACAAGCCAGAACAGAAAGTCAGTGAAACTGAGGGCACATCAGATGAGGAAGAGGTGGGAGGTGACTTCACAGTATACGAGTGTCCCGGACTTGCACCAGTGAGTAAACGCACGCATAAAGTCGCGCATACACATATTTACAGCACTGATCATTCCTAATGTTTTATGACTGGCTGCTCATTTTCTGCGCTCTCTCAACAGACTGGAGAGATGGAGGTGAAGAACCCTCTGTTTGATGATTCAGCTGTACCTTATCAGGGGAATGCAAAATGAATGCTGAGCACTTTACAGTGTGCGCGCACACACACACACACACACACACACACACACACACACACACACACACACACACACACACACACACACACACACACACACACAGGCATACAAGCCATTTTTCTGGAAGATGCCTCGCAATTTCACACTGCATGCATCGAAATGAAGGATTCTGGTAGAAGATGATGTGATAAAACTGACTTTTTCCTGTTCACCCTTTACTCTATCTCCCCCAGCACGGCTTTTAATACTACAAATGTGTGGTGGTTTCCTTGTTAATTTATTTCTGTGTCTGTTTCGAAGCCACTTTGTCTTTTAATGTAAGTTTGCATACCCCGCTAGGTGTTTGTCCTACCTAAATGTCAAACTCTAAGTTAAGATTTCTTCCTCAACCTTTGTTATTTTCCTAAAATTCTGCAGCTGTTTCCAAAGAATATGATACTATAGCTAAAAAGTGTACCATGCAGATACAAATAAATAAGCTGAAAACGTTCTAACAGTCGACAGCCTGAACAGATACCCAGGAAAAACTCCCTAACAAAACACAAGGTTTAACATTAAAAATATTAGTGTTGTTGAGTTTGTTTGTTTTTTTGTTTTGTTTTGTTTTTGTTTTTTATCCACATAAGCTGCACATGAAGATTTTTAAGACTATAGATATATTGAATAGAAATGAAAATGAAGTACTCAGTGATGTATTTTGCATGGTTTGATTGTATAGTGTTTGAAACATGGCAATGCTGCAATGAATTTTCTGCCTCCTGTATGTATGTATGCATCCTATTGCTGCAGGACAAATGTACAGTAAAAGTGACTTCCAAGCACTTGAATGAAATTTTGGAGACAGGCTGTTGTGATAGACGTGTAGGTGGTAATAATCTCTGTCTTGTATCGTCTTTCTTGCCTCTTAGCAGTCCCAAGTTAACCTCATGCTGCAAATTGTACATACAAAGAGTGATAGTGTTCACTTTTTATAGATATTTGTACATGCAGACTAACTACTGGAATTAAAACTTTTTACCACATGCAACATGGACGTTGTTTAGCCTTTTATTTCTGTGGATAACATTTGGTAATGTGCAGAAATTTGTGCCACCCCTCAGTAATTTGCTTCCATAGACCTGGACTTTATTGCATTCTTTCTGAAGACATTTCTGACCATTTTCAGAGGAATGATGAATAATTGAAGCATCAGTCTACACATAACAGAGAACTTAGGAAAACAAAACATTTTAAATAGTCTATTTAGAGACTTTATTATTAGACCCCTGCCCCTAAAACACTTTTTTTTTTACCATTTCTTTACTTAAATTTCCAGAAAATGATCAACAGCAATGCAGTGTGACAGGCATAAAATAGCATTTTAGCCCCAATTAGGTGATTCCGAAAGAGTTTTTAGCACGTACTTGGCACATATGTGCATGGTGTGCAGTGTTTCCTTAAATAATTTGAAGAAATTGGACAAATGAAGGAATAGATGACATTCTCAATTAGTTTTGACAGTTTTCATTGAAAGAAAATGGCAGATGTAATGGGAGACTGCAAGCTGGGGAAAGCTTCGGTGAGGACTGCCAGCAGTTCCTGGGCCAGGAAGAGGCCCAGGTACTAATGAGGGCTGTGAGAACTTGTGTCAGGTCTAAAAAAAGCTATGTACAGCAGATGAACAGAATTTAAAAATCCTTAAAGAGGAAAAAATCCTGACACAGGATCTGAGAGGTGCCTCTCCTGATGATATCAGGAGACGGTGAGTGTCTACATCCATCTGTGAAACGTGGAGACTCTATCATGGTTTGGGTCTGCGGGGCTGATCAGACTTAGAATTACATGGTGCATGGATCAATCTAGAAAGCATCTGATTAGGAATACTCTCATTTTTCAGCGCAACAGTGATCCCAAACACACCACTTGAGTTGTGAATGTCCTTCAGGAAGCCTGGAGAACTATTCCTGAAGTCTCTTTAAAGAAATTATAAGAACATTTCCCTAAAAGAGTTCAGGCTGTGTTGAACAATGAAGGTGTTCATACCAAATGTGTGTCCGAGGTGGTAATCTGCAGCACGGGGGCACCACAGGGCACGGTTCTCCCACCTTTCCTGTTCAGCCTTTACACTTCAGACTTCTGTTATAATTCGGACGACTGCCATCTAAAGAAGTTCTCAGATGATACAGCCATCATTGGATGCATATCAGACGGGAATGATCAGGAATACAGGGGGGTCATCAGTGACTTTGTTGGCTGGTGTGAGACCAACGTACTCCTATTCAACGCCGGCAAGACAAAGGAGATGATCATAGACTTCAGGTACTTCTGTATAAGAAGGGCCAGAGTCGACTCCACCTGCTGAGGAGACTGAGGTCCTTCGGAGTCTGCAGGACTCTGTTAAGGACATTCTATGACACTGGGGTAGCATCTGCCCTTTTCTATGCAGTGGCCTGCTGGGGGAGTGGATGCACAGACAGGGACAAGAGCAGGATTGACAAACTGGTGCGGAGGTCTAGCTCCGTGCTGGGATGTCCCCTGGAGTCTGTGGAGGTGGTTGGCGAGAGGAGGATGTTAGTAAAGCTGACATCCATCATGAACAACCCACATCACCCACTGCATGAGTATGTGAGTGGGCTGAGAAGTTCCTTTAGTCAGAGACTGAAACACCCTCACTGCAGGAAGGAGCGCTTTCGCAGATCATTCATCCCAACAGCAGTTAGACTCTAACTCCTCAATCACGATGTCATAAGTCACTGGACACTGTGAACATCCATGGTCACCACTTCATGCATAATGGACCTTCCATGTGTATGGACATGTGCAGGTATATATGTATGTATATGTATACATATGTATATTTAGTGTGTACATGTGTGTGTGTACATGTCTATACATAGGAATAGTAGTGGTACAATAGTTATGTCAAGCTGTATAGTTTATGTCTTCCATATTTCCAACCATATCCATAATCACATACTGTGTATGCTACCATTGTATATAGTGTATTATCTTACTTTTTTCACTGATTGTACTTATTTGTATTTTTGTATTTCCTTCTGATATCTGTACCTGAGCTGAGGTGACGCAAAAATTTCTCCGTTGTGGGATCAATAAAGTCTTATCTTATCTTAAATATTACCTTTCAAACTTGTTCAACTAGAACGCAGGGATAGCTCAGTAGGTAGAGTGGTGGCCCCACGATCGGAAGGTCGGGGGTTCGATTCCCCTGAACAGCTACCCTGAGGTACCCCTCAGCAAGGTACCCTCCCCACACACTGCTCCCCGGGCGCCCAATGGCTGCCCACTGCTTCACTGAGTGAATGGGTTAAATGCAGAGAGGAATTTCCCAACGGGGATCAATAAAGTACACTTTCTTATTTTCCCGATTATCCTTGCATGTTTCAATTAATCAATCGACAGATTTCTAATTTTCAAGCAAAATAAATGAGTTGTGGCTCAAGACTTTTCTACAGTATTATGTATTTTCACAGATAAAGCTTCTTTTGGGTGTTTTTAGTAAAGAAATTACAGGAAATTTAGGACAAAGATGCAACAGTGGCCCCTTGTCAGAATCATAGTAGGCGTACTAAGTTAAAGCTTCATAGTTATATGTTCTACCAAAGCCAGTGCATTATTTTGCAGTTTTAAAGAAAGTTATCCAGATGTTGATCAAATATGGGTCTTCTTCTTTTGTCCATTTCTTAAGACTAAGGATTTGTTTTTGAGTTTGACTGGAGCAAGTCAACAAAACATCAAATCATAGAAAATACAACAACACATTTTTTCTTCTGTGATGACTTAGTATAACAGAAATTGGCATTTTGACTGCGCTCTTAGATAAAATGTATATAAAAATGGACGTTGATCTATGTTACAACCTTCTGGGACACTCAAAGATTTTAAAAATGAAAATCTGTGCAATCAAACAATACTGAAAGCCAACTTTATTTTTCATCCTAAATATTCATGAAATGCCACAAGACATCTAAATATTCCCTGCTAATACAACAACTAACCCATAGTCGACATAAATATGGAGAAATAACAATAAAATAACAGACTGAATAGAGAAGGACTCAGTTTAAACAATCACAGATACATTCTCCTTTAACCTGGCAGTATGACGCATGTAGTGCTGCCACTCTGCCTCAGTCCTGAGTGATCCTGTCTGACCTTGTTTTACCTTGACTACGCCCATAAAGTGTGTATGTGTGTGAGTGAGTGAGTGTGTGGTAGGAGAGAAAGGTTTGTGGGTTTTGTGTATGTGGTTGAATTTCCGTGTGTGCTCGGGAGGGGATGTGTCAAGTCTTCTGCCTCCATTGAGATGTATGCAAATGCCAGTAAACCTCTTTGTGCTCGCTGGTGGACAGCGAGAAGAAGGCTGCCATCAGCCCTCGGATGAAACCTTGAGTGGGTGGAGGTGTGTGAACATGGGTGTTAACGGCAGGGCTGTTAGGGGGGGAAATCAAAATGCCATCAAACTTGTTTGTGAGATGATAGTGATAGTGCTGCTCAACAGGAAGGGTGGATTTTAGGAATCCTACCAATTAAATCAGCAACAATCTGAAAGCAGTCCCTCAGATTGAATATAAGATTGTAGGTACACTCATTACATTTTTTAAGTTCTTTCTTACTTGCAGGAATTACACAAAGATCTTCCCAGAAGTGCATGTTTACTGTTAAGTGAGTCATTTTACACATCATGCATCTGCAAATAGAAAAGGAAGACATGACCAGAAAAAAAGCAAATACATTTACTTTCACAAGTAAGGGTCATGAAACTCAAGTTGGAGGTGTTTCTTTCACAGATCTGATCAGTTGAGATGTGCAACACATTCACGTTGCCACCCTATCAGCAGGCTTTCTTTTATCTCTTACTTTCTCCCCTCCTCTGATTGTGCTGAAGGGCTCTGATGAGTCTTGAAGAGAACTAAAGGCAAGATCTGAGACATTTGGGAGGTGGGGGTGGGTGGGGTTCAGCTAAATCCTTGGATACTCTTCTCACACATCTCCTCCTCACTGTACTGAGCCATTCAACACTAAACCCGCCACCCCCTCTTGCCCCCAACACCACCAACACTCCTTTTCTTTGGGCACCCTGAGAGCTCTGCGCTCTCTTGTGCCTTTCTCTCTCTTTCTAGCCCAGCCTATCTCTCTTGCTGTGTTTGTCTTTTGCATAACAATTATTCCCCCAAGTCCATGTACCCAGAACAATGCTTGTATAGCTGGTATTTGATGTCCTTTACTCCACTGACTTCTCTCCGAAAGTGTGTTAAGTGCTCATCTGCTGGTTATAATGTAGTGTGATGAGCTAATTTCAGAAGTTCCAAAAGAAGAAATTCTGTTTGTTTGCAAGAACGTCTTAAACTAGAGCACATGAACCACCAAGAATATAATGACATGAGTTTGAGGTGTTTTACTGTTTTTTCTTTTTTCTTTTTTTTTTTTGGGGGGGGGGGTAAGGCCTCAAGCCACAAGGAGAAAAAATGTTACACATGGCGCTACACATGCAACCTATATTCCAGCAGAACTTGATTATACAGCCTGCAGACAGCTTGACCAGTTTTACACCTTTTGGTCATATTGCAGTTAATCCCTGCAGTGGGACATGCAGACTAGGGGGAAACTTCCATCGAAACTTCAGGATAGTGTCTCAGATGATGGGGGTGTTGGGGAGGGGGTTGATGGGTGTGGGGATTGGAATCAAAGGGTTGAGGACTTTTTGTTTCAACGTGAAAAGGAGCTAATGGCCGACCATCGCATCTCGGGATCTGAAATCCCCGGGGTGCCCCCGGGGCCTCGTCGTACAATTGCACCCCCCACTCCCTTCCCGCAGTGCGTCTTCCTGCCGCAATCTGCGGCCAACTATTCGCGCTGGGGGATCGCATCTGTACTGGGCTTTTGAATAGCCATTGATAGGGGGTGAATGGGAGAAGTTCAATCGAGTGCTGTGGATTGTTTTATGGTTAAGCTTGTTTTTTTCCATTCCGAATGTTTTAATAAGCTTAATATAAAAAAGTAGCCATAACCTTGGCAACTGTAGCCTTTTCCTTTATCCTTTTATCCCAGTATGTAAACTCTTATGCATAATCGCATTTTTATCTGGGTTTTTTTAAACAATCATAAAAATTGTAGACTGTCTTTTATTTCGGTAACACAATCCTCTAATTCAAATACAGATTTTTAACTGATAGTTCTGAATAAAGTTATATTCAGTTGTTTTAAGAAGAAGAAGACAAAAAACAAACAAACAAACAAACAAACAAAAAATCCACAATTGAAAACATACACTTTGTAAAAAAAGGTGCCACGGACATGAATAATTTCTCACTACAACAAGATAGAACATGTCTTTATCTGCAATGGGTGGGAAAATTTTTATTTCGAGTAGCCATAAACCATTTTTCATTCCATTATGCAAGTGTTGCCTAATTTATGAGCAATTTATGTTTGTTAGAGTTAAAAAGTACCCGACCCCAATGTGTTTACGATTACATTCGGCCTGGTTCATTAGGTTAATTTGTTTCATCAGCTACTCGGGATGACATTGGTATTTGTTTAAATACATTGATTCAGGCCACACTGAAGCTTGTGTGTGAGAAATTTTAATGTCAAAGCCATGCCATTAACGAGGAATAATGTAAAGAAACGCTGCATTATAATTTATGTATGAAATGAGCGAGTTAGGATGTTAAATTGTTTTTTTCACAGGAGCAGTGACCTGTGGTTTTTGAGCAGTGTTTTTATGGTCTTCCAAGTAGATCAGTTTATTCTAAGCATTAGCTTAACTTTAAAATATATGTACTTCACATACATAAAGTATCAATACCGTGCTAAAAATAACTTTTTTAAGTTCAGGTGAAAAAAACACGCCCACCTCTTTGGGAGGAGTCAAGGTCATTTACAAATGCACCTTCAGCTGTGCCCAATCAACTAGCCGACCAATGGGCGATGATTGGCTGTAAAACGATACTAACACTTGTGGCGCTGATAAGAAAAATCTGTGGAGCAGACACGCATTTGAGCCTGATGGTAGATAAGCGTTTGGGAGGACAAAGCTTTATGGACTAGGCCGTTGGGATATTGGTAGTTATGCTGCATTCAGACGTAGGCCTTCACGTTTGAACTGGTTTATTTATTTTTTTCTCCTTTGGATCCCGAAACGGATAAGACATTTTAAAATCAGTCACCTCTAGATCAACTTTTTCCCCACTTTCTGGAAGCGCGTTTGTTGCTCGGCCAGGTTTTCTCATCTTTTGGAAGATGTCTGAAAGTCCTGAGGGCCACAGCCGGCCTTATGACTTCAGCCGCGCCAGCGCTTGCGCGCAGCTTTTGGGTCAGGAGGGTTTTGGTAGTAGTGCCTCCTTCCAGGTACCCCATGGTGTCTTGCCAGACCCGAGCCGCATTTACAACAAAAGCTGTTACAGTGGTATCGCATCGACATCCGCTCAAGCCTTTTTCCCCTTCCCATCCGTCTCCACCGACTACAGGCCCTCTGAGCTACAGGCTGGAGACTTTGGGCAACCCAAGCATTGGTATCCCTTTGCAGACTACACAGGCCAATTACCTGGCGTATCTGCAGCAATCCAGCCTATAAACCTTACCACCCCTGAAGCCGAGACGGCGGAGCAAATCAAACTACCTGAAATAAAGATGGAGAAGGTCGCCCGCGAGGACTACTCATCCGAGATGAAAATTCAGCAGTACCTGACTCCACAAGCCTCCAACGATATGGCCCACGGATTATTCTACGCTAGGACTGGGACCTGGAACCCGTCCTTTTGGTCCTTCTCGTCACCTGGCAGCGGTAGTCAAACTCCCTCCACGTCTTCGACATCTTCCCCATCGCTGTCCCCCTCACCCCCGAGCAACGGACTTCCGGGGAACGGGTATTTCAGCGTGAACACACCTCAGGTTGTCCCTGAGGCCCAGCAGCAGAGGCCGGCCACCTCCCGACGAAATGCCGCGTCCTCCAATCAAGGATGCAAGGAAGAGGTGAGTCCTCATCTCGTAGACCTTTTGCAAGAGCACTGCAAATGTGCGCTGCCTATCAGCCAAAGATTTTTCGCTTGAATTTTGGATTTATTTTTTTTTTTTTAATTTTCTCCTTTTAGCAGGAAACTGTTTCCACTGAAGAGCTGGAGCAGTTTGCCAGGGAGCTCAAACACAAGCGCATTACTCTGGGTTTTACCCAGTCAGATGTTGGCCTTTCACTGGGAAGCCTTTATGGTAAATTTATTCTTATCTTATGTTGCATCTGACTTTAGTAGATTGGATTGGCAGATTTGGTAAATGTTGGCAATTAAAAATGGTTATGAATATTATATGCTCATGAAGTGTCTTCTGCAGTTTGGGGAGCTGGCTGTGTGTCCGTCAAGTCTTATGTCTTTTATTTTCTGGAGCAGGAAAAATGTTCAGCCAAACTACCATTTGTCGTTTTGAGGCTCTGCAACTGAGCTTTAAGAACATGTGCAAGCTGAAGCCCCTTCTGCAGAAATGGCTGGATGAGGCGGAGAACTCTGAAAATCCTCAGGATGTAAGTTTCAAACAACCAGTTTAAGACCAGGTGATTGCCAAACTGGGGCTCCTTTTAATTTTAGACTAAGCCCAAACTGAAGCAGATATGTCAAATCCTCTAGTGATACAAATTTAGGTGCTTGAAGAGCACAATCAGTAACTCTCCATCCCTCTTACACGTTTCTGCTTCCACAGATGTACAAGATTGAGCGAGTTTTTGTTGACACCAGAAAAAGAAAGCGGAGGACCAGTCTGGAGGGGGCAGTGCGTGCTGCTCTAGAGTCCTACTTCATCAAGTGTCCCAAACCGAACACTCAAGCAATCAAGCACATTTCGGATGATCTGGGCCTGGAGAGAGATGTAAGCATATCTTATTTCTCTCACCACAAGTCTCTTGTGGTTCACATTTTGTTGACTAACACTTTATTTTGCTCTTGGCAGGTGGTACGTGTTTGGTTTTGCAACCGGAGACAGAAGGGGAAGCGCTTGGCTCTGCCGCTGGATGAGGAATTGGAAGGCCAGCTGTATGAGCAGAGTCCTTCCCCCATTCCCAGTCAGGCCTACCCAGGGCCCAGTTTCACTGGAGGCCCTCCTCCCACGCTCTACATGCCTCAACTTCCCAGGCCTGATGTCATGAAACAAGCCCTGAATCCTGGAGTGGTTGGGCACCCAACTAGATAAAGCCATAGTCCAACCAGAACCACAGATTGCCTTTCAAAAATGTGCCCAACTTGCCTCGTAAGCTCTACAAATGCAGCAATCAAACCATCTGATCGTATCTGAGTTGTGTGAGGGTGAAATCAAAGTGGTTTCTGGTTTCAGCTATGGTGATTGTGAAATGTCTTATGTCACTGTGTTCTGTGACCATGAACTACTTTGACTTCATATAGCAAAAGGGGATGTGGAGTTGTGCATTTATTGCATGACTATGTATTGGCCAATGAGTCCAGTTTTTGAGTTTGTGCTGTGACTTTATGGACCAGATGTGGAATGAGGCTTGGTCTGTAAATGCTCAAGAGCTGGGGTGTATTAGTTGTGCATAATTCTGGGTAGGCTTTCTGTGGTGCCAACAAGGGAAAAGCAAGGGAGGGACACCTCCTTAAACAGTATTCATTTTTGACAGTTTGGCCAATACTTGTGCAATACTACTTGTGTCATGTCTGTAGAGAGCATCTGTAGTATTTGTCTAAACTAGCACTGCAACAGAGAGCGCTCTTATAAGATTGATTTGTCCAAATTTTTTTACAAGGCTTTTATTCCATTTTTATTTGTATACCAAACTTGCCTTTTTCCCCTCCCTTGTGGTTATTAGTATTAAGCAAAAGGGGGAAAAAAAGCGCTTCAGTAGGTGTTAGTGTAATCCCTTTGACGTAATCTGGCAAATACTACAACCCTTTACTTGTTCTATTTGTACACGCTTTCTTTCTCAGATGAGCGACAGTAAATGTGACTTGTTGCCATCTGCTTTTAGAAACTCTTGTAGGATTCTTTTTCTCTTTATTTAGATTTTAATGTTGACTGACTACCCTGTCAACTTTCTCTTTTTTATTTCCTATGTTACTATTTACTCAGTGTTTTTAAAACTTTGAAAACAATGTTAAATGTCATTCCAACTTCAAAATACATCAAGAAGTCCCTAGGTGACAATAAAATTATTAGCAGGATCAGCTTAAAGTTGTCAAACAATATGTACTGCTGTAATTTATTTCTGGCCCAGGATACCTCAGTGTTGATTACAAGCTGAAATTATCAACTTGAAGTTATTTACTGAGAGTGCAATCACAACTGTTAGGCATTAGCTGTTAGTTTTTAGCAAAACTAAATTGATTAATATATTGAAAATCTGGGATAGTGACATTTTTCACTTAAAAAAAAAAAAAAAAAAAAAAAAAATTTGTAATCGTATGTATGCATAATTACAGAATTGCCTATTATCCCCCAATAAATGTTATCAAAAGACAGTGTTTGTATCTTTTCATGATAAACCCTCATCATAGGGTAAGCAGTAGTTTGTAGCTGAATTTAAACAGGGGAATTTTACCTCATGCTGCTAAGCTTTGGCATTAGTGTAGTAAGTGCATGTATGTTATATATTATTCAAGGAAGTGTGTGTGTGTTTTTTGGCCTGGATATAAAGTGCAAACATGGTCTCTGAGTCTTTCAACACTTCAGCAATGAAAAATGACAATTTTAAAAAGTTTTCCAGGTTTTGCTTTATTGTAAACATTGAGGCAGTTTGAGAACTGGAGTTTCTACCAGAGGCGCTGTGAACAAAACTCATTTTAAATGTTGAATTATTTACAAACCTGATCGAGACAAGCAGCTAGCCTGGTTCTCTCTAAAAGTATGAAACTGTCTTTCTAAGCTGGAGCAGTTGACTAGCTCACAGTATTTTATATATTCAGACAGAATATTGCAACAGCAGCTTCTTTAGTAACTCAAGGTGTAAAAGTGGTTACATAATTTTAATAAAACATCCCTTTCTTGCAACACAGGAAAAGGATGCTTTCTGTCATAGTTTGTACAAAGTAGCACTTACAGTACAGTGTGTGTTTACAGACATTTCCATAATGCAAGAGGCAGGTTACACTTTATCCAGATATCCACTACATCCCTTTTCTAAATATCTCCACATACTAGGTAGTTTTTAACCTTAGTGTACTGGAGTAAAGTGCTAGGGATTTCAGTGTAGCAGATCACTCAGTCATTGTTGTTAATGCATAGTAGTTACAGTGCAGTTTAAGTTGTGTGCATACAATCACATTTCTAAAATATTTTTTTAGATACAATTTTTCAGATTTTTACGTTTCACATTCACTCTGAACTGTTTTCAAAGAAATTCAGAGAATGATGAAATGATGTCTACAAATGTTGCAAAAAAAATACAGTAAAATTTGATCAAATGTTTAAGCTTGTGTTAGCATTGACCCACGCATCTAGGTCTGAGTAAACTTTGTGCTTAGGTAAACTGTTGTACTTTGAACAGATATTACACAGTCTTTCCCTCCAGTCTGTGTACCGTTTCACTTTCCACTGTTTCTTCCAGGTAAAATACTCATTGTAGCGTTTCTTATCCTCTGCAAGCTGTTGTAGATACTTTCCCATTTCATTCAGTGATGCAAACTCATCAACATGGATGAAAGAATGAGGTGGAGCCACAGCTTTGTAATTGCCTAAAGATGGCCCCAGGACAATGGGCAAAGCCCCTCCCTCGTAAGCATTCCTCCACAGCTTCTCCGTGATATAATCTTTAGCAAGTGAGTTCTCAAAAGCCAAATAAAAATAGCAGCGAGATATTGTAGGTAAAAGTTCTGAGGAAGGGAGGCGGTTTTTAGTCCAGCGCCCATAAACTACCACAGGAACTGAAGCTCTGAGGTTGTTGTACACTTGGCTTCTTTTGTGGTGGCTCTTATAGTTGCTGATCACCCAACAAACCAGAGAGCTCTTGTTTACAGAGTTGTCTTCATTCACATGTTCTTCAGCCTCCCTCCGTAGCAGCATGCCATAGGGTATGCTGACGTCAGCATCCCTCCTGTAAGTTATGGTCATGTTAAAGATATCTGCATACTTATGTAAGTTTCCATTGTGAGAAGGAGCCTCCAGGGACATCCAGGCCCACTTCTGGCTTGATGGCCGTGAGATGTTAGTAGGCAACTTGTGGAGGCCCACTTGCAGCTCCCTGTTGTGGAACACCACTACATCCGCAGAGGGGAAGTAGGAGCGCTCGTCCACCAGAATACAGTGAGGGATACGGTAGAGATCCCAGCAAACGTCACCCTTCAGGCTGAATGATCTGCTGAAGGGCCAATACCACAGCAGGACGGTCACATTTCTACTTCTGCTGTCATGATGTAAAGGTTTTACAGAGCTACTCAGCCACCCACTGAAGAGACACAGTGGTAAAAAACAGAGGATGACTAGCCTCTTCACCAACTTGCGTATTTTTTTGGTGTGAAACCCCTGTCATAAGAAAAGAATGAACACATCAGTTTTTTTCCTGCTTCACTGTTTGCCTTGAGCAGATATATAAAGAAAAGACATTACTTGCATGTTTTTTTTTCTTGAATGCTGCATAGACTTCAAGGATGATCTGTTTTGTTTTACCTAAATATAATCCCTCACATTTTCAGTAAATGCATCCTTCTAAAGGTCCACTTAAACTGAGCATATTTAAATTCTTCCTTTTGCACTCTGCACAGTTCACAGGTTAAAAAAAGGTGTTGCACGGACGTCATTATAAACTTCCTGGAACGAGACATGTTAGCGCTTATCCCTTTATGTCATCTGTTAAGACACCAGAGGCTTCTTCCAGGAAACATGTTCACAAAACTCTATATTTAAAAAGTCAATCTAAGATGATTAATTCTGATAAAGTCTTTTTATCTTTTGGTTCCAGAGAGGCTTATCAGTGCTAAGTCAATCATCTCTGTGTATATTCAATTCTGTGTTAAGGCGTGCCTGACCAGAGGAAGAAAGACATCATCAGCGGAGTCGAGGTGGGAAAATCTGAATTTCAGTATTACCAATAGCCATGCTGGTATTGGTATCAAATTGATGGTAGCGTGATCAATACTTTGTTTCTATCTTCTAGGGTTCAGTATGTAGCCCACTAAAAAAAGAAAAAATATACCTCAAACCTGCACTGTGAATAATTTCTGAACCATGTTCTTTTGACTTTCACGTCTGTTTAATTGCAGTATAGCACAGCATTACAGCGGAGGTCCCAGACCACAGATTCACCATTGTAATGGGTAAATAAAGAGCAGAGTCTCCGATTAAAACCCAGCAGACCGAAGGATGTGAATATGCATCAGTGTGGACAATGATGTTTATCTTAAAACTACGGTGGATACACTATTTGTTGCCATCTCAAATGAAAAACAAAAAACAAGTAAATAAATTAAAAAAAAGTTTTTTGCTACAGTTTATCACCATGTTCGTTTTAATTTAAAGTAATAGTAAAACGATGGGATGTTACCAACTTACTTAAATGCTTAGTGAGATTTAAAGAAAAAACAAAGAGAAAAACAAAATTTTGCTTTAATGTTTCTCTGTGTAAATATTTCTAATCTGATCTAATCTCAACCTTCAGTGACAGATGATGGTTCTCTTACAGCCACAGCTTGGTCAGTGCTCTTTTTAGCGAGTCACAAATGGAGAACAATGGCAGTTCCAATGAAAAGTTTCACAGTTTACATCTGTTTACGGTCACTGGCGTCCTTTTGGGGAAATCAAATTTGAGGAGGCATTCTAGTTTCTAATTCTGTCTGGAAACTCAGAAATTCAGGAGCATACCATAAAATATCAGTGATGCTTATCTGTTTTAAATCCTGCTGTGCAAGTGGTTTTCCACCTGGTTTGCCAATGATACCTTCTACCAGAGCTCATTCTGGGTAGATGCCTCAGTACATCTATGAACAAAGTCCAACCTGAAATGTTCACAACACAGTCAGACTGCCTGCAACATTTAATGATGTTACAGTCTTAAAGTCATTTCAGCCTCATCTTCATTCAAATATTCACATCGAGATCCAACTGTGACAGGCATTTTTTTTCTCCTTCTCACTGACAAATGACTGATTAGTGATCAACGTGTTAAAGCTAAAGCTTTAAATAGAATTAATATAAACAATATTTAAAGATATTCAAATAATAAATTAGTGACATAATCGCTGTCTCCATCCTATGGAAGTTTGTTTCAGCTAATGAATGAATGAATGAATAATTAAAAAAAACAAAAACAAAAAGAAAAAACTATCAAAACCCAGACATGCATCAGAAACTTCTGTTATTATCTCCATTATGTGTTACACTACATTATGATTTATTATCTCAAAATTTTAACTGGCAGAAAATATGTTTTGATTTTTTCAGTGGTGAAAACAAGACTTCATACCATTGTTATTGCTGACTAAATCATTGCAAAAGTGTTAAGTGCAAAAAATAGCAAACGTCTAACTGAGATTTCGGTCTTTGTCAACCTGTAAGCTTCTGGAAACGAATTCACATTGCTCTGAGGTTCGCCAGGGACTTTATGACTGAAGAAATGAAACAAGCAGTCACTGATTCAGCTGTGGTGGTGGCGTGGCAGTCAGACAGAAATTCAGAGTTTGTTGCTGAAAACCTGCCAGTGAACAGATTTAGTCCACAGATTCTTTTAACCTAGTAACTGACTTTTTCTGGAGCAGAATGTTGGGGTTTTCTTCTTATCTGGCTTAACAATGTCAGAGCTAAACTTGCTTCTCAGAATAGAGCCTAGGTCTTTCATTAAGTGACCAACACCTCATCAAACTATGGAGAAACTGAAAAAAGAAGCACTTTCTTCACAAGGTAACTTTGTAAATTTATATGGAAAATCAGAAGTCTCTCTTAAAGTAAATAAAAGTGTGTTGTATTCAGTTTTGGGTAGAGTAGTGACTGTGTTCAGGACTCACCATTAGGGACTTTAACTTCACATGTGGCTTCCAGTATGAACACGATTCACCACCTCCTACACAGATCAGCACCTTGCCTGTCCTTTGCTTTAAATGAACAAAACAAAAATTAAATATTACTTTATAAGAAGGGGAAAATCTCTTTCAGTCAGTATTTGCATGTGTATAAAACACATTGTTATTATCTTCCAGCTGTTATTTGGTTAATCGCTCCTCTCATGTTCAAAAGACAGAATCAAGCAGTTGCACAAATGACACAAAGTGAGTTACAAATCACCTGGTGTAAAGCTCGAACGAATGCAATTCAAATATTTTAGTTAATCCTGTTTTTGCATTGCATGACATTGCATATTAAATTCTAAACTAAAGGCCTATATCATTTAAAAGCTCTACCTTTCTTAAATGGTGTGGTCTTTCTGTGGAACCTGTCTTTGTCTTTAGAAAGTACAATGTGATGCAGACTTAAGGAAATGGGATTTTGCAATATGTAAGACCTGAAACTACAAGGTTTCAGTTTGTTGAAAATGAAGAAGAGCAACATTTAAAATGACTTCCCACACTAACTCCTGAAGAAATATTTTCACAAATTTATTCCTTACATTTGCATGGCAGAGGAAGAAAGCACATGTTTGGAAAAACAAATAGAACAAATGAGCCTCCTTCATAAAAACATTTGTATATATCCTTAATACATTATATATATTTTTATTCAAAATCTATGTCAACAAGTGTATTAAATAGCAATATTCTTAAGAAACAGGCCATGTCTATAGTTCAGACCTAAAGATCAACTACAGGATGTTGTAAAAGATTTTGTTGTTCTGTCACTGGCTGGTGACCCTATACTTTTAAACCTGCATGTTTCTATTTATTTCTAGCAGTCAATGAAATGCAAGCTGGCAGATTAAATAAGCAAGCAAACAAATAAAGATTTAGCAAGATTTTGCTTAGCAAGAAATTTCTTTAGATGAACCACACTGACCAGAAAGACATATGAAAGGCAAAACCCCAAACCTCCTCCACTAACCTGATGATGAGATGAGTGGTTTATTCTCTTTCTTCAATCACCATGAATATTGTTTCTGCTTGTTGCCAGCAGAAACACGATGGTAAACTTGTGTTAGAAAACCAAAAACACAAAGCCTTTTAAAGAATCGTAGGTGTGGCTTTTCTGAAATCTTGCTGAATATGTGTTTACATAAAAAGGTCCACATTGTCCCACCCTCTTTCTAACTCCGCATTGCATTTAAATTCCTGCCTTCTGGTAAGTGCGGAACATTCTTTCTCTTTTATGTCTGTGGCAACCCTCACTCTATGAGAAAAAATGGAGCATATCCAAGACGAGTTCGTTGCATGTGTGCACGGCTATAAAAAAGAGGAAGTGTCAGGCATGACATATGAAGATGGGGGTTACACAAGGGTGCTCACACAAGACTGAGTTACAATCAGGGAAGCTGCTGTAGGGGGAAGAACACCAACACCGGCACTACTGTGCAGAAATATTTTGCAAACAAAACAAAAGGGAAAGGGCCTGTATCAGAAACATCATGTTTCTGTTTGCATCAGTGAGTGGTCAAAAGACAACATGCAGCAAGATGTTAGATATATTTAGAGTATTATTTACATATACATGCCTGGTTGTCACTGATTATCACTTGTGGTTTGTTAGTGCTAAGGAATGAAAAAGCAGTGGCAAGAAGTGGTGAACAAATCTGTATTTGATCCAGAATGAATTGCAGATAGTGTAGTCGTAGTTTAAAATCTGTAACAGTGTATCTGTGAATATGTAATTATGTGCACTGGTGTGCTGGATCTCCTGTGTTGCTGCAAAAATTTTTCCATCTTGTGTAATCTTAAATTTGAGCAGTAGAGGTCATCCTTAGTCTTCTTGTGAGCAGATCACTAGCTCAACAAGCTTGTGCATGTTGGTGGCTCCCAGTGGGATTTCTGGACCCCATGGAGAAGAAATTATCTGCCTCTTTTAACTACAAATTTTCCTTTACAATAGTCCCAATCACCCGACTCTTATCTGTGTATAAGCTTGTCCTGCATTTCCCAGTCGCCACCTCAGTGCACCACCTTTACTGCTTTTACCTGTTTTCCTCTCCCAGTAGCCTCTTGACCTGTTTGTCTCACCTTTAAATTGTCAAAGGGTACAAAAAATAGGATTTTAAAATGGTTAAAAGTATATTTAAATCTCATAGATTATCAAATACTAAATAAAGTCCATCTTTGTGCTTGTGCAACCAATTCAGATGAAGCAATGTGAGAAAGGAACATCATAGTCATAGTCATACCCTGTAAATAATGGTAATCGCATGTATGTTTAATATGCCATCCCTTTAGTAAAACCATGTTTTATATAACATATTTGGTTTATGTTGTGCTTATGTTAAAACTGTTTTTACACCATATTTGTTGCACATATGACAATTTAGTTTCAATTGTTGAAGAATTTATTCAAAGAATATTCGAGTGTTTCAAAAGCAGAACAACATCCTGTTCGATCCTGGACAAAATAATACACTAAACTACTTTCATCAACATGTATTTGAGTGTGTGAAATCAGCTTATGGAATTCACAGCACAGAAAGTCACAGATGACTGATAAAGACAGGTCACACCCTTATGATTTCCTTCCTCAGTCTTCCTCGCCTGTGGAATAATACAATGTTGTAGGGGTTGTGTCACAGCTACAGCAGTCTGCTTCTTTCTAGTGATGTTATCTCACTCATTCAGCTTTCACCATTTTTTTCTCTTTACATCCTTGAGGGTGTTTCTTTCTCTTCTTGCCAACCGGAACACAAGTCTCGGTGGTGAATGCTTGTTACACAAGAGCATTTTTATTCAGTCATGAATGCAGATCGACAACTAGAAACAGCTGTGGAAAATGTCCAATATAAACATATCAAACTGAATGGGAAACACTGGGTCTAAAAATGTCTTCAGTGCAACTGCTTAATTTATATCTGAAATGGAAAGCATGCAGAAAATAATGTGGCCAAAAAGAAAAGAAAAAAAGAGTTGAATAATAAATTCAACAATGATATTTAAGATACAATATCACCTTTGTGGCAGTATTTTGGATAGCCCTCTTTCCAGTTCCACTGTGAGGGTACCACAGTGTGCAAAATGTGACTCATCAGCTAGTGGAGAATTTTTCTTTATAGCATGGGGAAGCAGCCACAAGCAGTCAAAACATCCTTTGGAAAACTACTGCACCATGCTATTGATGTTCCAGCAGCATGTGATATACTTCAAACTTTGCTCCGTGAGATAACTGTAATTCCTTCCTCCAAAACATCAATATGTCCTTTAGAGTCGATTCCTCAAAGACGTTCTACCATTAATTAATGTTTCAGTCTTAAGTATGATCAACCTGTCTCTATTAATTGGAAAGATACCACAGGGCTTCAAGCTGGCAGTAGTTAAACTGTTACTTAAAAACCTATCACTTGACCTAGATGGTTTAGCTAATTATAGGCCAATCTCCAACTTTCCTTTTTATCTCAAAAATTCATGAAAGAGTAGTTGT
This sequence comes from Rhamphochromis sp. 'chilingali', assembly GCF_963969265.1. Lineage (NCBI taxonomy): Eukaryota > Metazoa > Chordata > Actinopteri > Cichliformes > Cichlidae > Rhamphochromis > Rhamphochromis sp. 'chilingali'. Next base: position 28,045,082 of record NC_137930.1, on the reverse strand, counting down.
TACAGAGCTAACTGATCATCTGCAGAGCAATGGTTTAATTCAAGAGATTCAGTCAGGTTTCAGAGCCCATGACAGTACAGAAACAGCTTTAGTGAAGGTTATAAATGATCTTCTTATGGCCTGAAAGTGGACCCATCTTTGTGAGTGTCCTCTGAGACCTCAGTACAGTGTTTGACACTGTAATCCATAATATATTTTTACAGTGATTAGAGCATGCTGTAGGTATTAAAGATACTGCACAGCAGTGGTTTGAATCATATCTATATACATATTTGTTCACGTAAATGGAGAATCCTCTCTTCACCCACTGAGGTTAATTATAGAGTTCCACAGGGTTCAGTGCTAGGACCAATTCTGTTTACATTATATGTGCTTCCTTTAGGCAGTATCATCAGAAGGAATAGCCTTCATTTTCAGTGCTATGCAGATGACACCCAACTTTATCTATTAATGAAGCCAGATACAACACACCAATTAGTTAAACTGCACGAATATCTTAAAGACATAAAGACCTCGATGACCTCAACTTTTCTTCTTCTAAATTCAGTTAAACCTGAGGTTATTGCACTTGGCCCTAAAAAACTTAGAAAGGTGGTATCAGACCAGATTCTTACTCTGGATGACTTTACCTTGGCCTCCAGTAACACTGTCAGGAATATTGGAGTCATGTTTAACCAGGATATGTCCTTGTGCATATTAAACTGATATGTAGAAGTGCTTTCTTCTATTTGTGCAATATCTCTAAAATTAGAAACGTCCTATCTGATAAACTAGTTTGTGCATTTATTACTTCTTGGCTGGACAATTGAATTCGTTATTATCAGGCTGTTCTAAAAACTCCCTGGAAGCCTGCAGTTGATCCAAAATGCTGCAGTTAATTAAAGGACTGAAAGGGACTAGAAATACAGAGCAGATTTCTCCTATACTGGATTCTCTTCATTGACTCCCTGTTAAATCCAGAATCAAATTTAAAATCCTTGTCATCAAATACATTGTCTTGAATAATCAGGCCCGTGTTATCTTAAAGACCTCATAGTATTGTGTAATGCCATTAGAGCATTTAGCTCTCAGACTGCTGGTTTACTCGTGGTTCCTAGCAATAGACTGGAAGCAGAGCCTTCAGGCCCCTCTTCTCTGGGCTTCCAGTTTGGATTCAGGAGACAGACATCTTGGTGTCATATGATTTGCAAGGGTTTTCTCTGTTTTTGGTCTATTAATGTAGGGTTTTTACTTTACAATATAAAGCGTTATGAGGCACCTGTTGTTGTGATTTGTGATGAATAAAGTTTAAATTAACTGAACTGAAAGTAAGCAAGCTTGAAACTATAGAAATAGTCCACTTTTTTGATGACTCCTTTTTGTCTAACTGATCTTTTCTGCTAGATAGCAATTTACAAAGAGCAAGCCAGGGCTGAAAGAGTCATATTGGACAGACAGAAAGATTTCATCGACAGAATATGCTGGAAGTGAAGCCAGATCCAGATTTGCTGGTCTGACTGGTAACTCCAGAGGAGGTGTAGGCTGCCACTCAATGCTGGAGAGGTGTGGTGGCAGAACAACAAACCCCAGAAACAGGTGAAGAGTAGAGCAATTAAATAATACAGGTGGAGGAAAGATAAAGTACTGGTCTTGCATCCAGTGCTAGCTGTGATCACCAGTGTGAGTATATATATATATATATATATGTGTGCTTTATTTAAAAACAGAGAGAAAGAAATAGGTAAGGAGGTGTGTCAGAAAATTGCAAATGTCTTTACTTCAGTCACTATCACAGCTCTGCCTTGTCCTTTCATCAGCAGTGACAGAAAGAAATCAGTTTGTGGAACCAGCAGAGGTACGTGGACATCAGTGGAAAGACGGAGAGAAAGTAAGATGGCCGAGGAGCCAAAGATTGAACTCTTTGTAAAGGTAAGACATACAACAATCTTGACGTGTTACAGTCTAAGCAAAAACCCTTCCCATTCCCAGCTACTTGGTAACACAAGGTGACATTTTCCTGTTTGTTTACATCTAAAGTGACAGAAATGTGTCAAAAAAAAGCTTTTAACTTTAGCAAACTACAGTATTTCAGTGTATTTAAACTGTAGTAAAGCATACAATGCAGGATATGGCAGAGATACAAACCAGTATTACAATAATAGGCTTTTTAATCTGGGTGTGAAATTCCTTTGCAGTTAGCTTAAACTGCCAGAGCAGAGCAGGCTTAACGAGAATACCTGTGTAGGTGCTCATGGTTTTGTTAGATCCTGATACTAGAACCCACGTACAATTGTGCAATTTTATGATCATAAAAGCTTGTTTTATACTCATCTGCTGTGACTGCAAAGTGTCTTTGTTTCTGTCTGTCAGGCCAGTTATGATGCTGAGAGTGTGGGGAACTGCCCTTTCTGTCAGAGACTCTTCATGATTCTTTGGTTAAAAGGGGCCAACTTTACCCTGACCACTGTAGACATGAAGAGGTGAGAGCACATTTTATTCGTTTTTCAAAAAGTCTTGTAGAATCTTTAAGAGCTGGGCACAAAGGAGACTGGCTTCATACTGCTTTTTTGATGTAGTCTCAACAAAACTACTATTTACATTGTTTTTCACAAGTTGCATTCAAGGACAGAGAGTTGCATTTGTAAAAGAAATGGGAGGAAAGTCTGATTTACATTATAAAAGCCACCCAACAATGAAAACCTGCCAACACCTCACCCTCCACCAACCCCACTGAGTTCAGGAAAGGTTACAGGGACACTAAATGCTATGCAAGAAACAGCCACAGCAATAAAACATATAGGCAGGCAAATTATTTACATTCATACAGGATTCAGTTTTTGGTAAAAAATTGGTAAAAACTGGTAAAAAATTTATTATGTGAAATGGTAGATTACTGAACAGAAAAGACTGCTGCCTGGTGTAGGCCAAAGGGCTGAGATTCTGAAGCAGTCACACAAATGACCGCAATAGGTTACGAATGATAAGATGCTGAAAACGAGTACAAAGAGATATTTGTGAAGACAGATAACAAGATGACGCAAACAAATATTTTACACACCTGCAAAGAAACACAAAACCTCCACGAGATTCAAAACAATAACAAAAAAAAAAGAAAAAAAGAAAAGGTTTGAGAAACACTAGTGAGAAAAACAAATGGTCAGCAAACAGTTGTAACTGACTCAAAAGTGACACAAAATTAAAGCAAACAAGCTCAAAATAATCAGGTTTATATCTAAAACAAATCAGTTTCCATTCCATTTTTAAAAAGGCAAAAACACAAATGTTGTGTTCACTTGTTGACACTGCCCCCAAGTGTCAGTAAAATCAGATATTGCAGGTTTAAGAAAACAAACACACACACGGGAAGCTGAATGATATTTACAATGTATGAGTGAGAATCAGGCGTAAGAAACACCAAAACCAACAATAAAAGAATAAACCCCCCACACAAAGGTTTGACATCAAATTTAAAGCTGTCCTTCTGATGAACAGGCAGCGGAAAGGGAGGGGGCAAGGAGCAAAATATGCTGCACTTAACATAAACAACATGAAAGTTAAGTATATAAAATACACTATTTAGATCATATAAAAATAGGAAGCTTTCATTCCGGTGTCTCAAAAATTCTGTAAGAAGGTGTTAAGATGGTTGCTTGTACTCCAGCAGTCATTGCTTCTTCATGTTTTGCAAAAGGGGGAAATAATGAAGCCCTGTTAATCTATAGCACAAAACAAAAGCAGCTCAATGGTTTCAAACCCGTATTTGTATTTTTTTTGTTAAACTTATCATGTCAGTCTATTTTTCACTCAGTAGGAATCACTACAAACCAAATTTAGACTGGTAAATGTGCCTGATTCTAGAAGAACACTTGCACTCGTAAACTAATTCATAGCCATAAAACACATTTGGTAGTGAGAACAAACCGCAGTGGATATTAAGTCTTTACCCCTTTAAAATTTAATTAGGAGTAATCCTTGAAGCTCTTTTCTGAATAGAACAATTTTTGTCATATTTCAGGCCTACTTATAAAACAAAAACCACTGGGCATGCATCTGAAGTCAGCGAGGGTGGTCTCTACCTATGCAGCTACTTTGAAAAAAAAAAAAAGCCAGAAATTACTCTAATCATCAATGGTCATCATAGCATGGCTTTATTTATATATACTGAAGTGTCAAAACACACCATTAGAAAGTGATCCTAGCATGCTTTTCCATAGCATTTGCTTGGTTTAGGCTGGGAAGTTAAACATTTTAACTTTCTGATCAAGTGTGCCAAAATAAGCCTTCACTGATCTGTTGCAGGGCTCCGGATGTACTGAAGGATTTGGCTCCAGGCTCTCAGCCTCCCTTTCTCATCTACAATGATGAAGTCAAAACGGACACTAATAAGATTGAGGAGTTCCTGGAGGAGACCTTAGCCCCTCCACAGTGAGCAAAGTGCATCTTGCTTCAAACATATGAACCACAGTCTTTTCAGTCCTTGAAACACACTGCATATCTAACCCATCACTGCAACACCAAACATTAACAAAATGTTTTATTTGATTAACAACAGGCACCCAAAATTGTGCTGTCGTTACAAAGAGTCCAACAGTGTTGGAGAAGACATCTTCCGAAAATTCTCAGGATATATCAAGAATCCCAATCCTGGTTTAAATGACAGTAAGAATTTTGAAACTTTCAAGTCACTTATGCTATATATATGATGGAAAGAGCCACCATGGGTTAACAGAAAGCCTGCAACTTCTTTCAGTGCTCGAGAAGAAATTTCTTTCCACTCTGGTGAAGCTGAACATGTATCTAGAAACTCCTCTCCCTCACGAGCTGGCCAAAAACCCAGATCTTACTGTGTCTTCACGTCTCTTCCTGGATGGTGACAGCCTTACCTTGGCAGATTGCAACTTGCTTCCCAAACTCAACATTGTCAAGGTGAACAGAATTCAGCAATCCTATGTGTATACAAACCTTTCGTTTTGTTTTGTTTTTTAATCCTGAAGAAGAGAGAAATATTCACTGTTATCTGAATAGTAGAGATGATTTGAGAAATGTAATGAGTCATTCCTGGACTTATTTGTAAAAATTGCTCTTCCCTCAGGTGGTGATCAAGGAGTACCGTGACTTTGCCATCCCTGCAGAGCTCAAAGGTCTGACACGTTACCTAGAGAATGCCTACAAACGGGACGAGTTTCGCCACACCTGCCCAAATGACTCAGAGATTCTCCTCGCCTACCATTCTGTCGCCCAGTACCTAAGCAAATAGAGGAGTGAACCTAAACAGCATTCATGAAATTAAAGAAAGTAAAAACAGAAAGAGATAAAATGCAGATGACTCAGATATACCATGTTGAAAATTAAGTTCTATATCTGTTTAAATTACATCTGTGTGGACAATAAAAAAAATGGCAGTTTAATCATTTACTTTCTATAAAAAGTATAGTTGTTACCATGACTTTGGCTCCCTCTAGTGTTTCTCGAGTGTTTTTGTAAATGCCGTGTACGTGCGTGTTTTGTGTCTGAACGTAATGTTAAGTGCACTTAATTCAAATCAGATTTTAAACTACACATTATTTTAGCATACACATAAAAAGATGAATGACTGTACATAACTCCTCTTTACATATTTTTATATAGTGACTGCATATTAGCAGTGACCGTATGAGAATGGTTTAATTTAAATGCATAAATGGAGGGTGAAGGAAAGAGTATATCTATTTATATGGACATTATGGACATACATTAAAGGTTAAATATGAAAAAGTGGCTAATGTTGGTACATGAATGTTTGTATATGAATTTATTAGCTACTAAATTTTTGCTTTAAAGTTGTCATGAGTAATCGTTTTTATATTAAAGTTGTATGGTGAATGCAGATTTTTCATCATCATGGAATCCAAAACATTGGATGAAACTTAATCAGTTTTGTTAATAGCAAATGAATTATGGTAATAAAATTATTGATTACATGTCTATATGACTCTTGATGTATTTATTTCTATGGAAGCAGTATTTCATGCAATATAGCAGTAAAATTCACTTTCCAAATCTACCTGACCCTATATACAAAAGTAATTGCCCCCTAAACTTAATGCCTGTTCGTGCCAGCCTTGACAGCAAGAACTGCAGCGAAGTGTTTACAATAACTGGCAATGCGTCTTTAACATCACTGTGGAGGAATGATCATCTCTGCTTGGCAGAATTGTTTTACTTCAGCCATAATGAGAGTTTTTGAACTTGAACAGCCTGATTACGGTCATGCCAAAGCATCTCAACCTGGTTTAAGTCCGGGCTTTGGCTATAAGTAACTCCAAAACCTTCTTTTTGTTTTGTTTTTTGAACAATACAGAGGTGGACTTCTGGTGTGTTTCTGATCATTGTCCCTCTGTATTGCCCAACTGCTCTTGAGATTCAGGGAATAAACTGATGGGTGGAGATTTTCCTTCAGGGTTTTCTGTTAGAGAGAGGAATTAATGGCAAGTCATGCAGTCATGCAGGTCTTGAAGCAGCAAAGTAGCCCCAGACCATCACACTACCACCATGTTTGAATGTTGGTATGATGTTCCTTTTATCAAATGCTGTGTTTGTTTTATGTGGGATTTAACAGGCCCCAAGTCTTCCACAAAGATTGACTTTTGTCTTGTCAGTCCACAGAGTACTTTCCCCAAACTTTCAGGGATGTTTTATTGACAAATTTTAGATGAGCCTCTGTGTTCCTTTTGGTTAGCATTGGTTTTTGCCATTGGATTTTTCCCATGGATGCCATTTTTGCCCACTCTCTCTTTTTTAAATTGTTGAATAATAATGAACTCTCACTTTACTTGAGGCAAGTGAGGCCTACAGTTCTTTAGAACTTGTTCTGGGTCCTTCTGTGACCTTCTGAATGATTCGTCAATGTGCTCTTGGAGGTTTTTTGGTATGGTTGCATAAACCCTACTGTTCCAGGTTTTCTCTATTTGTGGATAATGGTTCACCATGGTTCACCTGCCATTTCTAAGTCTTTGAGCTTAGAGAAATGGCGTCGTAACCCTTTCCAAACGGACAGATATCAATGACATTGTTTCTCATCTCTTCTTAAGTTTCTTTAGCTCGTGATATGTTGTATTTTGAGATCTTTTAGGCTAGTTCACAAAGAGGTTCTAGGTTAAATCAGGACTGGGTGTGGCTAGTTAAAGCTCATTCAGCTTTCATATTTTGTATTTACACATGTTATCATTGTCCAATATTAAAATGTATTTGATCATGTGAAGTAAGTGTGACAAATATAAATATTAAACGTCTGAAATAGGCAAAGGTAACTCGAAAATGCTATAGAAATATTAAGCACTACAAGAGACTGGTCGAGAAATAAACAAACTCCACTTCCTCTCGGATGTTTGTAGCCTTCAAAGATGCTTTGTTAAAAACAGGAAGACGAGGATGTGCCTAGTCCGTTTCTGATTGGATAAATGATCTGAGCGCTACCAAGGTAACAGCGGATAAGGGCGGAGCTAAGCAACTGACAGCATAAAACTTTGTTAGCTTCTCGCTAACTTTATTCTAGCTTCTGTTTAGCTATGTTATCAGCTTGAAAACGGCACCCCAGGATGCTCGAAAAGTAAGCCTCGTGGTTTTTTACACCCTGTCAACTTCACAGAGTTTGACTATCTTAGTTCTTCAAGATAACTTGTGAAGCAGCTACTCTCAGTCAGCTGGACAGCTGCTAGCGAATGTTATTTTAGCTAACGTTAGCTACTCCATTCAGACGTATTCAGTAAATCGTCTAAAGCTTGACGTCTATCGAAAGTTACTTTGTTGCTGGCTAATTATAACACCTATTCGTGTTCTGGTAATTTTATTAAGATGAATTAAGAAGGCGACACGACGCTACATGGCGAGAGTGGCTGCTAACATACAAATCCGTGTTCCCCTTCTTAATTGTTGCCTTTTCCTCAGCAACTTTTGGTTCCCCTCGATGGCATGTGATTTTTGGGCTGCAGACTCAGCGTTAATAGAGATTTTTGTCTTATAGGTTAGAGTGTCATGGAAAGGATGATGGAGACCTGTGCAAAATGGCCAGTTCAGTAAGCGCATAATTCCATTTAAAATTATTCCTAACTTGGTTTGAAAGGAGAAAAGTGAGTTAGTTGGGAGCTACCAGTGTTGAACATGTATTACTTGAATCTGTTGTGTTATATTTAGGTGGTAACGATGAGCAGAACTGATTTCCGTGCACGGCTGCCACAGTTTTTGGAGGAGAGGATGCAGACCAGCATGGTATGAAATGGAAATTGAGTGCCTGTGTTTTGTACAAGAAATGAGGGCCCTGGATACAGTGTTATCAAATCGGGCGGTTTTCCACTCAATAGAGCTCGTTTTGCTTAGAGTTATACGGGTAATTTAATTGTGATGCAAAGTTGGACTAAAAACAATTTTACAAACGTGCTGTACTCTATGTAACTGTGCTGTCATGTGATCATATTATTGCCTCATCAGTCTTGTTTGTCTTCTAGCTTACAGGTGTATTGATTGGAGCTATGGTTGCAGTTGTGCTGATTGGAATTGTGGTGCTCTTCCTTTACAGGAGATTCAAACATGCCCGTGAGTCATCTGACCTCTTGCTGAACTTCATATTTATTCTATGATAGGTAGATAGCGATATATATATATATATATATATATATATATATATATATATATATATATATATATATATATATATATATATATATATATATATATATATATATATATATATATATATATATATATATATATATATATATATATATATATATATATATATATATTTTTTTTTTTAACACCTGGAGGCGTCTTAAAAATGCATCCACCTTTGTGCTTAACGACAATAAATGTCCATTCCCCAAAAAGTGCTATAAAAACTTTATATATTCATATTTTTTTTTCACTTTAAATTGGTCAGTCTTTTAAAACTATTTCTCCCTGAAATATTTATATAAAGTTTTAATTATATTTTCGTTGTTTTAACCCTTTAAATACCAGTTTCATTACATGAGCACCCTGTTTTTTTTTTTTAGCCCCAAAAAACAAAAAAACTAAATATTTTCAAAAAAAACCATTTGAAGTAATATTTGATTGTTATTATAATTAGGCCTTCAGATGGACAAAAGATTGGCACCAAAATGAATTTTGACCTGCCATTATTTTTTTTGCAGGAGCACATTAAAAAATCCATGAAAAATGCAAATTCCCCAAAAGTGCAATAAAAATATTAAAATTTTTTTTTCACTTTAAATTGGTCAGTCTTTTAAAACTACTTCTCCCTGAAATATTCATATAAAGTTTTAATTATATTTTCGTTGTTTTAACCCTTTAAATCCCAGTTGTATTACAAAAAAACTAAAAAAAAACCTAAAAAACTAAATATTTTCCAAAAAAAACATTTGAAGTAATATTTGATAGTTAATATAATTAGGCCTTTAGATGGTCCAAAGATCGGCACCAAAATTAATTTCGATCTACTTTAAAAAAAAAATTCCGGAACCGAAAATAGTCTCCAGGCGGTCAATGCTGGTCCTCTAGGCCGAAATTAGTGCCTCTTCCCGGGGTAAGTTGCGACGAAGAACCGGGGCATGTTGCGTGGGACTCCTTTCTCCAGCAGACACATCCATACCACGTGACAACAAATACGTCATTTCCTGTTGATTGGAAAAAAAAAAAAAAATCCACCCTCTCACGTCGGTGAGAGGGTGGATTGGTCTCGCCCGATCAGCGGGCATAGCCGGTGATGCAAGCCGGAAATCAGACTTCCTTTCCCGCAGTTCAGTTCTGCAGCCCGCTGTTTTCGAGCAGAGGTCAAATGTGAAGCAAGGGCGCCACTCGGTGGACAAATAAAAAAATTACAACTCTAAGGTCTCTAGTTAAAAATGAAACCTAAGGTGGAAACCTGACGATCCCTTAAACCTTAATTTTTCTGGCGTGAAAAATAGCGTTTATAATGGGTTTCAATGGGACAATTTTTGTCCAAAGGCATAAAGGTGGATGCATCGCTGTAGCTTAGCCATTTTAGGCTAATTTAATGAATTTACACCACAATTAAAAAAAAAAGTTAAAAAAAGATTCTTTGACAAATTTGGCTTTAATCCACTCAACACAGTGAAAATGGTTTAAAACTAAAAATTCAAAAGACAATAAATGTCCTTAAGACCCTCCAGGGAATGGATGGATATATATATATATATATATATATATATATATATATATATATATATATATATATATATATATATATATATATATATATATATATATATATATATATATATATATATATATATATATATATATATATATATATATATATATTTTTTTTTTTTAGTCTTGCTGCAGAATGACATTTGTTGTTTATCTGAATTATATTTTTTGATTTTCCGACAAGGTAATCAACAACCGGGTGTACCTCACTATCGATTCAGGAAACGAGATAAAGTGCTTTTCTATGGAAGGAAGATCATGCGAAAGGTTGTCTTTTTCTTTTTTTCCCCTTCCCAGTTCTGTTGATGGCTCATACACACTCTCTTGGTATAGTCTACTAGTATAGTCTAGTAGATTGTTATCTGCTCTATAAAAACTAGTTAATTTTGCTTTTAATGCTTTTATGCCAACAGTTGATGTCCAGAAATACTTGATGTTAACATCTAGTTGTAGTTTCCTATTAATTTCATAGGCAACACTACTAAGACTATAGTTTCACCCTAATACACAATGACTGAAAATGCCTTCAGTAGTTTGGCTTGATGATAAATGACAAACAGCCTTTCTATGTTTAATACAGCAGTTTAAAAAAAAATAAAAAATCAGTTTTAATATTTCTTAAGTAGAAGTACAACTTTGGATAAAATTCTTTTTCTGCGCGCAATAAACAAAATATATTTGAATATTGTTTTGTAGGTTAAGACACTCTCCTCGCTTCCTTCTCCATCCCATCCCTCGCCATCAAAGCAACCACAGCGCATACGAAAAAGAACCAAAGTTCTAAACATAGCCCGCAAGTATGACGAAAGAACACATTTTTAAATACTATGTACTCAAGGCTTTTGGTGAAATTAGTGTTTTATTTTTAAAGTACATGTTTGTTTGTTTTTCCTCCTGACAGAATTCTGAGGATCCGGAGAGACCCTCCCACCCTGCAGCCCAAGGAACCCCCTCCCTCCCTGCTGGAAGCTGATCTAACAGAGTTTGAAGTGCAGAGCTCGAATCTGCCTTCTGAGGTCCTGTATATGCTGAAAAATGTCAGGTAGGCAAGTCAATTTTGTCTGTGTGTGGGTTTTCTTTTTTTTTTTCTTTTTTTTTAAAATTGCTTTTGTTCTTCAACTTGTAGGGTCTTGGGCCATTTTGAGAAGCCTCTGTTTCTGGAGCTGTGTCGACATATGGTGTTTATTGAGCTACAGGAGGGTGAAAGCCTGTTCAAACCAGGAGATGATGATGAAAGCATCTACGTGGTCCAGGATGGAAGACTTGAGTTGTGCATACAAGAGAATGTATGTGAATGATTTGTTGTCTTCCATTTGACTCTCTCTTTAGGCTAATTTTGAAACTTAATTACCTTTGAAATTCTATTGCCTCTTTCTTTTTATGCAAGTAATATTGTGTTTTGTTTTTTTTGTTTTTTTTTATTCTTACTGACCTGTAGGGCAGGGCAATATGGCCTGTATATGGCATGTTTTAAATAAACATTTAAAAGTGCAAATTCCTTGCTGACAGTTTAACCAAAAGGCATTTCCAGTACAAATTGGCTGACATATCCTCAGCATAACCATGTATAATATCCACAAAACTAAAAAAGGTTTTATATACACACACACACAATGCGGTAATATTATGTTGAAGCACAGTACGTATTACTCCGCGAGGCTCCCGACTACGGTAGACATAATGCTCCGACAATCCATCAAGTGGTGCGGCTTCGTAGCTTAGCAAAGTCGAACTAAAGCACTTTTGACAGCTTTTTGAGTGCGGTGTACCACCTAAAATCGGTTTGGTAATAACGATGGCCTGCTTGCATGCTCTACCAAAAAATGTGCTTTGGTGTGTATCTGACAGATGAAAGCCCAAACCAGTTCCACATCATTGAGGTTGTACCAGTTTTACAAAACAATTCTGGTTCATCTGTTTCATTCAACAATCTGCTTTTGCCGTTCTCATTTTCCGTCGCCGCCATGTGCGTATGAAAACAAAGGCACTGCACATGCGTGTTTACCCATATTCCAACCCGATATTTCATTTTCTTATCATTGCCTAACATTATACTGGTATTACCGTGAATAGTATGATATGGCCCAACCCTACTGACCTGTGACATTACATCAATTTATATAGAAAATGGTAAATTCAAAAGTTGTATTGCAATTTTAACAACTGTGCCCACTGTTCATTATTAAAGTTCATTTTAAAAAGTGTGATGCAAGGTTGGCTCCAAACTGTACCTAATTTAATTTACATTCATTTTCAGCGCCTTTTCTGTTTTCCAGTTTTACGTCTAATGATAAAGCATGAACACCAGAGGACAGTAGAATAAATAGTAACTACTTTATTTTTGCCATCAAAACAAGTCAGTGGCATCCCAATATGTTGTTGGCTTGCTTAAATTTTAATCATGTCCACTTAGCTGAAGTCCTACTTTCATCCAACTAGATGTCTGCAGATTTGTTTAGACAGTGTGAAATATTTTTACCTTATTAATATTATTTTGTTGGCATCATGTCCTGTATTCTTCTTTTCTGTATTGCAGGATGGCACAGAATCAGTGGTGAAGGATGTCCTCCCCGGAGACAGCGTCCACAGCCTGCTCAGTATTCTGGACACTATCACTGTGAGCTCCTGTTTTTTCTCTCTAGGTTATGTCCTCATTTGCCTTCTGAAGTGTCTGTGTCAGTGTGATTTGTTTATTCATTACCTTCATGCCCCTGAAACAAAATTAATGTACTTTGTATTTGCTGTAATTTGTTTATTTAAAGCTGCATCTTTTCAACTTTGTTTTTCTCTTCTTAAAATACATCATTGTCATCCTTTTCACACACTCAGATTGATGTTGTTTGGAACTGATTGTGCAGTAATGAACTCAAACCACGTATGTAATGTATAGAAAAATCAGTTATTACAATAGAATAACTTTTTCATATCTTGTTACTTTGTTGCCATTGCATAGAAACCGTTTAAACACTATCACACTTGTGTTATAGAGCTTTGAAGTGTTGACAGTTATTTAGGCCACATTAAAATGCTGCAAGCACAGGTACACGTACAGGTCACGTAATAAACCTTGGGGAAAGTATCCTTAACCCAATTTATTACTTAGCTGTGAAAGATGTGGATGAGATTTCTGATTCTTATCTTCGATTTTGCCAGGGTTATCCAGCTCCATATAAAACTGTGTCGGCACGAGCTGCAACTCGCTCCACCATCTTACGCTTACCTGCTTCAGCCTTTGAGTCAGTGTTTAAGAAGTACCCTGAGACACTTGTACGCGTCATTCAGGTAACAGATTGCATTATGTAGTGTTTGTTTTTTCTCCAATTAAACATCTAATTTGGAGCTACAACATGCAACAATTAGCAGAATATACTACATATCATGTTGTAGCTAGGGTTTTTCTTTCTTTTTTTTTTTTTCTTTTTTTTTCTTCTTCAGATAATTATGGTGCGCCTCCAAAGAGTCACCTTTTTGGCTTTGCATAACTATCTGGGCCTAACAACTGAGCTCTTCAATCTGGTAGGAGCAGAATTTGTTATAGGACACCTATAGTATTTATGTGCATACACATGGTCACGATGACTGTGTCACACAAGTTATGATGCAATTATTATTATTTATTTACTTTTTTCCTTGACTGACAGGAGAGTCAAGCAGTGCCCTTGACCAATATAAACAATGTGATGGCAGAAGCAAATACTGGAAAGACTCGACGTCTCCACTTCCAGGACGAATTACCTGCCGGAACCACTGAAAACACTGCAGAGACGGGTCAAGCACACACACAAACATGCACTACATGCCGTTCAATTTCAGCTTTGTCTTGTATTGAAACTGATCCAGTGCTGGCACTTGACTTTTGCAGATGGTGTAAAGGACAGCCATTCAACCAGGAAGCTGCGATCCACCTCTATGCCCACTGAATGCACAGGTGGGTCACTGCCTTGGACATAAGCGATCATCAAATGCCACATGGCTGTATTAATTTCCTGCACAGATTTACTCGTTATCCTAATCCTTTGTTTTCTGAGTTACAGGTAATGACCTGAGCATGGCCTGCGAACGAGCTCGAGTTACCATTGAGGAGGCTCCGTCAAGTCCTATCACTCACAAAGTAAGGTCTGCTTTTTACATTGAAGCGTGGTGACAGGTCTTGTGTGTAAATGTAACACAATAGCACAGTATCTGCTGCATCTTACCTACTTCCTCTATAGTAGTTTCTCTCCTGTGCCTGTCTTTGTAGTCTAGTCTGAAGAAGAGTGTGACAATGCAACACACACCATCTGAAGTATTTCACTATACAGACAGTGGAGGGCACGCTGATGCTACCTATCTTGGTAAAAGCAGTGCAATCCTCCAAGCTGCTAAGAAAGACCTGCTGGGACTCATCCAGCTGCAGGTGAGGGGTTAATTGGAGAAAATTCAGCTGGTGTCAGTGTTCTGATCCTTTCAATGCACCCTTTTAAATTTATTTTTGTGGCATGTTAAGTGGGAAAATGTTAAATCCACAGTCTTGTCATCATAAGTGGATATTTAGAGTGTCTTTTTCTATTGCAGGACCCTAGTCTGCTTGAAGGCAGAGTAACCGTCCACCATGTCAAAGCTGGCTCTGTGGTAGCTCGTCAGGGAGATCAGGTTGGAACAACAACTTAGAACCTAGCTACTTTTCATTCTGTTTAATATTTTACTTCATTTCAGCTCTTGATTAATTTATGCCTCCACTGGACAGTGTCCATGCATTGCAGAGGGTCGACTTGGGAAACTAGTGTGCATGTAAAGTTGTGTCCATGTGAACTTGCTTGTGGGAAGAATTAGAATGCGGCCCCCTTATACTATCATATGGTTAAAGGCTATCCTGAGTCATACGCAAGAGGGGAAACAGGTTAAGCTTATAAAGTAAACAAACTAATCAGTCATTTAAAAATCTAAGGGATGACTGGGAATGACTTGCCTGTAATGCTTTCAACAGTAGAATTTGAATTTCAACACAGGTATTACTCATCTTAAAAATCATGAATTCAGTATTTCACCACCTGATTGTTAACAGCATTCAGAGTCGGACTGTTAAATCTGAGCATTTTCTCTCAATCGTTCCCTCTTGGTGTTTTAGGAGGTGAGCATCCACTTCGTGATTTCTGGCCTCCTCCATGTTTACCAGCGGATGATTGACCGTGAAGAAGAATTGCGCCTGTTTGTAACGCATCCCGGAGAGCTTGTTGGTCACCTTGCTGTTCTGACCGGAGAGCCCCTCATATTTACAGTTCGAGCTCAGCGAGATTGCAGCTTCCTCTCTATTTCCAAAACACATTTTTATGAGTGAGTGACCTGGACACACATCCTCACACTGTTGTGATGTTCAGCACTGTAGAGTTGGAGGGGAAAACAAAGATGGCTACTTCTACTTTGTCATTTTGTGGATTCTTCTTTATTCTTTAGGATAATGCGAGTGGAGCCCAAAGTGGTGCTGAATGTTGCTCATGCTGTGGTGAAGAGGATGTCATCTTTTGTCAGGCAAATAGACTTTGCTCTTGACTGGATGGCTGTCGAAGCTGGCAGGGCTGTTTACAGGTATTCCTCTGCTGACCTTGTGTCTCATGTGTGAAATCAACTCGTAACACTGCAGGCATTACTTGGTTCATGTGGGACAGGTTAATAAATACTAATCGAGGGAGGGGAAGCTGAATTTGGAAATGTGATTGTGAGTTGTTTGGAGTAGACTGAAGTTATCTGTATTTTTTTCTTTTTGCAGGCAGGGAGAGAAATCAGACAGCACTTTCATAGTGCTGAGTGGTCGACTGCGCTCAGTAATCATGAAGGAGGATGGCAAGAAAGAATTGATAGGGGAGTACGGACGTGGTGACCTGATTGGAGTGGTAAGCACGGTGACAGCCAGAGGGAAGACAGCTGGGGAAGAGTTGATGGAAGACTATTAATATCCATGTTGTGTCAAACAACACTAGCTGTTTGTTTTCATATAAGAACCTGTTAAAAGGTTAGATATAAAAAAAAATGTTAACAATGTTAATATCACAAATGGAACTGCCTATTAGCTGTCAGTATACTGCATATGGCTGATGAGACTGGATTTCCTGTATGTTCTACTTTCAGTAAATACAGACTAAGACCAGTACATCTTGGGATATATTTAAACAAAGGGGGGAAAAAAGAACAAAAAATGTAGCCAAAAGGCAGCTGAAATAGAATATGCATAAAAAAAAAAAAAATCCAGATAATTATATCTTTTTCATGCTCTTTGTCTCGGGCTCTTTTTGGGACAGCTAAAGTGCATTTAGACAAAAGCATGCACCAAATTCATTTGCCAGACTACCAGAGGAGTGTGGGTGTTGTTAACCTTCAATACTGGTCAAAAGATTTGGGTCGTAATAAATGGATTGTGTGAAATTACTGCACTTCATATTACAATCAAAGGGAAAATGGGGGGGGGGGGGCAGCATGACTTTGGGATACATTTTTATACAAACATGATTTGATGACAATGATCAAATCTGATTCTAAGATATCTTCTAAATATTTTAATAGTTCTGCCAAGTTTTTCTCAAATTAAACTCTATATGGTATTTTCAGCCTGTGTAAAGCAAAGTCACTTGGTTTAACTCATCCACCTCTCTGTCAGCTGGTGTGACTGGTTCAATACTTCTAATAATACCTGGGTTAATGGATCCTATGGTTACTGTTACCTGGAGGAGAGACGCTGTCATTGGAGCTTCTGTGATAGTGATTGTGAGACAAATTTAGCATGGCTCAGATGTCAGTTTTAGATGAGGGGTAGAGGTTAATTTTAGCCTTTTAGCTTCGGATGTATTCTTATTTATTTGTTTATTTATTTTTAATCGAAGGAGACAATCAATGTCTGTTCAGAATATACAGTGCCTGCCCTAAATGAAATAATTGATACAGAAATGGCAAATTCCAGGTATAAATTCTGTACTATTATTTATAAAATTATAACAAAAATGTTGATATAATTATTTATTAAGATGTCCAATTAGTTATTTACTTGCATTCCTGGATAGGCTTTGTTTGGATTTTGTGTAATTAATGACTTGTCTGTGCGCAGGTAGAGACCTTGACCCGTCAGAACAGAGCGACCACAGTACACGCTGTACGAGACTCTGAGCTGGCCAAGCTACCAGAAGGTGCACTTTGCTCTATCAAGAGGAAATTTCCTCAGGTAGGCCTAATCTAATGTGTTAAATTCATCTCATTTGAAAACAATTCTGTTAAAGTAATCCTTTTTACTGGAGAGAACAAGTGCTATTGCCTCACCCGTCCCTTTCCTTTAAACAAAAAAAGACTTGAAGTAATCATGAAAATAATACAGATAATTAATACATTTAATCAAACTAATAAAAATTAACATGTTGCATTCACTGAAACTCATCACAATAAACATTTAAAATAAAATCAGGAAATGACTTTGTACTGCAGAATCTGAGTAACAGGGCTGATTATAAAATGTGCATCTCAGGTTGTCACCAGGCTGATCCACTTACTCGGACAGAAGATACTGCAGCAGGTCAATGGTCCTCTGACAGGTGTGTACATCTGTGTGCTATGCTGCCTATTTTGCAGGCTCTTTCCTGGCTCAGACATACTGGCAGTTTTTGTTGACGTACCATAAAGGGAGTGATTGTGTGGCACATCTGTTTGTTAATGGATAAACAAATATCTTGTGTTTAATTATAATAAACTGAAAATGTTTTGATACTGTTTGTAATTAATAAGGTTTGTAATTTTTCTTTGGCTCTTGCTAAAAACTTCTCAGAAAGTCCTTTATGTAGGGGCTGGGAAACAAACAAACTTTGGATTGAACATATGCATGGTCTACACATGTTTTAATTGGTTAGGTTCTCCCATCATTTCTGGTATTAAATCTGTTTTTCACCATTTGCAAATCTGTAACACATCTCCAGCTCGCAGTTTGGCCCTGCACACACCAGGAAGTAAGTGGGATGCAGGAAACCAAGCCTCCAACCTCTCCACTGTGGCAGTCCTGCCAGTATCAGAAGAGGTGCCTCTTACTGCCTTTACTCTAGAGCTGCAGCATGCACTCCTTGCAATAGGTAAGAATGGAAAGAGATATGGAAGCTCAAATTTGGCTTATAATCATTCACTGCTGTTCTCGACACAGAAAACGCTTCAGGTCATGGATGATTGTTTATTTTAAACATATGACCAGCCTACTGCTGCTCTTCACCCAGTCTGTTGCCATTTTCCAAAACTTCTTATCGAGGACATGGAGGCATGATTAGAGGGGCTGCCATGATGGAAATGCTCTCCCTTTAAGAATTCTGGATTCCTATTTGCATCCTAATTTGAACTGTAATTGAACCAAAATCAAATCACTTTCAGCTGTCTTTAACCTGGACGTAACACCTCCTTGAAGTAGACATTCATGGGTGTAATCTATCATCTCTCACATAAAGGTCCTACTCTTCTACTGACAAGTGGTATTATCAAACAGCGTCTTGGAGCTGCTGCACTTGACAGGTATGTTTTGTGCCATATTCAAACATTTTATGCAATTTTGCTGGTTCAATCTTCTCTTATTCAAACCTCAAATAAAATGAGTATTTTTCAGTGTCTTACTGCTTTCTGTTGGTTTTTATTTTCTTTGTGCTTTGTCTTTCACGCTCATTAAATTCTGCTAAAATTTGCTCTATTGGCACAAGAGGAAAATGGATGTCTTGGATGCTGCCAGCAAAGCAATGCTGCCTGTCATTAATGGACTCCTTTCCTCTTTAGTGTCCATGAGTACCGTCTGTCCAGCTGGCTGGGCCAACAAGAAGACATCCATCGCATAGTTCTTTACCAGACTGACTACACACTGACCCCGTGGACACAGAGGTGCATCCGTCAGGCTGACTGCATCATTATTGTGGGATTAGGCGAGCAGGACCCTACTGTAGGGGAGGTGAGGTGTTCACTGGTTCCCAGGAGAAGAGAGAGGTGTATTACTAGGAGCTGTTAGAGCTACACTTTCAAATCATGCAAAGACACTCCCAAATTACTGTGAAGCTACATTCACAATAATTTGTGAATGTGGCTTCTTGTCACCTCTGCCAGCAAATCAGAAAAATACCTGAAAGCGGCAGTGTGGTGAGATGCACCTGCAGGGTAAATAACAGAGTTAACAAAGATTCTGCAGTTCATTAAAAACAGTTTTGTATGAAATTGGCAAGTTTGATACTGGAAGCTTTCTGGTTTCTGTTTTGTTCAGAAATGACTTGGACAAATCTTTGACTTCATGCAGGTAAACAGTTCATGTGGAGAATAATCTCAAAAGCAATGAGCTGCCCTTTTTTTTTTTTTTAAATAAATTGTGTAGTCTGCTTGTGTAATCTGTCCCTGTATAATTGTATCTCCATCTTTTATTTTATCTTTCAGGGCACACATGAAAGGTGGTGTATATGTTACAGACACGCTATACCTTAAAAAGATGCAGGGCCTGTTGGTCACACAAGAATGCCTGAACCAGAACATTATTTATTTAAAATACATATTTAGTGGAACTTTTTTTTTTTTCTGCTTATTTTTTCACTCCAGTTTTTAAAGATAACAGAACATTGTATTTTTTCAGATATGATTAAGAAAAGTAATTGTTTGTTTCATGAAACCTTTGCAATAATCCAAAAATTTATAAAGGATTTGCACAAGTTTGCCGCCCCCCCCCCCCCCCCCCCCCCTTTTTTTTTTTTCTCTTCTCTCTTCTCTCCCCCAGGGACTCAATTCCTATAGTTCATAAAATGTTCTAAAATATCTGTGCTGCTTTCTCTGTAGTTGGAGCGTATGTTGGAAGGAAGTGCAGTGCGTGCGCAGAAGCAGCTTGTGCTGTTGCACAGAGAAGATGGTCCTGCACCCAAAGGAACCGTAGACTGGCTCAACATGCGAAGCTGGATTTCCAGACACCTCCATCTTGCCTGTCCCCGAAGGGTCTTCTCCAAACGAAGCCAGCCCAAACTGGTGAGAATGGAAGACATGGCCAGAATGTGCTGTGTGTCTAAAAGCCCCCCCCCTTCAGATCCACCCTCAGCTTCGCATTTTGTAGTTTTTCTTATTTCCTGTCTTTCAACATCAGTACATTCATTCTTATCCCACTTGTTTCATCATCTTCTTTTAGCAGTACTTTGCTTTTTTTGCAGTTGGAGCTGTATCAGCGTGTGTTTGAGAAACCAGCAGATCGCCATTCTGACTTTTCCCGCCTGGCTCGTGTTCTTACAGGCAATGCTATTGCTCTTGTCCTGGGAGGAGGAGGGGCCAGGTAATGTTTGTCACATGCTTGTTTCTCATCATAATTTTAAAGACGACATTATACAACATCAGCTCCTAATGATGCTGGTTATTTATGTCAGTCTTTTCTTTGGAAAATTTTTCACTTTCCATGTTTGTTCCCCCACCCTTCTAACCAGGGGTTGTTCTCAAGTGGGTATAATGCGTGCACTATGCGAAGCTGGCATCCCCGTAGACCTAATTGGCGGAACATCAATTGGCTCCCTGATGGGCGCTCTATATGCAGAGGACCGTAGCCACAGTCGCTTGAGGATAAGAGCTAGAGAATGGGCTATGGTAAGCGTCAAAGTGGCAATTGCTGTAGTATTTCAGATCTAAATCTTTCTGAATGCACTGACATCTGCTTTGCTTTGTTTTCCATAAACTATTCAGACATTGTCCCATTCTTTCTTTAAAAGTCACTTCTGAGGCAGTTACCAGAACTCCAAGTTCAACCACAGTATAATTGTTTTGAGTTTTCGTTTTTTTTCTTTCCCCCTTCTAATGTTGCTTAAAAAATAAATAATAAAATGGAGGTGTGATTTCCTGGAATGACATTGAGCAGAGAAGTCTTGAATTTGATCAGTGTCAAACTTTTAATGATAGCAATCTAGAGTATGTTTTAAACTTGCTTTAAACTGGGTTAGTTATACATGGATGTGAGACTTTCTTCCTGAAATGATTTAAGTCTAATCCAGTTTAGATCTCAGTTCTGCTTTTAATTTGATAAACCATGCTGAGCACATTAACCACCATTTCATATCACGTACAAGTCCTGTTCCTGCCATTGAGTAGCTCTCTGCCTTAGAATGACTTGGCCTACATCCACGCATCGTTTTCTCTCCGTTTTGGCCTCCCGTCCACACTGAGACGGCACCGAAAGTAAATGCAGCGTTTTCAAAACGCTCTCGAAAACTCATACATTTGAAGACTGTTCTTATGCGTCGCAGTGTGGACAGCGAAAATGGAGACTTTCAAAAACGATAATGCATGTTAGTCATGTGACCAATTAAACAAAGATAGCGGAGGGCATTATACAGCAATTGTTTTGTTTGCGCTTAATTTGACAGCCCTATTAAAGATTAATATCAGTTTGTTTGCTTCAGATCGCTTTTCTTCAAATTCTTTAATTCTCACTTGCTTTTGCAACTTTGTACTTTTGTGTTACTCGCAGCAACAACTCCACCTCATTGTTAGTCCATTTAAAAAAAACAAACAAACAAAAAAACTGTGCTTTTCCTCGACATTTTGCCATGACGTTTCAAAGAGCCGGAAAGCAAATAAATGGCAGACAGAAATGAGGCAGGCTGAATCTTCTTGCGTCTCACGCATGCGCAGGACTGGAACGTAAGCGTTTTTGGCCGTTTCAATGTGGACGCAGAACTCTGTGAAAACGACTGAAAACGCTAATGTGGACGCGGAGCGTTTTCTGAATCTATTCGGGCTAGTGTGGACGTAGCCTTAGATGTAACACTTCAGCTGTATCCCTATTTAGTATGCATCGATCTGTGTTTGCAAGCTCCGCTCATTCTTATGTTCACTTACTGCATGTGGAAAAGACACAATAATGTAAAAAGTTATCACAGTGATCAACAAGGAAAGGGAGTACTCTGAAACTGTGCCATGTTAGGTAACCCTTTAACCCTAGATGGGGATGTCTAAACATAAGTCCCGGGGGCCAGAATCAGTCCACTATAATTTCATAAGTTTTCCTATTGGTAAAGACTACCCATCCATCAAAGTAATTAACTAACAGGTAAACAGTTAAATGACAGGAAAGTAAATTTTTCAACTATTGCCTGTGTCCTGGACTGCCTGTGTAATGAACTATCGTAACTTTTTCTTTAACTTAACACATTTATCATGTTTCACTGGTCCAACCTGCTAAGATCAAAGTGAATTTGACATCACTGTCCTGGGTTTTCTGCTCTAAAAGTTAGCCCCACCTCACAAGTTGACAGTGTTGATGTGTTATATCTTAAATCTTAGCTAGAACACATGAAAGTTAAACATGCAGGTAATGTTACAGATGAGCATTTTAGCTTACAAGCTGGAGTGAACAAATTGGCCAAGGGTGTGGGGTGTGGCGTCAAAATTAGTTTTGCAGTATTTTGAAGGCATTGAGGCAAAATGCCAGAAGTAGCTTTATAGTGTAATACTCGTGACACAGTATTGACAACTAGCAGGGCTTGTTACCGGTATTGATACCGGTATTTTGGATGCTATGATATGGCAAAACTGTATAGTCAATATTGTTCAAATGATTGAGAAATGTACACTTGTCAGACAAAATATGACAAAAAGTGTGTGTGGTGTGTTTTTTTTTTTTTTTTTTTTTTTTTTTTTTTTTTTTTTTTTTTTTTTTTTTGCGCAGTCCTGGGTATAAGGTGAGAATTGTATTAAAATGAAGTTCAACTTTTAGGGATTAATTCTGCTTTGCACTTAAGCAAAAAGATCTTGAGTGGCTTAGAGGTGGGAAACATTTATTTGAACCTCGTTTTAATTTGACTCTTTTGGCTTTTCCTGTAGGAAATGACTTCAGTATTTAGGAAGGTCTTGGATTTGACATATCCAATCACATCCATGTTTTCTGGTGCTTCCTTCAACTCTGGCATAAACAACGTCTTCAAAAGCAAACAGATTGAGGTGAGCTAAATGACAGTAGGTGTGACCCAGCTGTTGGAATACTGATCTGAGGCCAGTGTAAATTCTGTGTCATGTAGGACCTTTGGATCCCATATTTCAATATCACAACTGACATCACTGCCTCTGCCATGAGAGTACACACTGATGGTAAATACAGTGTTCAGTTTATTTATTTTGAAAGAATCATTCTGGTCTTCATTGAGTTTTCTGAATTGTTTTTTTGTGGTCATAGATGAAC
The DNA here is from genome assembly GCF_963969265.1 of Rhamphochromis sp. 'chilingali'. Lineage (NCBI taxonomy): Eukaryota > Metazoa > Chordata > Actinopteri > Cichliformes > Cichlidae > Rhamphochromis > Rhamphochromis sp. 'chilingali'. The sequence goes on along the minus strand of NC_137930.1, from coordinate 28,021,726 downwards.
TGACTCTTTTTAATAGTCTGATTAATTTTCGGTTGATTCATATTGGTTGCTTGCAGTTAGGCTTTATGCCTTTTAAGTAAGTTTAAGTTGCTTGTTTGTTATTTGAGGTTCTCTATGGCGGTATGTCCGTGCTAGCATGTCTCTATCGGGATATCTCCCTCCTCTGTGTGACCCGAAAGATGGACACCTGCTGATGGATGGAGGCTATATCAACAACCTGCCTGGTTTGTTACATTCAGTTTGTACCTTCCCTTATTAAGTATCAAAAGTAGCCGTACTTTGATGTAGTTGCTCAGCTGTTTGCTTATAGCAATATATTTTTAATTTTACCAGTACTGTATGCTGTTTGTCTTGATGTCTTCTTCCCCTGATTCTCCCAGCTGATGTTGCGCGCTCCATGGGGGCCAAAGTGGTAATAGCTATTGATGTGGGCAGCCGGGATGAAACAAATCTCACTAATTACGGCGACTCACTCTCAGGCTGGTGGCTGCTATGGAAACGCCTTAACCCCCTTGCTGAGAAAGTTAAGGTGATGGATTGATTAAGAGTAAAGACACACCATGCTGTGCAGCAATGTTTTTAATTCTATCAATAAAAATAAGGATATTTTTGGAAGTCATTTCAGTGATTTATAAGTTAATTTCCACAGGTGCTAAACATGGCAGAGATTCAGACTCGGCTGGCCTATGTGTGCTGTGTGAGACAGTTGGAGTCTGTGAAGAGCAGCGATTACTGCGAGTATATCAGACCTCCAATCGACAGATACCGTACACTAGAGTTTGGCAAGTTTGATGAAATTGCTGTAAGTTTCAGAAATTTGTTTTCACCTGAACTCTTTTACCCCTGATCATGAACAAGTATTGAAACTTTCAGATGTTGTAAGACAAAAGTTTTTCATTATCTGAAACACTAGACCAGGGGTAGGCAACTCCAGGCCTCGAGTGCCGGTGTCCTGCAGGTTTTAGTTCACACCCTGGGTTAACACACCTGAATCAAATGATTAGTTCATTACCAGGCCTCTGGAGAACTTCAAGAAATGCTGAGGAGTCATTTAGCCCTTTAAATCAGCTGTGATGGGTCATGGACACATCAAAAACCTCCAGGACACCGGCACTCGAGGCCTGGAGTTGCCTACCCCTGCACTAGACCAACTTTTAAAAATAACTTTTTTGGCAAATAGAAAATGGTACTGATATGTGAATATGTTTGTGTGATTTTTAGGAGGTGGGGTACCAGCATGGCAAGACTGTGTTTGATGTGTGGCGTCGCAGTGGTGTGGTGGAAAAAATGCTGAAAGACAGACATCAAGAAGAGTTCCACAACACGCAAAGCAGAAGCAATGTAAGGATGTTGGCAGTGAACAACACATGGACATACACTATCCAATCCAATTTTATTTATAAAGCAGTTTAAAATACCCAGCACAGGAACAAAGTGCTGTACAGAAAATAAGTTAAAACAATAGAATAACAAAAAACAGCAAAATAAATAAATAAAACACATAAAACATAAAATTAAAACAGCCCTATGTTAAAACTGCATCGAATCACCTAAAAACAACTAAAATAAAAAACCAACATCTCACGTGGTGTCAAAGGCCAGGGTAAAGAGGTGGGTTTTCAAGAGTGACTTAAAAACAGATAAAGAACTGGCCTGTCTAATCTCTAAAGGAAGCTCATTCCACAGTTTGGGAGCTGCTACAGCAAAAGCACGATCTCCTCTAAGTTTACGCCCAGTCCTGGGTATCTTCAGGAGCAGCTGATCAGCTGACCTGAGAGAGCGGGTGGGTGTATAAGGCTGTAGCAGCTCGGAGAGATAAGATGGAGCTAGGCCATGGAGAGCTTTAAAAGTAAATAAAAGGCAGCCAGTGAAGTGAAGCTAAAACGGGGGAAATGTGCTCAAACTTTCGAGTGCCTGTTAAAAGACGAGCTGCAGCATTTTGCACCCTCTGTAGATGACTAATATATAATGCACTGACCCCAATATAAAGTGCATTACGGTAATCCAGCCGAGTGCTAACAAAGGCGTGGATCACTGTCTCAAAGTGCTGCCGTGAAAGAATTGGCTTTATTTTTGCCAGCTGCCTGAGGTGAAAGAAGCTAGATTTTACTACTGCCTTAATTTGATTATCAAACTTCAGATTACAGTCCACTTTGACCCCCAGGTTTGTGACAGTTGGCTTAACATACTGTGCCAGGGAATCTACATACACATTGGGGGTCTCAGTGGAGCTACCAAAAACCATCACCTCTGTCTTTTTATCATTGAATTTTAAAAAGTTAACAGACATCCAAGCCTTAATGTCATCGAGACACTGAAGTAATGGCTGTGTAAGGTATCTGCCTTTTTTCTTTAGAGGGACATAGATCTGACAGTCATCAGCATAAAAGTGGAAAGAAATGCCGTGCTTTCTCAGTACAGAACCAAGAGGAAGCAGATATAAAGAGAAGAGGAGGGGGCCTAGAACTGAGCCCTGTGGGACACGACACAAGAGGGGAGCGGAGGACGACACATAGTCACCAAGGCTGACACAAAAAGTTCGCCCCGTCAAGTAGGACCTGAACCACTTCAGTGCTGTGCCCCTAATGCCCACCCAGTGCTCCAAACAAGAGAATAAAATGGCATGATCCACGGTATCAAACGCAGCTGTCAAATCTAAAAGCACAAGAACAACACAGTCCCCAGCATCAGTCGCTAAAAATATGTCATTAAAAACTTTTTAAAAGGACTAGAACATGAAAGAGTTCAATAAAAATCAACAGCAGAGTATAGACTTTTCTTTGATGTAAAACCACAAAAATATGGTGATGCAATACAATATAGTATATTAAACTTAATCAAGTTGTTTTAAAATGATTTGCTTTAGGGTTGTAATGACATTGAAAACTTTTGTTCTCTAGCTTTTAGCAGCCAGATTTTGAGATGCAAATTAAAAATGAAATACTAGTAAGTAGCCATATTCAAATCTCACTCCTCTGAATCCAATGTAAATGCAACAAATGGACTTGTAAGCAGTCCTATTACAAATCCCTTTATAAGAATACAGCTGTTAACAAAATGTGTCAGGAAATGATGAGAGGGTATAAAAGCTATTTCCTACAAAAGGGAAGCTCGAGGAGGAGAACACTTCTCTGCTGTAGTTTATGGTCTTGAGTAATCTTACGAGTCTGACTAATTATCTTCAAAATCCATGTTCCTTGCATCCAGAGTTTAATAAATAAATAAATAAATGGTATCTTAAAGTGAGCTTAACACCCCACTTGCAGTCCTTTCACATTGAATTGACCAGTTGGTTGGTTAATTATTTTGGGATCATTTTCTCACATTTTATTGGTTGTGCTATATGACTTGCTGTTAACAGTGCACCACTTTAGACCTTAAGCTCTTTTTTTTTTTTTTCTTTTTTTTCTGATAAAGTAATAACAATAAAACTATGAATTTGCTTTTAATGTACACAAAAATAGATTTTTGTGCACCAGATTTGTTCCAAGCAATGTCACAGAAAGACAAAGCTCCTAACCAAAAGATGACGAGAATGATGAAAAAGTTATTTACTCCCAGTTTGAACAACAACACAAGGATGAAGGGTAAAACAGCAGGACTCACACTGGCAACCTCCCCCTCCCTGATAACAGACAACAAAGGCAACAGAACAATTGCTGAAAACAGGATGGAGCCACTTTTATGATTGCAGATCTGAGACCGTAATGTTTAAGACTAAATGGCTTCTGTTCTCATTCTTTTAAACAATAGGCATCCCACACAGTTAATGAATGCATTTCTATTTTCAGATGCTACTGGAGAGTACAACAACCAGGGGATGCAATGCTTCTCCTTCTGTGATACATTTGATACTATTTATTTGTGTGGATGCACAAAATGCAGATCAAGACTTAAAAACATAACCAAGGTTTTGGGACTAGCCGAGCTTTTAAAAAAGGCAAAACCAGATGTGCTTCACTGAAAAGCTGAAATTGCACAAAAGTCTGCAGCAGATTTTTTTTTTTTCATGCAGTTAGTTTCCATTATACTTTGCTGTGTGTTGGAAATTACAGCAATCTAGAGGAGGACAACTCCATTATAGTGTTTCTTGGCACACAGTTTGGAAGCGTATTCAAAGACAAAATTCCATAATGCCTCCTCAGTAGTCCCTGTAACTGACTGTGGCTCTTTTTTTCTTTTTTTTTTAAAAGGTGGTGACATGTCCCAATGCTTCCTTCACTGACCTGGCAGAAATTGTGTCCCGCATTGAGCCCGTCAAACCTCCTCTTGTGGATGGTAAAACTACTGACACACACTCCAACACTGCAGCTTTCAGCCACACTCAAAGTACTTTTTAAGTACGCTCATGTCTCCATGTTTGTGTTTGTCATTCTTGACCTAATGAAAAACAAATCAACCCCACAAACAAAAGGTCATATTTTATTAGGTCAGAATTCTAACAAGTCAGGAGACTGACTTGTTAGCCTCAGTGTAAAACCTGCTGACGGAAAAGGAACGTGTTTTTATTGTGCAATTTAGTAACTAAGCATTTACAAACTTGTTCTTATTCCTGTTCTCTCTATTTATAATGAATTTGTCATCCATCACTCATCAAAGTCCACCCTGTATGACATTTCTAATGTTCTGACTTATGCACCTGCACACCCACGTGTATTTGTCACCATTCTACACTCCAAATATTCCAGTTTATTCACCCACAGTGTGCTTCCTGTCCCCCACTCTTTCCTTGCATCAGAAGAATCCGACTACCACACTGACTATGAAGAGGATGCACTGGAGAGTGCTCTCTCTGACATGGAGACGTATAGTCGCTATGGAGAGCACACCGAAGGGGAGGAGACGGCTGACACGGTGCGAACTTGTGGTAGTAAGATTAGAAACTGTGGGCTCTCTTTAAAGAGAAGAAGAGCAAGCAACCACAGTGAGGAATTTGTTTTTTACTCATGTCTAAAACAGGCTTTTCAGGTTCCATTATAATTAATTGTATTGTTTTGCAACACAAATTTCCATTATTGCAAAGGTTTGTCTGGCTTACAATGACAACACACTTGATCAGTCCTCTCGGTAAAAGGATTTTCATAAATCACTTCTTGGGAAATCAGACCATCCTGCTGGCTACTATTCAAAGTCAGATTGAGGTTCATACTGGAGTCTGGCCAGTTCATGCTTTAAAAGTGATTAATATCATTAAAATTTTGAAATTAATTGGAAGCCATTGCAGGGGCACCTAGTTCAACTAAATTGATATCATTTAGAAGTTGGGGCTTGAGAACATTGTATACCTGCAACAATACAATTCAGGTTGTGTTTTGTATTTATTTATTTTATGGCTGTCTGACAATTTAAACATTCATTTTTAGATTTAACAAAGAAAAATGGGGATGACTATGCACGCCTCAACCTGATTCTCAGGATGTAGAACTGGATGGGAGATCGACATGCTCCATTACCCCGCCCATCAGCTGCCACCATCAGTTTCCGGATATCCCTAACAGTTCACTGGAAGCGATGTCAAACCAGCAAGTAAATTCCAAGTAGTCTATTTTTGTGAATGGTGGAGTAATAAAAGTTGCTTAAACAGGTTAGCACAATAGAAGCATTCTGTCTTTGCTACATTTTACCCTCCAGTGTGAAAGACCAGACTCTACCTGCAAAACTTGTCATTTTGTCGTGTGTGTGTGTGTGTGTGTGTGTGTGTGTGTGTGTCTTTCATTTCTGCCAACGCCTCTCGTTATCGATACAGGGAAAAAAATGAGCTAGCAACATAGGGTTGACAAGCAATTTCTCAAACACTGCAGAATAAGCGAAGCACAAACTTCTAACCTCTTTAGTCACCCTTCATGCAGTCATCTCACTTTCATTTCCACTACACTGTTTAACATACCTGCATTGTTTGACTTGTGTGTTTTTTGTTTTTTGTTTTTTTTTTTTTTTTTTTTTTTTTTTTTTTTTTTTTTTTTAAAACAAGCTGAATTATATCAAAAGGTATTTTAAGTAGCAGTTATCTGGACTGTTAGACAGTGAAATGCCAACATGTCCAGCCTTTGAGTTTGAAACTTTGTTCTGGCCATGTTGGATTGGAGCTTAAAATATTTTCAGTGGTTGCAATCCACTTCAAAAAACTAGTTTTCCCCCTTTTCTGGTGAGAGCCCCCCCCCCCCCAAAAAAATAAATAAATCTGCTTTGAGTCTGATGGAGACTGATGAAATCTGTAGCTCAACTTGTCTCTACATAGTTTATCCACTGAAATATGTGCTTGACCAAGTGTAGGTTGTTTTTGTTTTGCTTGTTTGTGTTTTTGTTTTGTTCTTAGAGCTAGGGTAAATTATTATTATTTTTAATTAAAAACAAGTTATCTGTGCATACAGATTTTTTCAATGTAGTCAAAATATATATTTAAAGAATATATACATATTTTATATATGTGCCAATTATGTTGGCCTTCTCTATTAAGAGTTGTTCAGTCATTCCAAAAATGCAATTCAATGCACAATCGGTTAAGTACATAGCTTTGATTAACATGCGTACTTGTATGACACAATTAAATTAATACACTGCTAATTTAATCTACATAGTAACAAAAAGATGACTCAGAGGAAGGATCTTCGCCAAGACTAATACTCCAATAAAACATTTTTCAAAAACCACCATGCTCAAATTCATGTTATTTAATAGTAAAGGAGTACTGTATTTTTCAGACCATAAGGCGCACTGGATTATAAGGCACACTGTCGATGAATGGGTCTGTTTTCATACATAAGGCATACAGACTTCACTTGCAGCTGCTCTATTCCCATGTTGTTGCAGACTAACCTCGTATTGTGGATGGATTATCTCAGTTGTTCTCCTGACTGAAGTTTGGTCCATTTACAGCATCCTGCCATGCGATTTCATTTGTCGCTAACCATCGGGAACCCTCACGTTAACCTTACATGTTACTCGAGTGGGGAAAAAAGTTAGCGTTCATCCTCCAGCTTCACTGTGTTTATGTTATGCTAACATAGCTGTGTCGCTAGCAATCATGTAGCAAATCATTATACCAAGTAGGCCGATTCAGTAACCCTACAAACGTCACTGCTTTTTAGTTTTCTGTCTTCATTTATGTTGGAAGTGATGGCAGAGCTGTAGGTTTTAGTTTTTTCAGAAATCTCTCAGTCAGAACATGGTAGCCTACATCATGTTTAGGTGGAAACTAGCGAGCTAACTTCCTGCTAACTTCTAACTCAGTTAAATTTAATAAATTCTGTTTTCATGGATGCCTGGATGCTAAAATTAATCGTTATACCTGGTAAAGTAGCAACGCTGATAATTTTTTATTTTTATTTTTTAAAGATGAAAGAATTTAGACAGTTTTGAACTCTCAATGATGCCGCAGTGTTCGTTTGATTTTGGGACCTGAAGCGAACAGAGTTTTGGCTCCTGACTACGGTAGCCGTAATACTACCATCAAGCGGTGTGGCTTCATAGCTTACTAAAACATTTTTGGAAAGATTTTTGAGCGCCGTGTTCCACATAAAATTGGTTCGAGGTCAGTAAGCACAACCAGAATTCATACATACGGCGCATCGGATTATAAGGCGCACTGTCAGTTTTTGAGAAAATTAAAGGATTTTAGGTGCGCCTTATAGTGCGGAAAATACGGCTATGTAAAAGATGAAATGACAAAAAGATGGTGTTCTTTACATGGAATCCTAAAGTTTGATTTGAAGTCCTGTGTTAAGTCTGTGCTGTAGCTGCACCATAGCCTTAACATGCAGCTTTACAAAAATATAACTTCATGTACACATCATATGCTGTACAAAGTATATTTATTAGCACAATAAATATAATACAGCTGTGAAACAACATGTGATAGACTGCCAGTGTAGACAGCTCAGCTTAGTTTAACAAATGACTAACAGGTGACTAAGCTAATTTTCAATTGGCTGTTTTAAAGGGGAAGCTCCACCGCTCAATCCTGATGTCCAACAAAATGTAATAAATTCTTCCTTTGCTCGTTTTCTACTTCTCAAAGTCTCAGAAAAATCTGACTTCATGTTTTTTCTTTTTGTGTAATCCTGCTAATATAAGAAACTACAACAAAAGCGTTATGTCTGTGGTGGAGGTAACTAGTGCTGACGATTATATCCTGTATTTATTCATGTATTACTTGAAACTAAATTTCCTTTTTTGTGGCTAACACTCAACAATCCAAAGATTCTTACATTAACTTTTTTTTTTTTTTTTTTGCTAAATTTTATTTTTATTAAGACATTATACGAGGTGAATGATTATCAAATTGCTGTTGTTGAACTTCTAATTGTTTCGGGAGCATTTTCAGTATTACCAGAACTCGACCAAGGCTGTTTTCTCTTCTTGCTTTTGTTTGCAGCAGATACAAACATAGATTGTGTGATGGTTTAAAGTTGGGGTGAAAACAAGCCCTTTCAGTGATACCTTTTCTGAACGTAAAAGACTTTCTACACTACCACAAACCCATCTTAAGAATCTCTTTACTTAAAATTGACCCATTGTTTATTAGCTGCACCCTACATCAGTATAACAATATCTAACGGCGGCCCCCTTGGGCGTAAATCTAATCAGAACTTTACCAATGCAGCTTTGCTTTCTTCGTCTTTCATTTCCTTATAAACTCTGATGCTACACTGCCTGCAGCCTTACATTATGTGTACACGGTGAGAGAAACCTTGTGATAAACACTATGGGCTCTCATATGATGTTTGGTTAAATGTGGTCTGTACAACAGCTCGAGACAAGAAAACGTTTGCTGTTTACCAATGAGGTGATGGAGTTCACTCTGATATTCTTTGTACCTAACCCTCTGCACAGGGAATCAATCTTGTTTGGCAGAGTGAACGTCTCATGGATGAAGTGCTGATGTAATGTGTGGAACTGTGCCATGAATTTAATGCAACCTTCGATGACCCACGTTGGGGGGGGTGGGAATGACCACTTGTGCCCTTATTTGACACCCATTCCCATACTAATGATGTAGACTGAAGAAGCCTACTGTTAAGCCTGTAATGTACAATTACTGCCCAAATGTGTGTTCTGATAAGCTGTTTTACTAATTAAACACTGTATTATGTGTGTTTGTGGTTTTTTTTTTTGTTTTGTTTTTTTTTGTTTGGTTTTCCTTCTCTCCAATTGTCTCTATTACAGTTTATTGTAAAAGAAATTGAATTTTTTTTGGGCTGCAGAGAAAGTAACTAAAAATGAAACCATCAAGGGCTTTGTTACTAAAAGGGCATATCTTATGAATAATGTTTTAAGGCACTTGGTTCTTGGTGAAAAGGATTTCTCCATGCCTTCCAGGTGAGGCAAAATATTAGGAACACCACAAATGTGTTTCAGAAATGGCTATAATATCCTATAAGTAACCAGAACATTAATAACTGTTATAATTAATATGAGAGATCATACTTTCAATTATTTAACAGTCTAAGCATTGTCTCTCAATTTCCCCTTGGCATGAATAGGATTATTTTAATCACCACTCACCTGCTGATGGCGAGCAGGACGAATCATCCTTGAAACTAATCAAACAAGATTACACTTTTCCAGTTTTGGTAAACCCTTGTGAGTTGTAGCCTCAGTGACCTGTTCTTATGTAACAAAAGTTACACTGGGGGAGATCAATGTGTTGTGCCTTCAGAGATGCTCTTGCACATACCTCGTTTGTAATGAGTGGTTATTTTCAGTCTTGCTTTCCTATCAGCTGGAATCAGTCTGGCCATTCTCCTCTGACATTGGCAATGCATTCTTGTGGAGAGAACTAACACTTGATGGGTCTGTCTAGCACAAAACTCGCTGGAACAATCAGAGACAATTCTACTACAACGGCAAAAAGCATTAGACACCAGGCAGAACTCTTTGTGTGATCTTGTGCATGAGGGAGAGAACTGTGACGAGCGCTGCTCCTGACGCTCGAACCCCACAGAGATACTCCAGCAGTTAAAGAGATGGTTAGCACACAAAACTTACAAGTAGACGTAGCTGTATCAGTGGATAAGTTAAGCACCCAAGAGTGATAGTGGTGTCTGGTATTTCAGATTATTGTAATGCAGATGAAAGGGGCTATGTGCTGAGTTCAGAAGTGAGTGTAAACTCTGTATCACTACACAAAGCTCACAACTAGTTTTGAGAGCTCTGGCTGCTCTGCATCAGCTGTTGATTCAGATAATACTGATACTGACCTTTTAAATAACAAGTTTATGACACTTGGCTTCTACATTTTCAGCCTCTTTAGGTGCATAACTGCACTCTATATAATATACCATATAAAGCATATATAATGGTGCCAGCGCATTTCTCAGGACGCAAGGTCCAATAAGAACTATGATAGTGGATGGTGGGGATTACCATCATTTTGGCTTGGCTATAGGTTTGGTGTCATGGCTATCTTTATTCTTGACTGCTTAATTAAATAACCCTGCAGTTTAATATAGATGGACTCCCCCTTTTCAAAAGCGGTAGACTTCAGCATTGTCTTAGAAAGCCAAAAAGTTTTGATCAGTTTTAAGGCCCATTTATTCACATTTTGAAGAATGACACTTATTTGCAATGGCTGACACTCAAAGTATGTCCATTTGTGTGTGATGCACCTGCAAAAGCTTTCATTAAAAACACAAAGGCTCATAATGGTTATTCTGGTTGTAATAAATGTGTTCAAGGTGGTGAGTGGAAGGATGAAAAGTTAATGCAAAGTTAAGAACCGATGCTAATTGTCACTTAATGACTGATGAAGACCACCACTTGAATCAAATATCGTCTCCTTTGGGTGGTATAGTGAAAAGGGTTACAATGTTTCCCTTAGATTATATGCATTTATGTTGTCTTGGAGTCATAAGAAAACTCATAAACACATGGATGAAGGGCAAAGTACTTGCAACTAGCCGTCCAATCTGACCGTAAGGTAACTTTTAGTAAAATTGAAAGGACTGGGACCTTACACGCCAGTTGAGTTGAAGAAAGCTGCAGAAATTGATGCATACATTGTACAACACATACAACATATATTTTATGTTGGATGTAGGGTCTGTGGTAGGCATTACATTTACATACAATGTACACCAGCTAACATACCTGGGAGAAGAATATAGACTCCCTGGGCCTTAAGGTAATATCTCAACATTTCCTTATGAAAATGACTTGAATTGGTCAGATTAAACATCTCTTGTGAAAGACTCACTTGCCTTTATAGTAAATTGTGAAAAGGCTTTCAGAAAAAACTGATGCAAACACATCACAACTGAAAAAAGTACATAGGATAATGCATCTGCATCATAATGGCCCACTTGTGACTCAAATAGACCATTCAGAACAGGAGGGGATAACTGTGTACGAGTTGTAGATGTCGTTGCTATCGTTTGCAATATTGTGAAAGTAGTTAATGACATGTTTGTAATCTTCCAAGTGTTTTGTTACAAGGAGTCTTACTTCCAGTGTCCCCTCACCCAGAATTAGTTGCCACTGAGTGTGGCAGTTGAACAGCAGTCTTGGTGTAACAAAGCTCAGCTAAGCTTAAATTGTCCCTTGTTCCTGGATAAACGGGGAGAAGCTTTCATGGCCTCCATATCCTCCTCTAGAAACGTTTAAGCAATAAGAAGTGAACTCTGTGATACATCAGACTTGCAGTCTGAAGACGAAAGCCAGACCAGTCTAAAAAGAACACCACAGAAAAGAGTGTTTGGATTACCAGCGGACGTTAAAACAATGCAGACAAAAACGTAAAAAATAAAGAGTAATTATCAGGTCATCAAAGACTGGAACGACCAGAGTGGGTCCAACCGAAAAGTCTGGAAATGGTACGTATTTCACTGGGAGCGACTTAACTTTGAACAAGCAAGGACATTTCTAATAACTCATTAGCTGTGTCCAAATTCAGAGGCTGCATCTTCCTGAAGCCGCATTAGTAGGCGATTACGTCACAGCGATGCAACGAAGGCAGCCCAAATTTGAAGACTCCTCTAAATGCGGCCGACAAATGCGTCCTCCTTTTCCCCAGATTTGAAGGATGGGTCGGGTGTATCCTTTGTGGCTCAACCTATCCCAGAATTCATAGCGCGGCCCAGCCAATTTCAGTTTCCATTGTTGGAAACTGGAATTGGCTGCTCGACCGATTACAAAAAAATTAAAAAACTTATTGGTTGAAAAGCTGTTGTTCTGCTGTCAGGTGTTTGAAAAGGTTCTACGAGCCAGCCCTTCAAGGGATAAACTGAGTCTTCAAGGATGTAATAAGCAGTATTCACTGAAGCTTCTCATGTGAGCTGGTAGGCGGTTTTCCCAGCTGGCTAACTCCCACAGTGTGGACAGTCTCTGAACCTGAGCGTCATGCAAGCTCTGTGGCAATCCAGCAAACATGTTCCAGTACCGACCTTTTCCATCAACAATACCCTAAATGATTATGTAGTGCGAGCCAGCCTTTACGGTTGAAATAGTATGATAGTGTTGTGGTGCTATGATGGATAGGTGGGAGCCATCAATAGCGCTCAAACAGTACGGGCGCCCCCACCTGTTCTCGATGTAGGCAGGCATTTCCCTGAACCTCCCCTCATCAGGAAAACAGATTTGCTCTGGTGCCAACAACGTCTCAGTTGCAGCACAAAACTCTTGCACACACAGACACACAGTTGTGATGCTTACTCCACAAAGATGTCCAGTACTCTCGCATTCTGAGCCAGTAGCAAGTTTACACGGTGCAATAGCCACTCTCTATTTCAAGGGCACACACTCACCAAAGGTTGTGCCTTGTTGCTCAGGAAGCTTAACATTTCATACTAAAGTTCTGCAATGAAATCACATCACTGGGAAGCTGGGCTGAATGCCCAGACTGATGGTTTGCAACACTAGAGTAGACTTGTAGTCAAGACCGCCTAAACCAAGACAAAGTCAAGCCAAGACCAAGACCGAGATAAAAAAGTCTTTAAACTGTTCCTATATATATATATACATACATATATATATACATATACATATACATATACACATATATATATATATATACATATACATACATACACACATATATACATACATACACACACATATATACATACATACACACACATATATACATACATACACACACATATATATATATATATATATATATATATATATATATATATATATATATATATATATATATATATATATATATATATATATATATATATATATATGTCACACAGGCAAATGGGAATCATGAAGAGGCTGCTAGGAAAGCTGCAACCACCTGCAGAGTGTGAGGCAAGTCCTGAGGAGTCAGCTGAACGGTAAGAACAAGATCCGGGTTATCAACACCTACGCCCTGCTGGTGATAAGGTTAATAAGCTGGCCAAAGGAGGCGGTAGAAGCCACTGACATCAAGACAAGGAAGCTCCTGACCATGCATGGAGGGTTTCACCCCAAGTCCAGCACCCTCAGGCTGTACGCTAAACAGAAGGAAGGAGGACGGGGACTGGTGAGTGTCAGCACCACAGTCCACGATGAGACAAAAAACATCCACGAATACATCAATAAGATGGCCCCAACTGACCACGTGCTCAGCGAATACCTCAGGCAGCAAAAACCAAGGAATGAGGAGGAACGGGGGGAACCATCATGGAACGATAGGCCCCTGCACGGTATGTACCACCGGCAGAGGAAGTGGCTGACATCCAGAAATCCTACCAGTGGCTGGACAAAGCTGGACTGAAAGACAGCACAGAGGCACTAATCATGGCAGCACAGGAACAAGCACTAAGCACAAGATCCATAGAGGTTGGGGTCTATCACACCAGGTAGGACCCCAGGTGCAGGCTGTGTAAAGATGCCCCTGAGACTAAGAACTTTGCTGCATGCGCTATGGTTGCTTTGATTGCGAGGGAGGGGTTGGAGAAAGAAGACAGGATAGCGTCTTGAGCTGAAAATACATATTCATCATGCATCATCTTGAATTTAAACAGTAGAGGTCACCCTTGATCTCTTTTTGAGCACATCATTAGCTCAACAAGCTTCTGTGTGTTGGTGGCTCCCAGTACGATTTGCATAGTGTGCACGTTTGGAGAATCAGCCAATCATATCCCTAGAATAATCATGTGAAAGACTGCTGATGCTCCAGTATAATCTGACAGCTTTAAGTCACTCAGGTACTGACCGATTGTACAGATTGTATTGTTTAATAATAGCGTGTATAAAGTGCTAATTTATATTAAGTTTTTGCTTCAATCATTTTTTTGAAATAGGAAGTGGTTATTCCTAAAATCAATCCATGTACCACAGTGGCATACCCGTCATAACCTCTTTGGAAACCTTTGTAATGACTGACCCCCTCAGGCATCTGGTGTCCATCTCCGTCCTCTGTGGCTCTGTCTTGTGAATGAGGAGGCGATGTAGATAGGTCTGCCTTTTGCTTTTGACACCATTAACAGTAGTAATTTTATGGACGGTTTAAACAGTTACACATTGACTGAAAATTGTAGTTAAATTCATGTACGGCAAAATTGTTCTGCACCCTGCTCTGGTGGCTTCTGACCATCTTCAGATTTCACTTGGACTGCATGAGACAATTTCTGTAGAGAACAATCATATTTTTAAAAAGTATTTTAATGACAAATTTGAAATACAATAAGCTTAAAAAGTTGTTTAATAGGCCACAAGTGTAGTGTACCTGAGATGGCTGCAAATAGCTTCTTACTGTACAGTGGACACAGTCATACCTAATAAAGTGGCGGAGATTTTAAAATTGAGATGCGTGTTTGCGTAACCCATACTGTATGTTCACACTGAGAAACTGAGACAGAAAAAAGTCATAAAAAGTGTTCTTTAACCTTAATTAAATTACCATTGTGTGGGACCTGTATCGTGCCATTGCTGTTCAGATTCACTGCAGCTATGCACAGGGGCCACAACTGGCACTGTCAGTGGTGAGTAATGTGTCATTTGGAAGAGCAGTGCCACTGTGTGGCTGCACATAAGAGCGCCCGCTAGACAAACCATCGGTAATGAATCCAGAAGCTTAATATCTGAGAAGAAAGAGAAAGAAAATTAGAAATTTCAAATCATCTTCATGGAAAATTGCCAGCAGGCGCAAGGTTCCTAATTTCTTTCTTTCTTTCTTTTCTTTTTTTATGCATATTTCTCACACTGTTCACCAGAAGTTTTTACTTTTACTCCCTCTATTTTGAACAAATATCTGTACCTTCTAATTGCATTTTCAAAACGGGCTTGTTACATTTGGCTTAACATTTGAGGAATGTTATTATTTCAGGTCAGTGCAGCCCTTCAAACATCAAACTGATTTGAGCCTAAACAGTAACACGTGAAAGGCAAACCTGTTTGTGTTACAATCACCAGGGGACCTGGCATAAAAATAAATGAAAGAGGCAAAAACGTGTGCCATAGCGTCTTCTCGTTGGAGAACTCATGTTTAAAATTCACATGTTGGGTCTGTACATGTGGCATTATGTTTTTTCATATTGTGAAACATGCTGCTAAACAAACTGAGGTTGACTGTGTAATTTAAAAGTTACATAAAAATAATATGGAGTTTAGTGCAGCATAAACAGGTTAGTTTGCTGTACTGTGGATTTAAACTGTGTGTGACTGGTGCACAGTTTGCGGTGCTCATGGTCAGAGTTTAGTCACATCTGTGTAGCAGATATTAATATGAAGTTAAGCTGATGATATTAGATTCATTCACTGAATTCCAGCTTCATACCAACTTTATACCAGTCCTGTTGTCCTGGCTGGAAATCAGCCAGGACAACAGGTAAAAATATCTGCTTACATCTTGTTGAATTCACTTTGGTCAACCTCTGTTCTTTTTAAGTGTGCTAATAAAATAAATTGACTTGATCTGCTAATTCAGCTTTAACCCCTGACTGTACTCATTTTCTGTTTAGAGGCAAACTCACCCACTATAATGTAGGCAACAGGAAATAGAGCTACTTTAAAAAAAATTGTTTCTTTTTCTCTGCTCATGTTCTGCTTAACTGATTCAAGCTGAGTACATTAATTACGATTAAAAATGAAAGTTTGTACTCCCATGTACTAGTAATATTTAATTATTACATTAATATAGCACAAGCTTCAGTTAGCTTTGCACCAAATAGCTGGTAGAAAACTACTTTTTACTTTCTTTGAGTATGTGGAGATCAGGGAAATATTTTACTGCTACTATTCATAACCATCATCATTACCATTACATTAATTATCATTTCATCAAAGCATTTATTCAGTAGATTACACATGTTCTTAGTTAAGACTATTACACCTATCACAGAGAGCTTCTGTCTGGAAAAAGGTCAGAAGCGTCAACAGGCGGGGTGAGGCCGAGTGCATTTTGAGGTCGAGACATACACACACACACAAACAGTAGTTAGACTCATGTTTAGGTAACAAGTACTTTTTCACTTAGTTGAGTAAAGAAGTTGAATCAGTACCTCTGCTTTTTTAACACTAGTATCTGTACTTCTACTTAAGTACAGAATGTCTTTACTTTTGCCACCTCTGCTTGTCACACATCACCAAGTAAATTTTAATGGTAGACAATGATAGTACGAGTAAATACTATCCAAACTATGTACACCTTAATGCAATAAATTATTATGTCATAAATAAACTGTGATGTCATGAATTAACATTTGGAAAGAATTAATTGAGTGCACTTAACATGTTAAAGGCATTTTTGTGTTAAAGATGCACAGTATTTAATTTATTGCTAATGTTTAATATCAAATATATAATCTCAAAAGTAATTTTGACCCCAGAGCCTGCAAGATCCCTGAAGGGAGTCTCTTTAAAAAAAACTAAGGCTTTTCAGACGTTTAAGATCACTTGAAAAAATGGCAAAAAAAATCATATTTTGCATGGTTGGATCTTAACAAAGTTCGAAGTACAGCTTTAACATGCAGCAAGAAGAAATGAGTCTCTCACAGCACGCCATCACTGCTGAGGTGGGACACAGTCAGGCAGTCATTTGAAATTTCTTAAATGTTCCTGAGGGTTATAGAACAAAAAAAGTCAAGTGGAAGACCCCCAAAACTTTCACCAGCACTCAGCTGGAGGATCCAATTGGGTGTCCGTCAAGACACTGGACAATCCTTGGCCCAAATGAATGCCGTGACTGGTGCTGACTGCAGCCCCATAACCATTAGCAGCATCTGAGACTGAAGGGCTTCAAAAACAAAACCCGTCTTCAAAGGTCTCATCTCCTTGAACCACAGAACTAACTGTTTGGACTTTTCAACAGAGCACCAAACATGGGACATGGAAAGGTGGAAGAAAGTTTTATTCTCTGATGAGATAAAATTTAACCTTGATGGTCCTGATGGTTTTCAGCATTACTGTCATGACAGATCCCACCTGAGATGCAGGGGGCGCTATAATGGTCTGAGGTGCTGTTTCCTTCAGTGGAGCTCAGGAGGTGCAGGGGCGTCAAATGGCTGCTTGCAATGTCCAGATGTTGCAGAGAGCATCCCTCAAGACTGAGGGACCTCGTCTGTCTGGTAAGGACTGGGTTTTTCAGTACATAATGCCCACAGACAAGGGACTTCTTCCAGGAGAATAACATCACTCTTTTGGATCATCCTCTGTGTTCCCCTGATCTAAACCCAATTAAGAACCTTTGGGGATGGATGGCAAGGGAAGCTTATAAAAATGGACAACAGTTTCAGACAGTAGGTGCCCTTTGTGCATCCGTCTTCACCACTTGGAGAAATGTTCCCACTCACCTCATGGAAATGCTTGAATCAAGCATGCTGCAACAACATTTTGAAGAGATCAACAATAATGTGCTACTCTACTACTTGGAGCTACTCATTACTGAGTTCATGTTTGGAACTTTGATTTCTGTTTTGGTGGGGTTTACAGGGTTTTTTTTGAAGGTGTGGTCCTAAACTTTTGATCAGCTGTAAAACAGCCTGTTTCAGTTTAAACGTTGTTTTCAATAAATTACATGCTGTAAAAAATGATTTGTCTCACTCCCATTTCTTCTTGTTGCATGTTGAAGCTCTGCTTGGAACCTTGTTAAGATCCAACCATGCAATACATGATATATATATTTTTTTGTTGCCATTTTTCAAGTGGTCTTAAACTTTTGATCGGGACTGTATGTAAATGACATGATGATCTGCATCTGACTCTCTCTTCAAGCTAATCTTGAAACTTAATTGCTTTATATTGTATTTCCATGTCAACAGCTGTGTCCACTGGTCATTTAATAAGTGTAATGCGAGGTCAACTGAAAACTGTACCTAATTTAATTTACATTCATTTTCAGTCTTCTTTTCTATTTTCCAGTTTCCGTGTTTACGTCTAATGATAAAGTATGAACACAAGAGGGCAGTAGAATAATTAGTAACTACTTCATTTTTTGCCATCACAAAAAGTGAGTGGCATCCCAATATGTTGTTGGCTTGCTTAAATTCCTGCTTTCATCCAACTAGATGTCTGCAGATTTGTTTAGACAGTGTGAAATATTTTTACCTTATTAATATTATTTTGTTGGCATCATGTCCTGTATTCTTCTTTTTTGTATTGCAGGATGGCACAGAATCAGTGGTGAAGGATGTCCTCCCCGGAGACAGCGTCCACAGCCTGCTCAGTATTCTGAAGCTGCATCTTTTCAACTTTGTTTTTCTCTTCTTAAAATACATCATTGTCATCCTTTTCACACACTCAGATTGATGTTGTTTGGAACTGATTGTGCAGTAATGAACTCAAACCACGTATGTAATGTATAGAAAAATCAGTTATTACAATAGAATAACTTTTTCATATCTTGTTACTTTGTTGCCATTGCATAGAAACCGTTTAAACACTATCACACTTGTGTTATAGAGCTTTGAAGTGTTGACAGTTATTTAGGCCACATTAAAATGCTGCAAGCACAGGTACACGTACAGGTCACGTAATAAACCTTGGGGAAAGTATCCTTAGCCCAATTTATTACTTAGAGGACAGTTCCAAATAGATAGCTGTGAAAGATGTGGATGAGATTTCTCTGATTCTTATCTTCGATTTTGCCAGGGTTATCCAGCTCCATATAAAACTGTGTCGTCCTGAGACACTTGTACGCGTCATTCAGGTAACAGATTGCATGATGTAGTGTTTGTTTTTTCTCCAATTAAACATCTAATTTGGATGTAGCTACAACATGATATTTAGTATATTCTGCCAGAGTTTTTTGTGTGTGTGTTTTCCCCCCCCTGTTTCAGATAATTATGGTGCACCTCCAAAGAGTCACCTTTTTGGCTTTGCATAACTATCTGGGCCTAACAACTGAGCTCTTCAATCCAGTAGGAGGAGATTTAATTAGTGCACACCTACAGTATTTATGTGCATACACATGGTCACGATGACTGTGTCACTCGATTTGTTATGTGCTTGTGTATCAACAGGCATAGAACACACACACGCACACACACACACACACACACACACGCACAGGCTAATTTCACACAACATTAAGCACAGCAATATAACCTGGTCCATCATAGATCATAGAAAATGCATAAAATAACATTTCAACAGAAACAGGGAGCAGTAACATATATATCTGACTTACCTCTGGATTTATGATTATTAAATCTAATCTTTGATTTAGAGTTAGGAAATTTATTTTTTAAAAAGTCCATATTTCAATGTACTTTAAAAATCTTTAGATTTTAGTTATTCTATATTTCAAACTAGCCTTAAACAGATTAATTCATAAAGTAAAATATTGTTGAATGTGTGGTAGTGACATTATTGGTGACTGTAAACTGTTGATGAGGAATATACTTCATCTGTACAGAGCTCTGTTGCATATTTTAAAAGAAATTATTTAAAATTATTTTAACTTGATATCTGCTACACAGTTGTAATTGCCAGCAAACCCTTGAAGATTACCTATCCCGTCCATATTTGACTCATCACTGAAAGATTATTCTCCACTTCCAGGACGAGTTACTTGCCGGAACCACTGAAAACACTGCAGAGACAGGTCAAGCACACACACAAACATGCACTACATGCCGTTCAATTTCAGCTTTGTCTTGTATTGAAACTGATCCAGTACTGGCACTTGACTTTGCAATAAACAGATGGTGTAAAGGACAGCCATTCAACCAGGAAGCTGCGATCCACCTCTATGCCCACTGAATGCACAGGTGGGTCACTGCCTTGGACATAAGCGATCATCAAATGCCACATGGCTGTATTAATTTCCTGCACAGATGTACTCGTTATCCTAATCCTTTGTTTTCTGAGTTACAGGTAATGACCTGAGCATGGCCTGCGAACGAGCTCGAGTTACCATTGAGGAGGCTCCGTCAAGTCCTATCACTCACAAAGTAAGGTCTGCTTTTTACATTGAAGCGTGGTGACAGGTCTTGTGTGTAAATGTAACACAATAGCACAGTATCTGCTGCATCTTACCTACTTCCTCCATAGTAGTTTCTCTCCTGTGCCTGTCTTTGTAGTCTAGTCTGAAGAAGAGTGTGACAATGCAACACACACCATCTGAAGTATTTCACTATACAGACAGTGGAGGGCACGCTGATGCTACCTATCTTGGTAAAAGCAGTGCAATCCTCCAAGCTGCTAAGAAAGACCTGCTGGGACTCATCCAGCTGCAGGTGAGGGGTTAATTGGAGGAAATTCAGCTGGTGTCAGTGTTCTGATCCGTTTAAATTTCTTTTTGTGACATGTTAAGTGTTAAGTGACTTGAACTGTGGACCCTGATCGGACACAGTGTCTTGAGGTATGCCATGAAGGCGGAGCAGCACATGATCTGTAAGCAGTCTCACCGTCTCTAAAGTGGTGGGCAATTTGGGCAGAGCAACAAAATGTGCAGCCTTGGAAAACCGGTGAGTATGGTGGTGTTACCTGAAAATGATTACAGTCCAGTTATGAATTCCAGGGCGATGTGCGACCAGAGCCTCCTCGGGATAGGTAGGGGCCTGAGAAACCCAGCAGGCAAAGAGTTGGACGTCTTATTCCGTGCACAGGTAGGGCAAACAAAATCCTGGACATCCAAAGCAAGAGATGGCCACCAGAACAGACTTTGCAATATCGTGCGATGTCCTGCTGAGTGTTTCTGTTCAGGGTCTCTGTCTCCCATGTAAGAGCCCCAATAATGCAGGCCGCGTGCAGGATAGCCTTCTCCAAGGTCTCACCTGATGAGGAAGGCACATGTGGCTTCACATTTGGGAGCTGGGTCTGTAAGGAATGGTTAGGTTGAACTGAGTAAAGGACAGAGCCCGCGTTGCCTGACGGGAGTTGAGGCATTTGGTTGCTTGCAAGTACTCAAGGTTTTTGTGGTCCATCCAGATGCCTCCATTCCTCCAATGCAAGCTTTATGGCCAGCAACTCCCGGTCCTCCACATCGTAATTCCGCTCAGCCTGTGAGAGACGACAGGACAAAAAAGCACATGGATGAAGCTTACCCCTGGAATGCTGTGACAACAGAGCTCCAACTCCTGAATCCAAAGCGTCCACTTCAACTATGAACGGTTCAGAGAGGTCTGGTTGAATCAGGATGGGCGTAGAGGCAAATTTCTGCTTGAGCTGGGTGAATGCTTGTTGCGCCACTGGAGACCACTGGAAAGAGACCTTGGGAGAGGATAAGCATGTCAAGAGGAGAGCAACGCAACTGAAATCATGGATGAAGCGGATGTAAAAATGAGCAAATCCCCAAAACCTCTGTAGCTGTTTACGGGTCCTGGGCTCTAGCCATTCCACCACTGCCTTGATTTTTGCCAGGTTCACCCGCAGCTATCCTTGATCGACAATAAGAAAAAGAAAAGCGACCGACTGTAGGTGGAACTCACATTTCTCTCCTTTGACGAAAAAGTCAGTTCTCCAACAACTGTTGTAGTACCTGGCAGACGTGTCCCTCATGGTCTGCCAAGGACTTCAAAAGATCAAAATGTCATCCAGGTACACAAAAACACAGTGATTAATGAAATCTCTCAACACGTCATTCACTAGGGCCTGAAAAACTGTGGGACCATTGGTGAGGCCAAAAGGCATGACCAGGTACTCAAAATGTCCCAGGTGCATATTTAATGCTGTCTTACACTCATCTCCCTCCCTGATCCTGACCAAATGAAAAGCATTTCTTAATTCAAGCTTAGTAAAAATGGTGGCCCCTTGTAACAGTTCAAAGGCAGAAGAAAGCAACGGCAGGGGGTACTTGTTCGTAACAGTGATTTTGTTTAACCCCCAAAAGTCAATCCATGGACAGAGAGATTCCAAGTGGGGACTTGGAGGGGCGGATTATTCTGGCAGCTAGTGAACTGGTTATGTATCAATCAATGGCCTCCTGTTCTGGCTTGGAAAGACTATACAGGTGACTGGTGGTGAGAGGCGCGCCAGAAAGCAGGTCTATTCTATAATCGTAGGATCCATGTGGAGGAAGGGAGAGAGCTCAGTCCTTGCTAAATACAACGACACAGAGGACAAATCAGGAACTGTGATTGGTTCAGATGGAGTGGATGGCGAGACACTGGGAGTGGCTGAGTGCAAACAGTTCTTATGGCACCACAAGCTCCAACCCGCAATACAACTCTTGGACCAATCTATCTGTGGGATGTGTGTGTTTAACCAAAGGTAACTGCATCCCTACGTTTACCGACGGGCCTGCTATTTTGGCCGAGCTGGGCATGAGTCTGCATAATGTCCTTTTTTCCCACAGAAGAAACACTCCCCGTTCACTGCCTTTGATTCCAGTCCGAGCATGAAAGCAGGACTTCCTGTGTAGAATAAAGTGTGTTTATTGACAAAAGATGCAAATAATCATCTGTCACAATAATCATTCTTCGTGTGCTCGCTCCCTGCTCGTGTGCTGTGACTTCTCCCGATGTCCGTGGTGAGTAATTCCTCTCGCTTCGGTGTTTATGTACAAAAGTGCTCGACTCCTTTGAGCTCAGTGAGATTGCAGCTTCCTCTCTATTTCCAAAACACATTTTTATGAGTGAGTGACCTGGACACACATCCTCACACTGTTGTGATGTTCAGCACTGTAGAGTTGGAGGGGAAAACAAAGATGGCTACTTCTACTTTTGTGGATTCTTCTTTATTCCTTAGGATAATGCGAGTGGAGCCCAAAGTGGTGCTGAATGTTGCTCATGCTGTGGTGAAGAGGATGTCATCTTTTGTCAGGCAAATAGACTTTGCTCTTGACTGGATGGCTGTCGAAGCTGGCAGGGCTGTTTACAGGTATTCCTCTGCTGACCTTGTGTCTCATGTGTGAAATCAACTCGTAACACTGCAGGCATTACTTGGTTCATGTGGGACAGGTTAATAAATACTAATCGAGGGAGGGGAAGCTGAATTTGGAAATGTGATTGTGAGTTGTTTGGAGTAGACTGAAGTTATCTGTATTTTTTTCTTTTTGCAGGCAGGGAGAGAAATCAGACAGCACTTTCATAGTGCTGAGTGGTCGACTGCGCTCAGTAATCATGAAGGAGGATGGCAAGAAAGAGTTGATAGGGGAGTACGGACGTGGTGACCTGATTGGAGTGGTAAGCACGGTGACAGCCAGAGGGAAGACAGCTGGGGAAGAGTTGATGGAAGACTATTAATATCCATGTTGTGTCAAACAACACTAGCTGTTTGTTTTCATATAAGAACCTGTTAAAAGGTTAGATATAAAAAAAAATGTTAACAATGTTAATATCACAAATGGAACTGCCTATTAGCTGTCAGTATACTGCATATGGCTGATGAGACTGGATTTCCTGTATGTTCTACTTTCTACTTTCAGTAAATACAGACTAAGACCAGTACATCTTGGGATATATTTAAACAAAGGGGGGAAAAAGAACAAAAAATGTAGCCAAAAGGCAGCTGAAATAGAATATGCATAAAAAACAATCCAGATAATTTTATCTTCTTCATGCTCTTTGTCTCGGGCTCTTTTTGGGACAATTCCAAGTGCATTTAGTCAAAAGCATGCACTAAATTCATTTGCCAGGCTGCCAGAGGAGTGTGGGTGTGCGCACTACAGTAGTTAAATCATTTCTCATTTTGTTTAGTGGCCTTTAATCTGATTAAAAGGAAATTAGATATTCATTCCCTGTTGAGTTATCCAGTATATCAATTCATTTACCAGTCCTTTAAGTATTAGGATAGTTTACATTAACCTGAATATATTGAAACACATAATGTGGAGATGGCTAAAGCGGTTGACGCTACATAAATGTGCCACACCAGAGGGTCAGTATGTCTAGTTTTACATCAATAAAGCAAGATCTATGTAGATGTTTTAGAATGTCATTTGCAGTTAATGAGTGCCTAAAGTCTTTGAGTCATTAATGCCACCAGATCCTTTTTATCCTTCCCCATTATCTTCTCCCAGCCACCTTCAGCTCTTGTTGCTGTGGGGTCTCTGTTTTCAGTCTAGTCTTTAGCAGGTGGTATGCAGTTCCGTTAGGATAGGATCAGGTGACTGAGATGGACAGTAAAGCCATTCATTCTCTAACCCTCTAGATTCCTTGTATGTCTAGGGTTGTTTTCCTGCTTAATAACTAGATGTTTTTGCATGTGTTGTGATCCATTTGACTGGATCCAATTTTGCAAGTAAAATACCTCCCTTCGAGTTTCTTGTTTTTTGCTTTTATATATAAAGTTTTATTCAGTTTTGAGCTATGTTTGAATTTTTGCATGCAACACACACAGCTTGCTGAAATTATCCAATTATATTTTTAATCCTTGCAATTTTAGCGCTTTGAACGCTTGTTTTTATTTTGACACAAATTAACCTATCAGTTGAGTTTATACACTGCATTGGCAAAATATAGTGTTCACATGCAGGAAGTTGAGTGACATCCCAATCTGAATCCATAGTGTTTATTAAAATGTCAGTACACACTTTGCATCTATAACAGCTTCAAATTGTCTGGGAAGGCTTTCCACAAGGTCTAGGAGTGTGTTTATGGGAATTTTTGGACATTCTTCCAGAAGCAGATTTGTAAGGTGACCTGGCTCACAGTCTCTCCTCTAATTAGGTGTTCTGTCAGGTTGAGGTCAGGACTCTGTGTAAGCCACTCAAGTTCTTTCACACCAAACTCGCTCATCCATGTGTTTGTGACCTTACTTTGTGAGCTTTCATGCTTGAACAGGAAGTGGCAATCCCCAAACTATTGCCACAAAGTTGGGAGCATGAAGTATTTCACTATACAGACAGTGGAGGGCAAAATGTCCAAAATGCTTCAGCATGCTGAAGCATTAAGAGTTCCTTTCACTGGAATTAAGGCCGAGTCCAACTCCTGAAAAACAATCCCTCGCTATAATCCCCCTTCCCTCCATCCCTCCACTGCTCTACAGTCCAGTGTTGGCAATCCGTTACATCGTGCTTGGTGATGTAATGCTTAGATGCAGTTGCTCGGCCTTGGAAACTCATTGCATGAAGTTTGCTATGCACTGTTCTTGAGATAATCTGAAGGCCACATGAAATTTGAAGGCCTGTAGCAACTGACTTTGCAGAAATTTGGCAACCTCTGCATACTATACACCTCAACATCCACTGACCCTGTTTTGTGGTTTTCGTGGCAGTTCGAGTTGCTGTTCTTCCCAGTCACTTCCACTTTGTATAATAACACTAATATTTGTCTGTGCAATATTTGGTAGTGAGGAAATTTCATGACTGAACTAACATAAGTGGCATCCTATCACTGTAACATGCTGGAATTCAATGAGCTCCTGAGAGATACCCATTCTTTCACAGATGTTTGTAGAAGCAGTTTGCATGGATAGGTGTTTAATTTTTATACATTTGTGTCCATGGAAGTGATTGGAACACCTGAGCTTAATTATTCAGATGGTTGAGTGAATATTTATGGTAACATGGTGTATGTAGCATGCATTTCCTATTGATTGTGCTTAGTAACAAAGCCTAAAGAACATGAATAACTCAACTGCGTTTACTTTGTTGTAAAACATTTTAACGTGTAATACTCAAAAGTGTTGGGTCTGAAAATTAAAAAGAGTATAAAATCAAAACAATATAATAAAGAGATAAATGCAATTAAATGGAAAATATTCAGAATGAGTTTATGGCCAATTTCTATACAAACATGATGATATTGATCAAATCTGATTCTAAAGTATCTTCTAAATATTTTAACAGGACAGCTAAGTTTTTCTCATATTAAACTCTAAAATGGTATTTTCAACCTGTGTAAAGCAAAGTCACTTGGTTTCACTCACCCACCTCCCTGTTGGCTGGCGTGACTGGTTCCTGTCACAATGCTTCTAATAATACCTGGGTTAATGGATGCTATGGTTACTGTTACCTGGAGGAGAAAAGCTGTCATTGGAGCTTCTGTAATAGTGGCAATAAGATTGTGAGACAAACTTAGTATGGCCGTGTTGACGTCAGTTTTAGATGAAGGGTAGAAGGGTAGAGGTTATTCTTAGCCCCCCCCCCACACACACACACACACACACACACACTTACTGCATCAGTAGGTCTGTGGACTAGCAAGACTCAAAATTAATTAACTTGAATTACGTACTTGTAAGTGAGCTTTTCTTGAAAATCTTAAAGTAAAATGCATTTAGTCATATATGATGTGCCACTGTAATATGTATGTTGTACACTATAAACCCTCTGTATGTGATGTCATGAAACATGGTTGGAAAAATGAGGATGAGAGACTGCAACAATGCCACGCAGACCCATGCCTTTACACACACACACACACACACACATACACACATGATTACTTTGATTCTCTTTTTTTTTTAACCAAGAAGCCTGAGTGGAACAGCTGGACTACCCTTTTCGGTAGAAATGATGGGTGCTGGTCTTTGGTGCGTTGACCTTACATGCACCTTAGACACTGGAGGTGTTGTGGGAGGAGGCGTCGATGAGCACCGCCCACCCCCCCATCGTACATCCTACCTGGTCTCGGGATTGGCTGGTGGTCTGGGCAGAGGTTGACTGCTGGCTATGGGGGGCACTCCATCCACACTTCAGAGGGTGGGGTGGATGTGGATGAAAGTGTGTCTCTGAGCAGTCTGTGCGTGTGTGTGTGTGTGTTTATAAAAAAAAAAAAAAGCAGAAAAAATTGTTGTATAAGGATTTTATGGCAGATTTTATATGTGTGCATTTTTGTCCACGAAGGTGTCGAAAAGCTGTAAAATGCATCAACAGAGTATGGATGACGTCGGATTTCAAAATTCTGACTAAAAAGAAGAGGAGGGCATGAGAGTTAAACATAAGAGCTCTACTCTGTTATCATTTTCCAAAACTTCTTATCAAGGCATGGAGACAGGATTAGATGTGCTGTCTGTCTTCCATGACTAGGGCTGGCACGATTTGTCGACTAGTCACGATTACGTCGACTATCAAAATCGTCGACGACTGATTTAATAGTCGACGCGTCGTTTGAAGCTTTGTAAGATCCCAAAAGACGCAGGAATAAGTAGCAGGATTTAAGAGTGTAATAACGGACTGAAACAGAAGATGGCAGCACTGCATGTACAAGGATGCCAGCTGCCGTTAAACCCCGAAGAAGAAGAAGAAGAAGAAGAAGAAGCAGCTGTGTCCCAGAATTCATAGCGCGGCCCAGCTTAGTTTCCAACAATGGCGGCAGCTAGTTAGTTTTAATATTACTCTTATTATTCTTTCTGGGTCACAAAATAAACGTTTAACATATTTTCAGGCGAGAATGTAGCTGTGTAAACCTCAAATATCGGCTCAGTTTATCAGGACACCACATATTTTCAAAAGCGCTCCGACGTTTTCGGAGACGTCTGTTACCCACTAGCTCGATAGCTAGCCGGGGGCTAGGTCACTAGCGCGGTGAGAACACCGGACTCCCGGCAAATTGTTTTCAAACCCACCGCCGTCTTTCGCTACTCAGGTTAAATATATGAGTCACTAAGATAAATTAAAAATGTTATTGTTTGGCTTTTTTTTTTTTGTATTTTATTTGTTCCTGAGTAAATCAGTTTGTCTGAGATTAAAGTTATCCGGTTGTTCAGTGATGACGCGACGAATCCTACTTCCGGGCCTAAAGTAGTCTGCGTTTAATATGGCTTTTGTGTTGTTAACATGTTTAATGTTATGTATTTTCTTCTATTTAATCTCAAAAAGCTCCTAAAACAGTCAGTGATCCCTGTTGACCTCCCTCGGCTTTTATTACCACTAATCATTTATTTAAGCTCAGTTTTTAAAACCTTAGGATGTAACTACAGCCCAGCCCATACAGCAGTATATGAATGACTAACCTCGTATTGTGGATGGATTATCTCAGTTGTTCTCCTGGCTGAAGTTTGGTCCTTTTACAGCATCCTGCCATGCGATTACATTTGTTTCTGACCACCGAGAAAACTCACGTTAACTTTTATCGAGTGGAAAAAAAGTTAGCTTGTTTATATTATGCTAACATAGCTATGTCGCTAGCGGTCACGTAGCAAATCATTATATACCAGCTAGCCCAACTTCAGTAACCCTACAAACGTCACTGCTGTTTAGTTTTCTGTCTTCATTTATGCTGGAAGTGATATCAGAGCTGTACGTTTGAATTTGTTTCCAAAACCCCGCAGTCAGGACATGCTATATTGTATTTAGATAGAAGCTAGCGAGCTAACTCCCTGCTAACTTCTAACTCCGTTAAATGTCATAAATTCCGTTTTCATGGATGCCTGGATGCTAAACTCAATTGTTACACCTGGTAGAGCAGAACGCTGATCATTTTATTAAAGATGAAAGACTTTAGACAGTTTTTCAACTCTCAGTAATGCCATAGTGATCGTTTGATATATGGACCTGCAGCGGAGTTTAGGTCCAGACACGGCTAGTGACGTCAGACTGAACAACCGGATAGTTTTTACACAGCTGAATAAACGTCAAGCAGACAGCTGATTATCAGAAGTGTGAGATGCTGGAAAATATACTCCGTTGTCCTGTTATATTTTAGAAAGCAAGGAGTTTATTAAACTTCACCGAAACAATCTGCAAATTTCATTAAAATTTAATAAACTATCATCTTGTCTTTATTTTTAGTTAGCACCTTAAAAGCTTAAAGCTGTAAGCTAATGATAGTTATATAAGAGCAGATGCTGCTGGTGCAATAAGCTGTAGTTTTACGTCCAGTGGATGATGATCTGATTAGTCGACTAATCGCATAAATAATCGGTGACTAGTCGACTATCAAAATAATCGTTTTTGGCAGCCCTATCCATGACGGAAATACTCTCTCCTTAAGTATTATGGATTCCTGTTTGCACCCTAATTTGAACTGGAACTGAGCCTTCAGGACAGATGCTCATTTGATTTTGGTTAAATAAGACAGTACAGACAAATTAACACCAAATTAAGGAATTAGATTTTCACTTTAATGAGCATTAAGGGCTTTAGGGATTGACCATATAAGGAGGAGGACTTTAGAGATTACAAACAGTTAGAAGGTTTAAATGAGTGTTTTCAGTGTAGTACCTTTCCTTGCTTTATTATAATGTATCACATAAAATCCTTTCACCAATGCTTCACAATGTGGTGGATGTTTGACTTTAAAAGATCTGAGATGCACCTGAACAATCAAATCACTTTCAGCTGTCTGTAACCTGGACGTAACACCTCCTTGAAGTAGACATTCATGGGTGTAATCTATCATCTCTCACATAAAGGTCCTACTCTTCTACTGACAAGTGGTATTATCAAACAGCGTCTTGGAGCTGCTGCACTTGACGTTTTGTGCCATATTCAAACATTTTATGCAATTTTGCTGGTTCAATCTTCTCTTATTCAAACCTCAAATAAAATGAGTATTTTTCAGTGTCTTACTGCTTTCTGTTGGTTTTTATTTTCTTTGTGCTTTGTCTTTCACGCTCATTAAATTCTGCTAAAATTTGCTCTATTGGCACAAGAGGAAAATGGATGTCTTGGATGCTGCCAGCAAAGCAATGCTGCCTGTCATTAATGGACTCCTTTCCTCTTTAGTGTCCATGAGTACCGTCTGTCCAGCTGGCTGGGCCAACAAGAAGACATCCATCGCATAGTTCTTTACCAGACTGACTACACACTGACCCCGTGGACACAGAGGTGCATCCGCCAGGCTGACTGCATCATTATTGTGGGATTAGGCGAGCAGGACCCTACTGTAGGGGAGGTGAGGTGTTCACTGGTTCCCAGGAGAAGAGAGAGGTGTATTACTAGGAGCTGTTAGAGCTACACTTTCAAATCCAACATTTGTTTTTAACAGTTCCCCACACTCAAAAAGTTCTCCTTATATAGACATCAACTGCTACTTTAGAGACAAACAAGTGTGTATTATGTTGTGCAGTTTTGTGATAGTGTATCTATCAGAGAGACTGTCCTGAGACGACCTCCCTGTCCTTAATAAGTGTGTGTGTGAACGTGCGTGTTTTACATAACTATGTGCATGTTGTTATGCGCCTGAATATGTGCAAGTGGATGGACCAAGGCCCTGCTGGACCCACAAGTTCGAGTGGATACAAGGATGTGCAACAGCTTAAGCAGATAGAAAGAATGATACAGAACAACAATAGACTGATTAAAGTGATGATAATCTGTATACATTAATATTTGCTCGGATTAACATAGATATAATTCAAAGATTATTCTGTCAACTGATTCGACAATGCTAAATGATTGATCAATGATAGTTCTGATTATAACTGTGACCATAAGAATACAAAATAAAATATCTCTTGTCCACAATGTACAGTGCATGAACCTCATTTTATTACTAATTTATTGATAATTCATTAGTTAATTAGTCTGATATTTTACTGCTGTACCTGCGATGCAAAAACACCCCAAAATATTTTTAACCTAAATCCAGTGCTTTGCATTCACAGGGACTTACCAGTACTATCTAGTTAGTTTAAAAATCAAGGCATGTTCACACTGTCATTAGTTTTTATTAATAAATTAAATAATAATTTGTGACCTCTGCCAGCAAATTTAAAAAAACAGGGTAAATAACTTAGTTAACAAAGATTCTGCAGTTTAATAAAACCAGTTCTGTGTGAAATTGGCAAGTTTGGTACTGGAAGCTTTCTGGTTTCTGTTTTTCTCCAAGTCATTTCTGAACCATGCAGGAAAGCGGTCCATGTGGAGAAGAACCTCAAAACAATGAGCTTTTTAAAAGAAACCTTTAAAGCACTG
This sequence comes from Rhamphochromis sp. 'chilingali', assembly GCF_963969265.1. Lineage (NCBI taxonomy): Eukaryota > Metazoa > Chordata > Actinopteri > Cichliformes > Cichlidae > Rhamphochromis > Rhamphochromis sp. 'chilingali'. Next base: position 27,990,612 of record NC_137930.1, on the reverse strand, counting down.
ATAGACTGTAATTCATGCAGTGCTGAGCCTTTTTTTTTTAGAGAAACGAAAGCTCTTACAGGCAATGTGACATCAAGCATCAGTCGGGAGAATGGGGTGGGAGGGGGTGACTGTGGGATCCTCCTGCCACTCAATAATAATACTTGCTTAAACGTTTTGCTATATTAAAGAACATGGAATAAAAAAAACAGAGATGGTGGCAGATGGGCTAGTCTGAGACTCTGATAGTCAAACATCATCAGCCTTTTCTTTGTGACATAACGCATTAGGGATGTGATTGACCAGGAGATTTGTTCAATGAATGTGCAGCTGATAAATCTGAAAGGATTATGTTGGACAATGACATAATCATGGACCGTAACGTCAAAGGAGTTTTTAAAATGGTGCAGTCCACTTGTGTAATCTGTCCCTCAGAGAACTGAGGCGATTTTTGAGAGCAAATTGATGTTTGGTATAGTGCTCATGACATGTATTTCATGTATAAAGTAGAAAAACATGCTCTCATTCAAGAACCGAGTTGGTATTTTTGTTTAAAATAATTCTCAAAAAAATATTTTAATCATTTGGGACTCATTTATCTGTACAATGATGAATATAATAACAGGAACCTACAGTTTTGATTCACTTAATGCAGTGAGGTCAACTTGATTACATGAAGTCATGGACTTATTAATATTACTAGTATAAGTATTACACACACACACACATGCACACCCCCCCTCCCCCTTTAACTGAGCTCTTGTTCAGTACATGACAGCAATTATCAGGTGTGTTATCAGGCAACAGTCTTCTTAGAGCAAGCATTTTTTGATGTAATAACTTCACATCATTATGTTGTTGAATAATAGTTCTGCCAAGGGGTTCAATGGTTAGACAAGCTGTGAATGGCTTGTACTGACTCTTGGGGATACAGAAGAAGAATGGCTGTTGTGAAAGAGAGGAGGGGTGTGAGGAAGAGAGCAGAACTTTAAGCAGTTTGCTGGTCTGGATCATTCAGAGGTGATTGTGTTACACATCACAGTGTTCCTCCGCAGTCAACATCACAGCGAATTGACCTCAAGATCAGGCTGTGCTCAGAGTGATGATCTTGCCTTGTTTTGCAGCCACAGTACCCTGGGCACCCTACAGTCCATGGATTGGTCAAACCTGTACTGAGGCCCCTTATGTGACAGCTAACACTTGCCTGAAACTGGGTCATGCAACATGGATTTCACCTTCGTCTGTGTCACCCAAAAGATGGACACCTGCTGATGGATGGAGGCTATATCAACAACCTGCCTGGTTTGTTACATTCAGTTTGTACCTTCCCTTATTAAGTATTAAAAGTAGCCGTACTTTGATGTAGTTGCTCAGCTGTTTGCTTATAGCAATATATTTTTAATTTTACCAGTACTGTATGCTGTTTGTCTTGATGTCTTCTTCCCCTGATTCTCCCAGCTGATGTTGCGCGCTCCATGGGGGCCAAAGTGGCAATAGCTATTGATGTGGGCAGCCGGGATGAAACCAATCTCACTAATTACAGCGACTCACTCTCGGGCTGGTGGCTGCTATGGAAACGCCTTAACCCCCTTGCTGAGAAAGTTAAGGTGATGGATTGATTAGGAGTAAAGACACACCATGCTGTGCAGCAATGTTTTTAATTCTATCAATATAAATCAGGATATTTTTGGAAATCATTTCAGTGATTTATAAGTTAATTTCCACAGGTGGCAGTAGCTAAAACATTATTAAAAAGCGATCTCTAGGTGTATTAGCTAATTGTAGGCCAATCTCCAACCTTCCTTTTTATCCCAAAAATTCTTAAAAGAGTAATTGTAAAACAGCTAATGGATCACCTGCAGAGGAGTGGTTTATTTCAAATGTTTCAGTCAGGTTTCAGAGCTCATCGGAGTACAGAAACAGCTTTAGTGAAGGCCACAAATGATCTTCTTATGGCCTCTGACAGTGGACTCATTTCTGTGAGTGTCCTGCTAGACCTCAGTGCAGAGTTTGGTGCTGTTATCTATAATATTTCATTACAGCAATTAGAGCATGCTGTAGGTATTAAATGTACTGTGTAATATCTTTCTAACAGACTCCAATTTGTTCATGTAAATGGGGAGTCACACACTAAGGTTAATTATGGAGTTCCACAGGGTTCAGTGCTACGACCAATTCTGTTTATATTATGCATGCTTCCCTTAGGCAGCATCATTAGAAGGCATAGAATACATTTTCACTGATATGCAGATGACACCCACATTTATCTATCCATAAACCAAGATAACACACATGCAGATAGAGTTTATTGTACTCGGCCCTGAAAATCTAATTACATGCTTACTCGGGATGGCATTACTTTGGTTTTCAGTAACACTGAAGAATCTGCATGATGCTGAAAAACGAGTTAATGTGTTTATTACTTCTAGGCTGGACTACTATAATTCGTTATTATCAGGATGTCCTAAAAACACCTGAAAGGCCTTTTTTAAACACAGGGCTTAAATACACAGAGGGAGCAATTAGTGAATGAGAGACAGAAGGGAAAACACTGCTGGGGCAAATCAGGGCTAATGAGAGAGGGAATGCATAAACCGACACAGTAGCCTGAGACACAGACTTCAAAGTAAAACAGGAAGCAGATGCGAACTTGACAAGGGGATACAGCAGACAGGGGAGACAGCAACTAAGGAACACAGACAGAAGCCAAAAGACTAAAACTGTAACATAAACCACACAGAGAACCCAAACTCAGAATAACCCTACAACCCAATAGACAAAGAAAGCTAAAAATATAATAAACCAAATCAAAAAACCAAAAACACAAAACCACTGGGTCAACGATCCAGGCCCCTAACAGAGTAGGCTTAAAATTGTACTTTTTGATAAAGCATATAGTTAGGGTTGGAGCAGGTAACCCTGAATACTCTCTTAGTTATCCTGCAATAGGTCTAGGCTGCTGGGGGATTCCCATGATGCACTCAGTGTTTCTTCTTTAGTCACCTTTTTTCACTCAATATGTGTTAATAGACCTCTCTGCATTTAACCATGAGATATTATTAATATCTTAATATCTAATATTAAAGTGTGGCCTTACTTTAAGTTTGATTCCATAAAAAGTGACAAAAACATTAGCGTCCATTAGCATTGTGCGTGGGAAGAAAACATCTTTTTACAGCGAAAAAAAACCCTAAACTTCCAAGTAAGCACCGAGTGCGCTACGACATAATGGGAAATTCACAGAGAAACTGCCGTATCCTTCCACTGACCGCCGCGGCACACCTGCACCAGGGTAAACCTCCGCCTACCCAACTCCTGCTTTACAGGTGAAAATAGAGCAAAAGGACGGCTGAGTCTTTGATGTTATTTATTTTCTGCTGTGTTTTACTTGCATCTATTTGAAAGACTGAGTGTAAACACAAAAAAAAATATTTTATGTGCTGGAATGTGCAGAAAATAGGTTTAAATATTAAACAAATTTCTTCCAGTCAGAGAATGTTGCATATAATAAAATTTTTGCTTGATGCATAAAGTTAAAAGATTAAAATTAATAAAACTATAAAAGTTTTAAAAAGAGACTTTTCCATTTGATTACATTTTGTATGATGGATTATGCAGAAAAAGTGGAATTGGGCTGAAAGATCTATCGCTTTATCACCTATACAGGTTGTAAATCGTGTTTTTAAAAAGTAACTAAGTAATTAATTACTTTTGAAAATAAGTAATCAGTAAAGTAACAGGATTACTTTTTGGGGGAAGTAATCAGTAATTAGTTACTGATTACTTTTTTCAAGTAACTTGACCAACACTGTGCTGGACTCCCTTGGAATTCAAGGTCTGATCTTCAACACACTCACTCGCTCCTCAATCCAGCCTGGACACTCACTCTGATACTCTCCACGAAGCTTCTCACCTCTTTTTTTGCAGGTAGGGAAACATCCGCCATATCTTTACTCACCTATAGTTCTCTGCATCACCATTCTGATATTAACTGCCCTTTCCTCTGTTTCAGAGCTCTCCTTCAGAGATCCCGCTCCGCTCCTCTCTCCACCTTCTGTATATACATGCATATCTCGTTCAGTCTGTTTAAATAAAGTCTTGTTAAGAACCAATTTCGCATTGAGTCTGCTTTTGGGTCTGCAACCTCGTACTGGCCTCCGGCCTTCGATAACAAGTAATTTGTACCACTTATTGGTATACCAGGTAGTCATGCTGCTCTAAGTTCAAAGTACACGCAATATTTATTACTGCAGAGCTTTACACAAGTCAGAGCTTTAAAAAGCCCCAGACATTTAACGACATTTTCACAGTAGTTCAGTTCCTGTTTGGACGTATATATGCTGAAGAAAATTGCAGTAGTGTCTTCTGTGCCAAAAATAATCAAGTTGGACATTTAATTAATAAGCAAAATATTAAATGCTGTAAATTTAAGGCTGATGAGTGTAACTCAGTAATAACAATGGAGGGAAAAACCTACTGTGGAATTACTGAAATATTAGTAAGTAGCCACATTCAAGTCTCACATGCCTGAAATCTACTGTATTGACAAAAAATGAATTTATAATTGCTCATATTACAAATCCCTTAAAAACAATATAATATAATATATAGATAATAGAGTATTTTTAGCTGAACCTCAGGCCTTCAGCCCCTTTTGCTGATAAAGTAATAACAATAAAAATAAAAAGGATGAAATTGTTTGCTCTTAACGTACACAAAAATAGATTTTTGTGTACCAGATTTGTTCCAAGCAATGTCACAGAAAGACAAAATGCCTCCTAACCAAGAGATGACGAGAACGATGGAGACAGATGAGTTATTTACTCCCAGATTGAGAAACAACACAAGGATGAAGGGTAAAACAGCAGGACTCACACTGGCAACCTCCCCCTCCCTGATAACAAACAACAAAGGCAACAGAACAATTGCTGAAAACAGGATGGAGCCACTTTTATGATTGCAGATCTGAGACCGTAATGTTTAAGACTAAATGGCTTCTGTTCTCATTCTTTTAAACAATAGGCGTCCCACACAGTTAATGAATGCATTTCTATTTTCAGATGCTACTGGAGAGTACAACAACCAGGGGATGCAATGCTTCTCCTTCTGTGATACATTTGATACTATTTATTTGTGTGGATGCACAAAATGCAGATCAAGACTTAAAAACATAACCAAGGTTTTGGGACTAGCCGAGCTTTTAAAAAAGGCAAAACCAGATGTGCTTCACTGAAAAGCTGAAATTGCACAAAAGTCTGCAGCAGATTTTTTTTTCATGCAGTTAGTTTCCATTATACTTTGCTGTAATTTCCAACACACAGCAATCTAGATCAGGACAACTCCATTATAGTGTTTCTTGCAGCCGGCATGCTTTGCACACAGTTTGGAAGCGTATTCAAAGACAATAATTTTTTAAGCATAAGAACAGTTGTAGATTTCTCAAATAGCTTCAAACTTGTTTTTATTCCTGTTCTCTCTATTTATAATGCATTTGTCATCAAAGTCCACCCTGCATGACATTTCTAATGTTCTGACTTATGCACCTGCACACCCACGTGTATTTGTCACCATTCTACACTCCAAATATTCCAGTTTATTCACCCACAGTGTGCTTCCTGTCCCCCACTCTTTCCTTGCATCAGAAGAATCCGACTACCACACTGACTATGAAGAGGATGCACTGGAGAGTGCTCTCTCCTACATGGAGACGTATAGTCGCTATGGAGAGCACACCGAAGGGGAGGAGACGGCTGACACGGTGCGAACTTGTGGTAGTAAGATTAGAAACTGTGGGCTCTCTTTAAAGAGAAGAAGAGCAAGCAACCACAGTGAGGAATTTGTTTTTTACTCATGTCTAAAACAGGCTTTTCAGGTTCCATTATAATTAATTGTATTGTTTTGCAACACAAATTTCCATTATTGCAAAGGTTTGTCTGGCTTACAATGACAACACACTTGATCAGTCCTCTCGGTAAAAGGATTTTCATAAATCACTTCTTGGGAAATCAGACCATCCTGCTGGCTACTATTCAAAGTCAGATTGAGGTTCATACTGGAGTCTGGCCAGTTCATGCTTTAAAAGTGATTAATATCATTAAAATTTTGAAATTAATTGGAAGCCATTGCAGGGGCACCTAGTTCAACTAAATTGATATCATTTAGAAGTTGGGGCTTGAGAACATTGTATACTTTTGTGAATGGTGGCGTACTTAAAGTTTCTTAAACAGGTTAGCACAATGGAAACATTCTGTCTTTAATACATTTTACCCTCCAGTGTGAAAGACCAGACTCTACCTGCAAAACTAGTCATTTTGTCTTCTGTGACATCAAATGATCAGACCTTTAGAAAAAAAAATCTGTAGTATGAATTTCAAACCTACATGTTGTTAATAGAGCAGCTGCATGCCCAATCATTTCACATATTGATATGGATTATTTCTTATAGCTTCATTTGAATTCAAAATCCTGCTCCTCACATACAAGGTCTTAAATAATCAGGCCCCATCTTATCTTAATGACCTTGTAGTACCATATCACCCTATTAGAGCGCTCCGCTCTCGCTCTGCAGGCCTACTTGTTGTTCCTAGAGTATTTAAAAGTAGAATGGGAGGGAGAGCCTTCAGTTTTCAGGCCCCTCTTCTGTGGAACCAGCTTCCAGTTTGGATTCGGGAGACAGACACTATCTCTACTTTTAAGATTAGGCTTAAAACTTTCCTTTTTTCTAAAGCATATAGTTAGGGCTGGACCAGGTGACCCTGAATCCTCCCTTTGTTATGCTGCAATAGATGTAGGCTGCCGGGGGATTCCCATGATGCATTGAGTTTTTCCTTTCCAGTCACCTTTCTCACTCACTATGTATTAATAGACCTCTCTGCATTGAATCATATCTGTTATTAACCTCTGTCTCTCTTCCACAGCATGTCTTTATCCTGTCTTCCTTCTCTCACCCCAACCGGTCGCAGCAGATGGCCCCGCCCCTCCCTGAGCCTGGTTCTGCCGGAGGTTTCTTCCTGTTAAAAGGGAGTTTTTCCTTCCCACTGTCGACAAAGTGCTTGCTCATAGGGGGTCATATGATTGTTGGGTTTTTCTCTGTATCTATGAAGCGCCTTGAGGCGACTTTTGTTGTGATTTGGCACTATATAAATAAAATTGAATTGAATTGAATTGAAATTGAATTTGAGTCATCATCAGTGGAACATCCCTTGGACCAAAGGTGAAAACTGCATATTTGCTTTTATTTTTATTTGCGAAATTTCAGCTTGATTTTATACAGCCGAAGGGACCAAATTACAACATATCTTTTTCCATCCTCTCTCTTGACACACAAACAGTTTGGGGATGTTGTTCACAAATTTGAATGTCAATTTCTGAGATCTTTGCCTGACAAAGTTTTTTTTTTAACAGATGACCTAAACAAATCAGCACACTCAATTTTCACAAATTCTGTTGTTTTCCTTTGGAATTTCAATATTTACCTCTGTTCTTTGAACTTCAATTCTTTATTAAATGATTTGATTGAATTACTTGCAGCTAGTCTTAACAGTATTGCTGATACCTGAGATGAGGAATCACAAGTAGAAATGACCTCATTTTATGTGGAACTACGTAGACACAATCCAAAACTGGTCACTTTTTAAAATTCTTTTATTATGAGCACCACGAATACTATTTTACTCACATCACTTATATTTGGAGCAGCCCAGAAACTGGCATGCAAGAATTATAATGGGGTATTAAGGATGTGGAAAATGTTGTTCACCTGGCTGTTGATGTGAACTGAAATCACAACCTGAAAACTTCTCAAAGAATCTGGTTCTGGCTTCATAAATATCCACAAAGTATGAGTAACATGTGCAGAGCAGAAAGCTGGGCAACATAGGATTGACAAGTAATTTCTCAAACACTGCAGAACACCCTTCAGTCACCCTTCATGCAGTCATCTCATTTCCATTTCCACTACACTGAGAGGTTTTATGGCATACCTGCATTGTTTGACTTATGTCTACTTTTTTTTAAAACAAAATCTGAATTATATAAAAAGCTATTTTAAGTAGCCGTTATCTAGACTGTTAGCCAGTGTAATGCAAAAGTGTCCAGCCTTTTTAAATTGCTATCTGTAAATGGCTGACAGTGGTGTTATTGTGTCTGAAACTTTATGCCCTGGTCATGTCGGTTTGGAGCTTAAAATATTTTCATCCTTAAAAGGTCAGGTTGACTCTTGACCTAAAAAGGTTAAGCAGCACTGCTTGAAAGTTTTGCACACTCATGCCTGTGTAATGATCATCACCAGGAGCAGCTTGCCAAACAACACTAATTTAAAAATAGAAAGAGACCAAAACAAGCAGCATACTCTGCATCCATGGCTGTCAGCACAGTTTTGTCGTACCCTGTGTGCCAGGGACATGGATGGATTTAATGATTGCAATCCACTTCAAAGCACTAGTTTCCCCCTCGGCTGGTGAGAGAGCCTCCCCCCATCTGTTTTCTGGCTTGAGTCTATTGGACACAGACTGAGCAGCAGACAGTGTGGATCTGTCAAATGAACTCTGAAGCTCAACTTGTCTCTATAAAGTTTATGCACAGCAGCTATGACAGGAACATGTGCTTGCCCTAGTTTCACCTTTTTTTCCTCAAGTGATATGGAGGTTTGGTTGTTTGTTGGTCTTTTTAATTAAAGATATTCCGGTCATACAGATTTGTTGTATTTAGTATTTAAGGAGTAATAAATATGCATACCTATTTAAGTCAATAATATACTGTATGTTGCCATCCTGTGCTGTGTTAAGTCTGTGCTGTAGTTATAGCATAGCTTTAGCATGCAGCTTTCCCAAAATATAACTACACGTAAATACTATGCTGCATAAAGTGTATTGATTAGCACTAGCATTGATTATTATGGCTGTGAAACAACATGTGATAGGCTGACAGTGTAGACAGCTCAGCTCAGTTTAACAAGTGACTAACCTAATTGGTTATTGGTCGTTTTAAAGGGAAATGGATAAAGATTGTACGTCCTCACTTACTTGTAACAGGCTGGAGCCCAGAATAATTGTCTGACATGCCGGTTCATCAGTGGTCTAACTGAAATAATGCAAAAAAGTCATAATTCGCATCAGAAAAATTCAATTCAATTCAATTTTATTTATATAGTGTCAAATCACAACAGTTGCTTCAGGGCGCTTTATATTGTAAGACCCTACAATAATGCAAAGAAAACCACCTAAAGGGGAAAAACTTCCTTTTAACAGGAAGAAACCTCCAACAGAACCAGGCTCAGGGTGGGGCAGCCATGTACTGCGGGAGGGGGCCGCAGATTAATAATAACTACTGATTCAGTGCAGAGAGGTGTATAAAGACAAAGTGAGTGAAAAAGAAACACCCAATGGATCATGGATTCCTATGACTATACAGCCTAGGACAATTGCAGCGTAACTAAGGGAGGATTCGGGGTCACCTGATCCAGCCTCAATTATAAGCTTTATCAGAGAGGAACATTTCAAGCCTAATTTGAAAAGTGGAGATGGTGTTTGTCTCCCAAAATCAAGCTTTCTTATTAGATTATTTGAATTTCTTTAATATAAGAAAAAGCCCAGTTATATCATTAAATTGCTGTTGTTGAACTTCTAATTGTTTCGGGAGCATTTTCAGTATGAAACCAGAACTCCACCAAGACAGTTTTCTCTTCTTGCTTTTGTTTGCAGCAGATACAAACATAGATTGTGTGATGGTTTAAAGTTGGGGTGAAAACAAGCCCTTTCAGTGATACCTTTTCTGAACGTAAAAGACTTTCTACACTACCACAAACCCATCTTAAGAATCTCTTTACTTAAAATTGACCCATTGTTTATTAGCTGCACCCTACATCAATATAACAATATCTAACGGCGGCCCCCTCGGGCGTAAATCTAATCAGAACTTTACCAATGCAGCTTTGCTTTCTTCGTCTTTCATTTCCTTATAAACTCTGATGCTACACTGCCTGCAGCCTTACATTATGTGTACACGGCGAGAGAAACCTTGTGATAAACACTATGGGCTCTCATATGATGTTTGGTTAAATGTGGTCTGTACAACAGCTCGAGACAAGAAAACGTTTGCTGTTTACCAATGAGGTGATGGAGTTCGCTCTGATATTCTTTGTACCTAACCCTCTGCACAGGGAATCAATCTTTTCTGGCAGAGTGAATGTCTCATGGATGAAGTGCTGATGTAATGTGTGGAACTGTGCCATGAATTTAATGCAACCTTCGATGACCCACTGTGGGGGGGGTGGAATGTCCACTTGTGCCCTTATTTGGCACACATTCCCATCCCCCCCGGGAAGAGAGACTCACATCAGCTAATTAATGCTAATTAATGAGGACAGAAGGGGGAATTTAGGTCACAAGACGATCTGAGAGAAGAGAACAAGGGGGTAATAAGTGGCCCTTACCTCAATCAATACATCACAGGGAAGAAAGTGAAAGGCCAAAAGATGGGGTGAATGAGTACAAGCTTCCTGAAAATTACAGTCTCTTGACAGAAAGGCAAGGTTGACAGAGAACAAGAAGAGTCACAGCACTGGTGTGTTGGTGGACATTGACCTCGTCCTGAGCAGATTACTGTGACAGGTAGTGAGAGATTTGAAGAACCATTTATGGAAAAAATGGGACATTTATAACGTTAAACAGAGGGAGAGGTTGATTAATAGAAGGTCAAACACTGACATACTCTTCATCTCTCAGATTGCCGCTCCAGCCATCTATTTTCTCCCTCTAGCTTCATTGACTCCCCGTCTTCTTCCCCGTCCTGCACAGTTTTAGAAAACGGGGACAAAAAGGACCTAAACAGGTAAGTGGGTCACACCTTTTGTTGCAGTAGTGAAAGTACATCTGTGACGTGTTAATGCAAAAATAGACTGCCAACAAACAGAAAGGTTCCCTACATACACAGAAGTGTATCAGCAGGCCTTCTGAGACAGAAATAAAGTCTCACACAGTTAATAGAATCCCTAAAATAACCAGTGGAATAATAGAAATTTAACTATCCTTTTTTTTTTTTTCTGAGAAGTGAAATCATTAACTAAACAGCCAACCCTCTGGAGCTGCAGTGTGTATTTGGTATTAGTACATAAATCTCATTTTCTTCTTACCGCTCTGTCGTGTACTTGCCTGCAGCAGCGGTCCGCTGATTCTGGCAGATTAAAAAGTAGACCAAAAAAAGGCAAAGTGATAACAAACAACTTCTAAATTGCTGGACTCATCTGAACTCCAAGCTGATGGACCAAGCTTTAGGTCAGGAATATATGTAAGTATTAACTTACATAACACAGCACAAGGGTATTTGTTATAAAAGTGCAAAAATTCATGCAAAATAAGATGATAACTTGGTAATCTGTATAGTCATTAGTTGTGAGCCTTTTTAAAATTTATTACTAAAATATGTGCAAATGAAAGATATGAAGAAATGGACAGATCAATAGACCTGACCTTAAAAGGTTTAACTTCCACAAACCATAACTAAAATTCTCATTACTGAGAAGGAGACTTTGTAAAATAAGCAGTGAACATGTCACTCGTTTCTGGATTCTAAGGTCATGGCATGTACAAAAGACGAAGGTTTTAATGTCAGTGACAGGATGTTTGATAAATGAGTAATCAGCTATTAACTGTATTATTCATGAATGTTGTGCTGATTAATCAATTATTTAATTTCAGTTTAAGTTCCAACTATATTTACTGAGCTATAAAACAGTTAATGAAGTATGTTAATTTCTGGGCTCTTCCAAAGCCCACACCACCAATGAATGAACCTGTTGATTGCACAGAGTCCAATACAGTTTATATTTATGTAACCACTATTAGCTTTGGTAAATACACCAATTCTACTAAGTATACTTGCATACAGTTTTTCAAGACTCTTGGCAGTTCCTTCTGAAGCTCTTGGAGAACTCATCACAGTTCATGCCTCTCATGTAACCCCAGATGTGACATCAAGGCACGCGCCATCTGCTGCGAGACTCCTTGTTCTTCTTGTGGCTGAAGTAAGTTCTTCATGACTGTGGAATATGTTGAGGGTATGTGTCAGATTGGATGGCTCACTGAGGGGATCGAATCATGAATATGGCATTGTTTTTTTTTATTGAATTTAGGTTTTAATTTTCAGTGTCTAAAAATGCTTGCTGGTAAAACAAAGTAGTGTAACAACTGATGATTTTACATCACATTGTAATTCCAGGTTAGTTAGTAATTAGTTGTTATTTATGAAATTCTAGTATAGTTAGTTTGTTTTAAAACCTCCACTTGTTCTCCACTTGTTCTGCTTGTTTTAATCCCCTTTGTTCTGCTGTACCTAAGGGTAATAACTTTTATGTGCTGAAAATGAAACCCTAATTAAACCACAACTCAAAATTTCATGGTAAATGTTGGGATTTCATGATAAGTGTATTATAATATGAAGTGCTACTGAATGTTTTAGTAAAATGTGATCATATGGTCATTACTTCTGCTTCTTCCCTCCACCTCTCATGTTGTAGATGACTTAGATATACTGCTTGGGAAAGGCTGATACAAGCGGTTGCTGCAGGCTGACAGAGCTGTGAACTGGAGGGTGGTGAAGAGAGCTGATTACAGTAGAATGATTTCACCTGAAAGGCTTTATTCTATGATTGCTTCTAAGTTGTATTGTTGCAAAGTGGAAATGTTTAGAAACAACAGCACCTCAGATCTGATAAGGTTACATAGCAGGCTTTCTGAGTGCTTAGACACAATATGCAAAGTGCTAATGCTCTGCTGACTCAGTAACTGCAGAGTTTCAAATCTCCTCTGGCATTAACATCCGCACAAAAATTGTTAACCAGGTGCTTTATGCCATAGGTTTACATGGCTGAGCAGCTACTATAGGTATAATGAGTAGTGCCCAGTACCTTTGTCCATATAATGTAATTTGCTTTCCTATTGAAGTCTGGACAAAGTGTGTAAATATTCAGATATGAGAAGCTTAATATGCAATTTTATTTTAAATATTCACAGAAAACATGGTGAAATGTTACTGAAGCACTCGTGATTCTAACTGTGTCACCATGAACCACTCTCATATGCAGTCCATTATACCTCTTAGATGCCTTCACAATGCGGCAAAATTGGAAACTGCCTTTCTCTCTCACACACACACACACACACACACACACACACACACACACACACACACACACACACACACACACACACACACACGCTGATGATTGAAGCACTCACACATTCTGTCACCTGCCACAGATTAGTTGATTTCCAGAGACAAAATGTGTGTGAAATTTGCAGCCCACTTGTAAGAATTTAATTGTTAGTTAGCATGTCTGAAATATTTCTCTTACAGAGAAAGTGAGATTAGTTGCAAGTGGTGAAAAAGGATGCAAAAAATTTGGCAAAAACAAGAAAACATCACTGTACCTTACTGCAATGGAAAAGCAATGACAAAGAATAAGGATAGGCTCAACCTGATAAGAACAGAAACTAAGCATCATTTCTGAATAGAAATTGTATTTATTTGTCTGTTTATTTATTTATTTATGTCCTCCTGTGGCAACAATTGATTTGTCTTATTTAAAGTCAACATTGTTTAATAAAGTATTAAACATTTCTGAGCAAAAGCATAAGATACAGAATTTAACAAATTGGCCTCATATGAGAATACAAAGTCTCAAAGAGTTAAAAGGACTCCCCATCAAAGCTGTTAAAGAAATGTACAAAATGGAGAAAACAACTTGAGACTGCAAAATCATTGAAGTGATAATTACTTCAGACTGGGATCAAGGAGGCATGAAGCAAAGTGTTTCATCAGAGTACAACTGAAATGTCCAGCCTGCACCCCAGTACAATGTGTAATTACAACATAAGAAGCGAGCTTAGACTACTCTAACACAGCATGCATGAATAATAACGTGAGACGGACGTTTTTTCTTTTCTTTTCTTTTCTTTTCTTTTCTTTTCATGAGAATCCAAAGACTCGGTGGCACTTTAACCTCCTAAGACCCGAACTCTTCCACGGCATGCATTTTTGATTTGTCTTTGATATTTGGGCATATTGGGGCCCGATGAATGTAAAAACAAAGAATTACCAGATTTTTTTTTTTACCTTATTTTTGTTTTTAAGAAAAATGAGAGCCACATATGAGGATATTCGTTTAAAATTTTGATAGAACAGTAGCAGCATAATGTCCTCGTAAGTGGATATCAGGCCTTTGTAGAGCAAAATTTAGTATTTTGGTCTAAATAACCCAAAACGTGATGTCTACATATGTGGACGCCAGGTCCTAGGAGGTTAAAGAAATACCCACTGGGTTACTGCTTACAAAACTACTCGCTATATGACTCGTTTTTCCTTTCCTTTAAAACTTCCAAATGTTACCTCATTGTTCTATTGCATTTAATATTTAAGCTTCATTAAAAACTGCTAACCACTGAAAAGTACACTATTATTCAGAAGAATTACATGGTAAATATTGGAAAATTATACCATAAGTCTGCATTATGAGGTGCCACCAAATTATAAATAAATAAATAACAGTGTGTCTGGTTATTTTTGTCAAATGAATACAAAGAAGAAGAAAACATTAGCCCGATTACAGTAACTAAAGTTATGTTTATTAAACAAATTAAACAACACAGAGCTTTTAAAATAAAGATCCTGAAAGCTTTTGTTTTATCACTGACTGAAATTAATACAAGATTAAAAAACTAAACTACTAATTAAAAATTAGACTACATAAAACTTCCATCCATCCGTTCTCTTCTGGTTATCCTTACCAGGATAGGGCGAGAGGCGGAGTACACCCTGGACAGGTGACCAATCTGACGCAGGGCTCACACAGAGAGGTAGACGTCCATTCTATGGGCAATGTAGAATCACCAATTACTAGTTAACCTGATCCCAGTTAACCTGATCCCACTCCTTCTTGCTGTGAGGCAACATTTCTAATCAAGATGCCACCAATTAATACAACACTTTGATTAAACTCTGAATGGTAGTGACCAGGATTAACTCCTGCCAAATAGATTAAACTAACCAATGGAATTAATTGCTTCATAATCATGGAAAATACAAAGCTGGAACGATCAAATGAGTCAAAAATGATCTTTTATTCATGCACAAATTTGATCTGTTTTTGCAAATAACAACAAAAAAACAACTTTGACACAAAGCTTTGTTCATTTGTTTATTTATTTTTTTGGCCACACGATTTGTTTGGCATTGAAACGAACCCACAAGCAGGAGAACTATGTTTATTAAAAATGAACAAGCACCGAACAAGTGACGGGCCATTAAGCCATTATTTCTAATTACTTTCATGCAAAATTTGTCACCAGTAATCAAAGATCTTTAATCATAGATCAATAGACATTAATATGCCCATTTAAGTCTCACCAAAACTAACATGAGACAATCAAAATCAGCTTGCAGAAAGGAAAGTGCAAGCACAAATAATATCCACTTTTGGCAAACTGTGTGTGAACGCAGGTCCTGTGTGTTGTATATGTGCAATATGTTAACAAGCACAAAGCATCCGAGGTCAGGATGAAAACAAAGATACACAGTCACAGCTGTTGGTTGATGTAGCATAAGGTCTGAGCAGAGCTGCTGCTTCTCTCAGTTCTGCCAGGCTAATAATATCCTGCTGAAGCTGCTGATTAGGAACACGAGGTGAGAGTACCTCACTGTCCACGCACGTCATCGAGGTTTGCAGATTCTAAAAGTAGAAGAACTTTTCCCCAGATAGAAACACAGCCATGGGTTTTAAGTATTCTCGGCACAATAAAAAAAAAAACTCCCACGCATTTGCTAAAGTCGAAAAAGCAAATGCAGAAAGCAGTGACGTTAATAATGTATTTTTACAGCGTTTTTTATACCATAGCTGCTTACTGCTGTAAGTTGAAAATACTTAGATCTTGAGACATGCACTCTGACGTCATGACCACCATGGAGAAGTTTAAAAGAGAGGATATTATGTTCTCTTTTTTTCCCATGAGGATTTGTTTTTACAGTGGGACCAGATTTTCTGTACTAATCTTGGATTGATGGCAAAGAATCCCAGGCAGATCTGTAGTCCATTGCTTTCACTCAGATTTTAAGAGCTAATCCACATAATTTATACTGTCTGAACAGAAATCATAAGAAACACATCTAAAAGCATCATACACATCATCAGCCCATCCTCTGTTCTTTCTGTGAATTAATCAGGCCACCAAACTAACCACGAACTGTGAATTCAACAAGTAAAGGCACAGAAATCGGGAGGCGTACATTATAGACTGGAAACGATATATGAAAAAAGCAGGAAGTGACTAATGCAAAAAAAAAAAAAAAAATTTAAGGGTTTTTGCTCCATTAGGAAGAAAAGTTATTAACTCCCAGATTCAAAATGTCACGTCTAGTATTACATCCATTATTTCCTACATGCTCACTATCATTGAATGTGGCTTTAATGAACAAAGCAAGCACAGGTACCACATCATTGTCCTTCTCCACAAGCCTGGTGTGCGCATCAGTGTCGGGGTCTGCAGCAGTGCATCGTCTGTCAACACCAGGGTCTCCTATAGCTCAAAGACCCAGCTTACCCACGACCACTCATTTATCACTTCCCTCTTTCTCTGATAGCTTGCAGGTTCATTGAAGCTCCAGACGGGGCTCTCATCATGAGCTAACTCTCCTCTTTCTTTTAGTTATGAACTTGCAAAGCTCTTTCTCATTGAATTTTACACTGCTTCCTGTTTTCATCACTGGAAGCTGCCATATAAGATGTTTTAATCTCATTCACTAAGTACCCCAGCTCTTCCCTTTTATATTTGTACCTGTGTCAAACCTGAAATGCCATCATAGGTTTGACACAGGAGAACCTTCCTTCATGCAATAGTCTGTCATCTGTTGTTTGCCATCTCAGAAAGATCTGAGACATTTTGCCAGGTCTGCCCTCTGAGGCATTAGGCCACAGTGAGTGAGAAACCCAGTCAGGAAGTAATGACCTTTTCTCCACTGAGCAACGGGAAAGAGCAGAGAGCTGGGAAGCAAAGGGGTTTAATCGGATCAATGTGCCCTTTGTCATCTCACTGTCTGCCCTGTCAGTCTGTATGTCTGTCTACCCGTTTGTTGTTTGTTGGCTGAGTGTTTATATTTACTCTGCATGATCCATCTGCCTATCTGCTGGCTGTCTGTCTGCCCATCTTTCATTTTGCTTGATCTGTTTTGCTTGTGAAACCAGAACTGTCAAAGCAGCCCCATTTCTACGGTATCTTAAAATGTTTTTTGTATCTCTGCTCTGAAATGAGTCAGCCAACATACAGCATTGTGCAAAGGTTTTAAGGATTTTAAATGGTTAGAGTCACATCCATCACATAATGCCACCAGGGAGATGTTAATTTCAAATTTATTCTGCAATGTGATAACGACCCTGTACATAGAGTCCAGCAACAGATGGTGTGGCCCTTTATCTAACAGAACTGTTGCTGTTTTAAAGGCACAGGGTAAACTCACAGAGTACTGATTTGATTTCCAGTTTTCAGTAAAATCTTAACTGCAGTTTATGTGAAGTGTCTACAACAAGAGTAGCAACTCTGTGAAGCTGCTTTGACCTTATACTACTGTCAGCATGCTCAGAATCACAATGAAACATCTAATGTTTGCTAATTAAGACGCAAATGTTTAATTTAGCCTGATAATGGTGCTCAATTAATAAAAATCAGAGGCTCAGCTATTGCAGTTCAGGCTAAGGGGATGCTTATTTACACTGGCTACCCTCTTCATTAGCTGCTTGTTAATGCAAATATCTCATCAGCCAATCACATGTCAGCAACTCAGTACATTTAGGCGTGTAGATGTGGTCAAGATGATGTGATGAAATTTCAAACTGAGCATCAGAATAGGGAAGAAAGGTGCTTTCAGTGGCTCTGCATGTGGCTGTTTGTGTCCGAGTGACTAGTTTAAGTGTTTCAGCTGATCAGCTGTGATTTTCCTACAACCATTTCCAATCTTTACAGAAAATGGTCTGTAAAAGAGAAAATATCCAAAGGGTGGGTGTTCCCCGAAAGAAAACAACTTGTTGATTCCAGAGGTCTGAGGAAAGTGGCCAGACTGCTTCAAGCTGATAGGAATGCAATGGGAACTTAATGTTCATGTTGAACCTTTAAGGAGATGGGCTGCAGCAGCATAAGACCCCACTGGGTGCCTCTCCTATGAGCTAAGTACAGAAAACTGAGGCTCCACCAAAATTGGACAATTGAAACCTGAAAAGAATCTTCTTTTCTACTTCAACACTCGCATGGTAGAGTCAGAATTTTATATAATTAACATAACAATATGAATCCATTCTGCCTCATATCTGTGATTGAGGCTCCTGGAGGCAATGTGGGATATTTATTTGGCACAGTTTGGGCCCCTCGGTACCAAACCAGAGCCTGCCTGACTACCCTGCTTACAGAAGGATAACACCACATGTCACAAAGCTCAAATCATTTCAAACCGTTGCCTTTAACGTAACAACTGGAGAGTCACATCATGAATGTCAACATATCTGCAGAAACTATGTGATGCCATCATGTCAGCATGGACCAAAATCTCTGAGGAATGTTTCCATCTGAATCTGTGCCACAAAGAGTTGAGGCACCTTGCTAGTGAGATGAGTCCATCTCTCATTAGTTTGCTTAAATTAAAAAATGTCAACCCCATGGTGGCACCACTGAAAACTTTTTTAAAACTAAGTTGAAAGACTTCAGACCCCAGGGGGTACCCTGCCTCTTGTCCTATGTCAGGTGGGAAGGGCTCCAGCTCCCCTGTGACCGCGAACTGGATGAATGAATAAATGGATTCAATGAGGAAATGATGGTTGGATACACTGGTGTAACATGATAAAAGACTCTGTTTTTTAAAAGATTTTTTTTAACACAGTAAAAACACTGCTGTGGTTAGTGCATGCTTTGTCTACTACAAATATATCCAATTATGCAAGAAGCGTTTTTCATTTCTTTTTCAACAACAAGCCGTCTACATGCAGTGTAATGTGATATGTATGTTAACGTGTCATCTTGTGAGTGTTCTCTGTGTCATTTTAAATTCCTCTGTATCTGCTTTTCTCTCATGTTGTCTCTCCATCTGTCTCTGTTACAGGCATTAAATGATGGAAAGCTGCAGCACAGGGCAGACCGTGCTGTCTATGGGACAGACGGACTCTGTCTGGCACTTTGGCTTCACATTCAGTTTCACCAAGCTGCAGTAAATCACTGTTCTGTTCTGTGACACTGTTCTGTTGTTCCTGCAAAGGACAATTGTTCCTGACGTTCATAGTTTATAGAATAAACCATAGTGCGTTTGCAAATATGAAAAGGAAATCTGTTGTCAGCAGATAGGTAGTTATATCTTGACCTTGAAACTGACAACCTCAATATTTCTCTCTCCTTTTCTCTTTGCAAATAAATGCTGAAATTTGTCTGGGTAAACAGAGATGAACAGGCTTCTATCATTCATCGCTGAGCCTCTAGAAGGATAATGTGTAAGCCGGCCAAATCATTCATTTAACTGCCGTAAAGTCCACAACAACAGAACGACATACATTCATTCACGTATACCCCTATGCTACTGGAACTTATTTACATAACTCTTGCAAACTCTGCAGTTAAGTAAGTCTCCCTGGGGTTAGTGCTCTAAAAACTGGACTTAACACATGGATGGATAAAAGTGCATGGATAAATGGATGGTTGGAGTTGGGTGATCCGCTGACTTTTAAAGGGAAAAAAAACCCCATACCCGCTCCTACAGATGATACATCAACCTGTTGTCTTTTGTGATTACCCTAAAATATTTCAGTTTTCCCATGTTTTGCAGTCATATCCACAGGTCTACTCCACACCGTTTCTTCAACCTGCTTCTCCTTTACCTCTCAGAGAATCAAACCACTCTCTCCTCAGCCAACTGGAGAGCACAGGAATCTATTAAGCTCCATATGGGAAATATGCAGAGGTGGGACCAAGTCATTGTTTTGCAAGTCTCAAGTAAGTCTCAAGTCTTTATCCTCAAGTCTCAAGTCAAGTCTCAAGTAATGTCAGGCAAGTCAGAGTCGAGTCTCAAGTCACTGGTGTAAAAGTCCGAGTCAAGTCACAAGTCTGAAACTTTGAATTTCAAGTCCTTTCGAGTCTTTAAAAAAAAACAAACGAAAAAATAATGTTGCAGTTATATGCTAAATGTAAATATTAGACCATGTAATTTTAAAATCTGTGTTTTTCTCAACACATACAAAATAGTGAACTTAGAAAATATACACAAATTGTGAAATTGCACCTCTTTAAAATGCAGCTCAATTAAACTTAGCTCCAAGAATAATTTTCACCGACAGTTCTGAGATAAGCTGCATGTTATTCTTGGATGCGGTTGTAGGACCAGCTTTAAAATCGCATGACAAAAATATCATACATATTAAAAAAAACTGTATCACCAACGTAGCCTGGAAAACATTTGCTAGTTAGATGAAGTCAGCTATCTCATCTTAGCATATTTATATGCATATTTATAATTATACGGTTCTTGGAGTGAGTGCATACACTCATGAAGTTTAGTAACTTCAGGTCACTGCAACAAGCCCAGGTACAGTTTACCGACGGATGGGTGCAGGACCTTGAAATGCACCGTGTAGAACGAAAGACCATCGTACGTATCATAAGTTTACCAGTCTCACAAATTGTCTCCATAAATACACATTCGTTAACCGTTTATTAATATAACCTTTGAGCTCAACGGTAATTAATTAGTAGTGGAAATAATTTCTGGTAGCATCACAGAAATGTAGCAGTGACAATAATACTGTATGCTGTAATCGTACTGGACAATTAGTGATACAAAAAACCTGTTTTATCCTGTGAATAAAAGTATGTGTTTTTGTCAATGTACCATAATAACAGAAGCGAAACGCAATATTGTGTCAGGACAATTCACTATTTATGCACAATAAATAAAGGAGCATAGCGCGACAATTTCTGTTCAGCGCCAGACTTGCTTGTAACCTATATCACCAATTATGTTAAGAAAAATGACGCATTAACTACAACAGCAGACTGACCTTTGTGTAAATGCTTGGAGCAGACTAACCTGTGAGCTGGAGTGTTCTGGGACGTTATATTTGATCTTTGAATGGCTGCAATCCAGGCCATCCGTCGCGTCTTTGTTACTTCGGAAACATGGCTCGAACAATTTCTCTTCAACGACGTAATCCGATAACAACCGATCTCTTTACCCGTCGGCTTCCCGTGGCTGTCATGCGACCGGCTATTGCAGTTAATAATACAACGGCTTCTTGACATTTTTGTGTTTCTTTTTATCGCTGTGTCTGATTTTAATTGAAAGCCTGCGTGCGCTAGTACCGCTTGCCACGAGTTCCCAGAATCCTTTGCGGTTCTACCCGTGAATGACGTCACATTTTCAATCTCTATATAATATGCATGTTAAATTTTATATTTGGGGTAAAATATCAAGTCTTTTCAAGTAAACCGGTTCAAGTCCAATTCAAGTCCCAAGTCATTGGTGTAAAAGTCCAAGTCAAGTCACAAGTCTTAGAACATTTTTTCAAGTCAAGTCTAAAGTCATAAAATTAATGACTCGAGTCTGACTCGAGTCCAAGTCATGTGACTCGAGTCCACACCTCTGGAAATATGTCACCGGAGAACCAGTGTTAGAAGTGATTTAGTAGAGAGGAAAGGGTGGAGAAGAGGAGAAATGGATGAGTAAGGTGTGCTGCAGTTCCAAGGTGAGACAAGGTGGAAATAGGCATGGGTGTCACGTAGGGAGAAGGACTTCCCACTTCTCTCTCTCTTGTATCTACACCACATATACAACCACACAAAGTGTAGTTGAATCTTAAGAGTCGACACGAATGCCATTATTCTCAGGGGTGATTCTGGACCAGTAATGAGATTGTAGGACTGCCTTGTTAGAGTTATATCACCCCTTACAACACCGTAAATCCCCCTGCTTACACTGCAACAGTCAGACTGAATAAAAGTGATCCATTTATTTTTCAACTGACTTGTCCACTGAAAATCCTGCAATTCTGTGCACGGGATTTAACAACATCTAAATCGCCATCGGATGAGAGTTGTGGGGTTGCTGATTATTCACAGGAAAATGCTGATCTTTCTGATGAAACCATAGCCATGCAGAGTTGTTGGAGGCGATAAACTGGCAAATAAAATGCATACCTTTATTGTTGCTACATGTTGGTTTTAGTGGCCTTCTCAGTTTCTGAGATTCAATTCAGTTTTATTTATATAGCGCCAAATCAGGGAGGGGACGAAGGCAAGACAAAAGTAATGCTGTAGGAGAAAGACAGAGATTAATAATAAGTTATGATTAAATGCAGAGCGGTGTATAAAGCATGGTGAGTGAAAAGGAAACAGTGCATCATGGGGAGCCCCAAGCAGCCTAAACCTATTGCAGTATAGCTAAGGGAGGATTCAGGGTCACCTGATCCAGCCCTAAGTATAAGCTTTATCAAAAGGAACGTTTTAAGCCTAATTTTAAAAGTAGAGAGGGTGTCTGCCTACCAAATCTAAACTGTAAACTGGTTCCACAGAAGAGGGTCCTGAAAGCTGAAGGCTCTGCCTCCCATTCTACTTTTAAATACCCCAGAAACCAGAGCTAAGACAGCATGAAGTGCTCTATTGGGGTGATACAGTACTATGAGGTCTTAAAGATAAGGTTATCTGATTATTTAAGACCTTGTATGGAGGAGCAGAATTTTAAATTCGATTGAAAGCGTTTTATGAATGAGTGCATGTGGCTTGTACTGTAGTGTGGTCAGTAGGACTGGCAAAGTGGTACATGACTGCCAGTCAAAATGTATGAATTAACAGGCTGTCAAAGACCACTGCAGAGGAAGGTGTGACACTTTGACCTTCTAGCTGACGGAGCAATGCTCTGACACTTCTGAGCTTTGCAGTCTGAAAAAAAGAGAGTGCCTGTTTTAGTTCTGGAACACACAAATCAGAGGGTTGATAGTAATAGCCGCCTTAGTAAGATAAAGAGCCGCGCCATCACTGTCAACACCATCTAGAGCTGCGCTATGCAGTGCTCACACTGCTGCTAAAGTGATTCACTGTACCAAGAAAGAAGAAAGGAAGAAAATCTTTGTATGCAGCAAGTGTAGTGTCCACAGCATCTCTGAAACACTTAAAATCATGACTTGCCTGTAGGAATGGCAGCTATGACTGGTGCAAAATTCTCAATCCTGTCTCATTAGTAGGTGCGGGTGATGAGTAGCCTACTGACAAAACACATCGAGACCATAACTGACGGGTGGAGCATGATGTTTTAAATTTTGGCATTCCCTGTGTTGTGGTTCCTCACGTCATATGATTGAATAAAGGCCTTTAATCCTCCCCATCATATCCGGGATTCCATAGCTCATTTATTGCAGCAGTGTGAATGTCACAGGGGAGTGGGTGGATGATGTGTCCACGGGATTCCTGTTATGCATGGTGAATGCAATTACCATCCTGTGATGGAAGAGAAAGGACATTGAGAAATGGTGGGTGAGTCACTTGGAAAGAGACCACAGTTCGGCCCTCTAATGAAGCTCATGTCTACTGGTGATAGATAATAAGGGCTTGCCCTGACTCCCTGAGGAGGAAGTGGAGGGGGGCCTCTGTGTGTGACGCAAGCTCGCTTTTTGAGATGCTGTGTACACATGTAAGAACCTGATATACAGATCCCCTTTGTCAAAGCTAGTAAGAGTCTCTCTATCTTTTTATTTAATGTCTTATTTCATCAGTCAGTTTCATTTCCCCCACTGGTCCTATCTACCTCTATCTATTAAATTCCCGTCTCTCATCTGCCCACTTACTGTCCTCTATTTTAAAGCCTGTTCTCTTTTGTCTGTTTTTCTCCTTGGGCTCATTTAGGGTCAGCCATCTTTTTCCCAGACTCTGCCAAATGCTCTGTCTAGGTCATTCTGAACATTAGTATTCACAGCAGTCATTTTCCTCAGTTAGTTCTCCTTCAAGTCTGGATAGTGTCTGCTGTAAGCAGTATGAAGAGCTGCACAGACTTATTTTCTAAATTCAGGAAAAGAAAATTATTCACTATATGAGAACATTAATATCCAGAAATCTTATGTAACTTTATTTTTTTGCAGTTTTGGTGATCATTCATGTAAGTTTTTAGTAAGAAGTCATGTGTGTTTCTGGAATTTTGAGATTCAACTTTTTAAAGGAGATGCAATCACAGCATTTTAACTTGGTTACTAGAGGTGGGAATCACCATACATCCCATGATACGATATTATCACAATATTTAACGCACGATACGATATTATTGCAATTTTTTAAAATATTTTGCGATATTCAGATTCTGTACATAAAGGTAAACTTTATCAATATTCATTTTATCTAATATCAAAGTCTCGCACTCAGTCTTTCTCTCATTTCAGTCAGTTTTATTGTTGACAAACTGAACGGTTTGTATTACAGTCTAGTCCAACTTAACTGAATGCAACCATCTGGTACAATTATAGCTATTCTGAACTATGCAATTTGTGAAAACTACACTGAAAAAAAATAATCAGTGGGATAAACATAAAAAAATTATTGTAAGCGGTTGCACGAAATTAAGTTATGTTTGGTTAACCTTAGTTTTTTATGTTATACCTGCACACATTTTTTCTGGTAACACGAACATGACTTTTTTATGTTGTTGTTATGTTTTTCATTCCGGTCAAATATTTATAGAAACCACTTGTTTATCAGACATGAACTTTTTGTGTTAATTGTATTGGACTACTATGTGTTATATTGACAAGATTATTTTATGGTAAGCTTATTTTATTTTATAACAAATTTCTAATATATAATATATAATCTAATATATAATTGAGTGTTCAATAAATAAAACTAAATTAAGGCTGATCTTACTGTATGTACTGTACACTTTCTCTCAATCAAAGAAATAAGCAAAACATTTTTGAACAATGACCTGTATTTTTGAAAATACTACACAGTTGTAAAAATGGACTTTCAATTCAGGCTTCCAAAATATACATGAGTCATATTTGTACAATGCATCTCTTGAAAAACATTCCACAACATTCCTCAAAGTTATCTGCTGGAACCTGAATTCAACATTGTGGGGCCTTGTGACATCGCACTTATGTAAAAAATAGTTTTTTTAAATGTAAGAACCATAAGGTAAGGTAATATGGCAACAGGGGTGTAATTATTAAAATGACACAAAGAAGAGACTTAAAATAACATTATAACCCACAGGCACACAACCAAGAGACCTAAACTGATTAGTATTGGCTTGCTTCTATCACTAAACATCGCAATCACTAATACTACACGATGCAATCTGTTTGTAGTGGTGCACCTTGGGAAAAAAATTGCAAATTGGTGAAATTGGTGCAAGGCGCCATTTCCATTGAGAAAAATGGACATTCAAAGTTTGAATTTAAAAAAAAACAAAAAACCATGGCTTGAAAAGTGAAAACTGCAGTAATAAAGGCCCCAAGTTGAAAAGTGCCAGAAAAATAAGTTTCACTATGTACTGCAACTTTACCAGTGCTGGCTTAAAAGAAAGGATGGTACATATTCGAAGAGGTAAACATGTTGTTCCCACATCATAACTGGAAAACTGTTCAATCGTACAGTCTGGTCCTGAGAACCTGGGCCTTCTTTGAAAGGCTGTTCCTTTTGAGCTCCATAACCAGTTTCTATAATACCTCGAAGGTATACTTTTCCAGTGGGTAGGTGAGGTTCAAAGTGTACATTAGTCCAAACAGCATTGCAGCTGCTAGGGTATAGTTATCCAAATCCTGCCAGACTCTCTGGCCTTCAAGGACTATCCCGATGTCCTCAGGGCTGCCATTGGCATCTCTTGACTTTATGATGTAAATTCCCATGGTTGTTTCCTTATTAGATCGTTGGATAATGGCTTCATCTGTGGCCTAGAAAATGCAGAATTCCAAAATTTAATTAAACAGAACACTGGTCAAAGAACATTATACCAAATCTTATTTTAATCTGTGTCACTATTCCAAAAAATGTTAACATTAACACATTAGGTGAACAAAAATGGATTCATTACAGCATGTGATTTGAGTCCTCAGAATGCTTAAAAAGGTAATGCATGAAGTGAAATCTCCATGCAAAGAAGCAGAATACTGTCAGAGCATAGAGAGGTGTTCAACTATGAACTCCACACATCGTTCTGATGCAGGTAAAAGAAAAAACAAAAACAAAAAACGCACCCATGGTAAATTGTGAAAATCCCAGGTGATTTTCAACATACTCCTGGCATAGAGTGACAAGCAGCATTTTGTTAAAATTATTATTTTCCCTAAAGTGTATACACAAATTATTAAATTCTTACCTGGGCCGTGGGCTCCAGAATGTTCTGCAGTCTTCTTCCTATTTGTCCTCCTCGCCTTTTGAAGACCTTTATGAGTTTGTCAGATAGCACATCTATCTGCGAGAGTAATCTGGACTGCAGTGGCATGGTGGTAATGCGCTTAAACTCTGCATTTATCTAAAAAGACAAGTTGTCACATAAAAATGCTGTCAAAATCTCAAATCTCACAAGGTTACATCCACACAAAGTTGTTATTTTTTGTCATGTTACTATTTATTAGCTATGGGTCCCATGTTGCTGAGCAGTTCCATAGTTGCCCTTACTTCCATACCACCCAAAGCCTGTTTGCAATCACAGCAGTTGCCTCCTTCTGGCCATTTTGCAGTTCTGCCAAATGACCCAGAAACTACATCTATTATTGTCATATACACATCAAGGTCTTTCATTAATACTTAGTTAAATTAGTTAATTTGACCTTTCCAGAAAATTTACCTTACAGAATGTGAGATAACATATGCAAATCTTCACCCCCCCCCCCCCCCCAACAGAGCCCACCCCATGGCAAACTAGCTTATTTAACTGTTTAACTAAAACATTTTAGGTACAACCAGTTAACTAAATGGACACGAGTTTGTTAGTCTGTATTCACTGAGAAAAAACAAGCGAATGTGACTGGGGACACACTGAAAAAAAGCTAATGCACATAATATTGTCCTGCAGCTTAAGCTAGCATTATCGTTAGTTAACTTAAGGAATGACTTGTTTTTTCCATTATGTTGCTCAACAGGAATTCATGAGAAAAACTTCCCCATATAATGGATGTTCTCTTCGTTTCCTCTCAAACATGTAGTTTTCAGTTTACCTCGACAAAGTAAAGCTCAGCACCAAACGTAAACGAAGCAACGACAAAAAATGGCGGACCGCCACAGTGAATTTTCCCTCGCAGAACACGCCCGGGGTGGGGGGGTGGAGTTTCAACAGAAAACAACTATTTTCTGTTATTTTGATATGACTGGTTTTAAAAGACTGAACATCCTTCTAAAACAAGTGAAAGGCGTGAGACTTAATTATGTTTAGACCAAAAATATAACTGATTCATGTTGGCTATATTTACTGTATTTTTACTAATTTAACAACGTCATCATTGCATTAGTCGCTTTATGCTATAGCATTACGCTTACATTAGCTTGAAGCTCAAGGTCGTCATTTTATTTAATTTCTTTTTCTGGGCTTACAAACAGGACACACAACATTTAGATAACCGTTACACTGAATCTTGGGTCTGTGTTGAGTCTTCCAGCTGCTGACTACAGAAGCTAGATTGACCTTTCAGCATGTTTATAGCGGCTGTGGCTATGTGCTGGTAATGTTACCGTGTGTGAGCAGTCACATTGGCAGCAGACATGTTTCAACAAACTAGTCATATCCCGGCCCTACATTAGCTTGTTTAATGGTTAAGACACTGCAGGTACCACCACTTACTACAGACACCGATGCAAGTTTGTAATAGTCTGTTAATTTAGACTGAAAGAATATACAAACAATATTAACTCACATTATATATGTTAATTACTAATTTGCTTATCGCATAATTTCGGTTACCATTAGCTAACTGGAGCCTAACATTGGCCTTTCATGGTTTTCGATAAACAGCCCACATACCTGTAAAATAACAACACCCCAGTAAAAGTCCACATATATAAAGGGTCTACACTCTTTCTCACTGGTGTGTTAGCTTTAAAATCCTATTTACCTTCAAGTGTAAAACTCCAGATGGTAGTAGATTTTCCAAAGCGAGAGACAAAAATGGCGGACAGTGCAGCCGATTTTTCCTTTCCAGGGGGCGGAGCTTGAGGATAAAACACGACTAACTTGTTTCTTTTCAACATGATTTGTTCTAAAAGAATGAATATTCTTAAAGAATATCGTTAGCTTGATAGCATAATTGCCTAAGTCATTTTTTTGTGTTTTCGGAAAACAAGAAAAAACTAATTTTCTAAATATCACATGCATATTTTTAATTGATATTTTCACAGAACATTTAAGTATATGTGAGGAAAAGTATGGAAAAAGACCAAAACCCAACATCATTTCTTTTGTCTAATAAAAGTGACTTAGGCAGATTATGCCTATGACTTAGGCAGTTTTTCTTCAAACTATAAAATGAACATGACATACTATAATGTAACCATAACACACTGTAACTTTTCAATTTTAATCACAAAATGGCAGCTAGAGTAAGGAGACTTACTCACTTCACCTCACCCACCCATTAATTTGCAGAGGAGGCCTGTAGGCTCATAAAAGAGGTGTGCGTGTGTCTATGTGTGTTTGTATCTGTCTGTGTGTGTTTGTCTCTCTCTTCTCTCTCTTTCTCTTCGTGTGCGGGTGTGTGTGTGTGCGTGTGTGTGTGTGTGTGTGTGTGTGTGTGCGTGCGTGTGTGTGTGTACTATTTGGTAGGCTATGTATACTACTGATGAGGAAGATCATCATAGTACTTGTGGGCCACTCTTGGTAGTACATTTTTCATTGACTGTAAGTCACTGTATTTCCTCAGGGTGATGGGCAACTGAGCAGGAAAGAGTGGGATCCACTTGAATGGCTTGTTGTCGGGTATGCTGATGCGCCGAGGCAGGTCTTCCCAGTCAGATTCAAAATCCAGCTTGTACCTGATCCGTCCATCAGTCAAGTACTGCAAAGCCCGGAGGTCATGGACTGTGGGGTCCCCAACTTTTTTGCCGGGTCGAATATTGGTGACATAGGTGCCAGATAACTTCATGAAGTCATTGTGGTATAGTTGAGTCACCCTGTATGGGGATGGATTAATGCGTGCAGCCTCAAAGATGACAACGTAATCTCGTGGAGTGTAAACGTCTTGCACAATGCGCCGTTCAATTAGACTGTGCATGGAGTCACACTCCATCTGTGTGTGGCCTGCAACTAGAAATTTCTGCTCAATGCTGACACCATGCTTCATGGCCAGGTAAAGGTAGGCGTTGCTGATGGTAGCACACCGGTTCTTTTTTTTTTTTTTTAACTCTTTATTTTGTACTTTTTCCTTTGTATTACATACGGACAAGACAATAATAATAATAACACAACAACAAATACACAAAAAAAAAAAAAAAAAAAAAAAAAAACCACGAGAGGTCCCGCCCTATAAGGCTGACTGAGACTTATAAATTATCCATTTTGTCCACTGTTTTCGGTGTTTGTCAGATTTCAGTCTCAGAGTGTAAGTCATTTTTTCCATTGTATATATGTCCTCGATTACGTCCATCCAGTCTTCCAGTTTTAAAGGATCGCTTTTCAGCCAATTTTTTGTTATCACCTTTTTGCTTGACAACAACATAATCTTAAAGCACACCGGTTCTGATACCCGCAGCCATCACTCCAGACAATGACTTTCTCAATGTTTCTGTTGGCCTGTAGGACAGACTCAAAGTGGTTGGACTGCAGATGTGCAAAAACCTCACTGCTGAGGGAGCCTTCATGTTCTTCCCAAGCATAACAGTACCCATCTCTGTTGTTCATGTTGAAGCAGGTAAAGTTGTGCATCTGTAATTTAGTTTTGTAGTACATTGTACTTGCTTTTGTCTGGGGGCAAAGAAGAACGCGTTGAAGGTCCATTGTCCACACTGAAAGTGTGTCACTGGATTCATTTTTGTCTGCAGCCTTTTCAGCTTGAGCCTGACTCTTCAATCTCAAGTGTGTAGCAAGAGCATCCTCATCTGTATTTCCTACCTTGGCGCTTACACAGATGTCACATTGGTATTTTTTTGGAATGAACACAGAGTAATCCTGCTCTCCAAAAACCTTCCGAAAGTATGTCTCACTCACAGCACGCTTTCCATTCTCATTGGCAGCATTCTGGTATTCCTTGTGAAGCTCTCTCAAAACTGTTCCTGGCTCCAGGAACTTCTTGTTCTGATAAGAGGGAACCTGGCGGCAGTAATGGGATGGGACTGTAGGTATTCCAGAGAGCCACTCTTTCAGGAAGGCCTGGTCTCCATCTGATATTGGCATATGAGGACCAGTCTTGTTGATCTTGGGGTTGGGCTGGGTATGAGTGTTGGGTTTCATGCCTGCAGTTAACCATGATCCAATGGTTCTCAGGGCAATACCAAGTGTGGAACAGAAAAGATTTTTGCACACAGGTATTTTGCATCTATCTGAGAGTTGCAGGTGGTATAGCAGAGATGTTGTTCTCCTTGAATCAACACCACCTTTCTTCTGTTTTATGGGCACATTTTCAACAACAGTCTGGATATACACCTTGCGTGTCTCCCAGGAAGGCATGGACCAGAAATTGTTGAAGATTCCTCTTCTCTCAACTTCAGTCAGTAGCTCACAACTTCTTTTCGTTGACTTGAAGCAGTGCTGTGATGTGCATGGTGGGCCCATGGCCTTTGGTGGTCTCTCCTGTCCCATTGTATTCTTGTAATTCTCTCCCTTCAGACGCTTTTCTTTGATGACATTTTTCTTCCACGTATGGGGCAGTGGACGCTTGTGACGAACAGCAGAAGTGCTGGGGGTTGGACTGGCTTCCTCTTCCTCTGCTTCCACCTCCCCTCCTTCCTCTTCCTCCCCTTCATCTTCGTCTCCTTCCCCTTTCTTTTCCTCTCCTTCATCTTCCTCTCCTTCTCCTTCCTTTTCCTCTCCTTCCCCTTCCTTTTCTTCTCCTTCATCTTCGTCTCCTTCCCCTTTCTTTTCCTCTCCTTCATCTTCCTCTCCTTCTCCTTCCTTTTCCTCTCCTTCCCCTTCCTTTTCTTCTCCTTCATCTTCCTCTCCTTCCCCTTTCTTTTCCTCTCCTTCATCTTCCTCTCCTTCCTCTGGCTGCTTATCAGTCTGTTGCCCCATATCAACATAATTTCCTCCTTCTCCCTCATCTATATCCACCAACTCCTCTAAGTTCACATCAACTTCCTTTCCTGATGATACAACAGAAAATAAAATGCTGTTGGAGTATCTTAAAATGGTAAATCAAGATGACATCTAAATCTACTTGTGTAGTCAAAATGTCTGCTATGTAAAAAAAAAAAAAATCAATTTGTACTATTAATATCAAATCAAATCAATTTATTTTTGTATAGCCCAAAATCACAACAACAGTCGCCTCAAAGGGCTACATGAATATTACTGGCAATAGAGTTCAACCAGTATCAGTCATTTGAACACAGTCAATATAAAGTCCAATTTAACAATTAACAATGAACCCAGGGCGTCCCCCGTCCTTAGACTCTCCTCCTAATAAAAAGCAAATGTTTGAAACATAATATAATTTGCAAACTTGCTGAAAATGCTCAAATTGCCTTTGAAATTGCCAAAGATTTACTCTGGTAGCATGCTGCTGTTAGCTAGCTGCTAGCTTGTACTACATTACTATGCTAATGCTACACTACTAACGCTAATGTTAGCTAGCCATCATACTTTGTTTGCAACAAAAAAGTAATCTTTTAACATGGTCATAACCTCTTTGATTGAATGAAAATACATTTAGTGACCAAAAAACTAAAAAAATATGAACTTTTACCAGATGTAAATGAATCAAAAAGAAGAGCAAGGGCTTCACTTGCGGTCAACCTCTTCTTCTTATCAGCCATTTTGCATACATCAAAACTGCCTAAGTCAAATTGATTGTAGCAAAACTGCCTAAGTCCAATGGTAAAACTGCCTAAGTCAAATGAATGACTTAGGCAAGTATGTTTTTTGACTCTTATGAGTGTTGTGATTGGCCAATGACATAGGCAGACGGACAGGATGATGCAGCAGTGGTAGGGGAGTAAAGTTAGGCAAAAATCTCAATTTGACCAAAAAATGACTTAGGCACTTATGCTATGAAGCTAACGATATGTGAAAATTAAAAGACAAAAATATGTTTAGATGTGAAATTTAAATTAGTCATGCTGGATATATGAAGTAATTCTATGCAGATTCAACAACCACCCTATTGCATTTTTTTCAGTGATGCAGCCCCTTCAGCAACTGAAGAATTTGAAAGTAAATTAAAACAAAATATAATTTTACATTAAATAAAAAAGTTTTAAACTTAATTAAAATAAAACATGTCTTAAATGAAAATAAGCAAACTGTCATGTTTATTGCTGCAATAAAAAAAGTTAAACACATTTGGACAGTGAAGGAATGTCAGGATTCTTGCTCAGAAAAAGGATCAACATGCTCTGAAGTCAGAGCATGTTCCAGTCCACAAAAACTTTTTTTGTAACAAAATATCAATTTCTGCTGTCCCTGTATCGATACATTATTAGCAAACAAAATATCACGATACTACACAGTATCGATTTTTCCCCCCACCCCTATTGGTTACATGGTATCTCTGACTTGGTCAGCCAAAAAAGATGCATTTTCTTATTTTCATTTCCTTTTGTGTTTGCAGTTTCAGCCAGCCTCAAAGTGCAGAGATTGTCTGACCTGTCAGGTCCACACAAAAGTGATGTCAGACTGTGTTTCATGACTGTGCAATACAGAATGTAAAAATCACATACTTTATACCTATTCTGCTGGATGATTTAATATAAACAGTGTCCCACATCCTCACTTTAAATTGAACAACTTTTTTTTTTAAGCCATTAAGATAATTTACATACTTCAATTACTGCTACTGGCAGTTTTTTCTGTCTAGCATGCAAGGATAACGCACAGAAAAAGTGAAAATTCTTCTGCTTACACTGTGCGAAGCTGAGAAAGTGCTCATAGTGCTTTAATGTTTGCCATTATGATGTTCTCACATGTGCTTCTGTGGCAGACACAGAGGGGGGAAATTTAGGCAGTTTATTTGTCTATGTTAGTTGTAGACTGTTAGATGAAAACGGGTACAAAAATGAGATACTCTACCAGACAAAATGTGTGATTCAGAGTTTTTCCAGAAAGGCTGTGATGCCTGTTGTGTGGTGGAACAATATATCAGACTTGGGTGACAAATAGTTACTCCATGCTACAAGAGCATTTTTTATATATGTGGAGGCTTCAGGATAAAATGTAACTGATTTTAAATACAACAGCACTTAATTTTAATAATAATAGTCAGACTGAACTGAGACCTGAGCTCTCAGTTTAACTTGATACACACACACACACACACACATACAAAGAGCAAAGTCCCTGCCCACGGATTGCACTATCCATCATCTGCCCATGAAAATCTCTTCTCCTCCACGGCACACTTCATTTCTGTGCCACACTTCCTGTCATTTTACTGCTGCCATCCATCTCTCCTTATCCCCTCCCTTTATCAGGTGAGCAAGGTCCTCACTATCACAGATATATGCAGCAGCTTCTCCAATGCCCTAGACTAGGAAATGTGTAGACTAGAGAGAAAGAAAAAAATATCCGACACACATGTATTTATTAACCCTTTTGTTTGTCTTATTAGTATCGTTCATGCAAATCATTGTAAGCATTGAGGCATCATTTTCTCCCTGTGCATTCCAGTGTGCTGTTACCTAAGCACCATCTTTATTTTTCCTTGACTCCAGACAGCCATCCTGCCTTCCTCAAGAGACAGGGCTTACTGTAAAAGCTTTTGGGGTTATTATGCCAAGAGATACAAAGTTTGTCTTCATAGAAGCATTGGCAAGATTTATGGGCGAGCCTATTAGCCTAAAGAGTTTTCAAAGGCATCTGCACCTTCCCCTAACAAAGAAACCCAAGGCAGCTCAGTCTATGCTAAACTGAGCGGTAGCAGCGATAATGGTGGGGTTCCACAGGGTTCAGTTTTAGGCCCGCTTCTTTTCTCTCTATATCTCCTACCCCTTGGGTCTATTTTCAGGAAACATGGGATTTCTTTCCACTGCTACGCCGATGACTCCCAGATTTATTTCCCACTTAAAAAGATAAATGGCTTCTCAGTAGACCCGCTGCTCAGATGCCTTGATGAAATAAGGACTTGGATGGCTTTGAACTTTTTACATTTTAATGAACAGAAAACAGAAGTGATGGTTTTTGGTGGCGCTTCTGAGGCCACTATTATAGATCTTGGTTCACTGGCACAGTATGTTAAACCAGTCATCACTAATCTGGGAGTTAAAATAGAGGCAAATCTTAAACTTGAAAGCCAGGTCAGAGCTGTTGTAAGATCTAGCTTTTTTCATCTGAGGGAATTAGCCAAAATAAAGCCTATCTTATCGAAACAGCATTTTCAGACAGTAATCCATGCCTTTGTTACTTCTAGGCTGGATTATTGTAACGCACTTTATTTTGGGGTTAGTGATGCGTCCATTAGGCGCCTGCAGGTTGTGCAAAATGCTGCAGCACGTCTTTTAACTGGAACAAAAAAGTTTGAGCACATTACCCCTATTTTAATTTCACTCCACTGGCTACCTGTACATTTTAGGATTGTTTTTAAAATTCTCTTATTTGCTTTTAAATCTCTTAATGGCCTGGCCCCCCCCTACCTCTCGGAGCTACTACAACCATATACACCTGCCCGTTCCCTTAGGTCCGCCAATCAGCAACTCCTTAAGGTACCGAAAACTAAGTATAAACTTAAAGGTGATCGTGCTTTTGCTGTAGCTGCTCCAAAGTTGTGGAATGATCTGCCCTTGCATGTTAGGCAGGCCTCTTCTCTCTCCGAATTTAAAAGTCTTCTTAAAACATATTTATTCGCTGAAGCCTTTGGCATTGATTAGAGGGGTTGACTCAATTTGTTTTAACATGTTTCAATTTATTGTATCTATTTATTTTATCGTATCTCATTTTAATTTTCTTTACGTATGCTATTAACATGTACAGCACTTTGTGAAACTCTGGTTTTATGTTAAAGTGCTTTAGAAATAAAGTTGGTATGGTATGGTATGGTTTTAGCAGTATCATCATTTACATCTTTTTAATGTCCCATAATTCACCTGTTTACCAATTATTCTTCAAAGGAGTTAAACACCTTACATTCATGCTAGCTGCTCTGGAATACTGTAACTAGTGTCCCTTTGAAGTACAAGCTTACATCAGCATGCTTACACGCTCAGAATCACAATGCTAGCATGCTACATTTAGCTGGTTTTCGACATACTCTGCATGTTAAAATTGATGCTAACATCAGCAATAACTGACAACTGATTAGGTGGATGGAAACGGCAGTACTTTTGATTATACCTCCAAAGTGCTGGTATGCAAGGAGCTAGATGAAAATGCTAGATGGTAGAAATGCTAGAAGGAGCTAGATGGTTTTTCATTTCTGTCTGTCTTCACATATGTTGTTGGATATTTGGTGGTGATATAAAAAGGAAATGCAAACCTCACAGTGCTAGAGGAAATAGAATAGAGGATCCCTTTAATCTCTGATTCTAGTAATAAACAGGAGCAAAGTAGCGTGCCTACCAATATAACTATTCCGGTAATAATCTAAAAAATATCGGGGCTAGATGGCCGAATGGATGGATAGATGGACCTAACTAGTCCAAAATATTTTTTTCTATTGATATGCTTATTTTTCTTAAATAAGTGCTCATAGATAAGCTGCTCTGAAGCACAGACCATATATGTTTGTACTAATCGATGTCTGTACCCATATGGAAAAGAAATAGTAAAAACTTATATGGGATTTACTCATGAAAGTGGCCACTTTCTCATTACTTTCATAGATTGTTTTAGTAAGTATCCAAAACATACAAGTTTCATTATATAAAATTTCAAGGGATCTTATATCTGTTTTCACTCTTATATGCTTTTCATACAAGTTTCACACAAGACAGATACAAACTTTGTAAGATTTATATGTATCTTTTCCATATGGGTAATCTTCATAACTGTAGATATTTCAGTCTGAACCAAAGTAGGTGACAAACCAACTTCCCCATACCTAGAGCTTAATGTAGCAAAAAAGCATGCAAATACAGAAGTGATTCTAATGATAGGATAATGGTAGGGTTAGCTTGCAAAAGAAATAGGATTAGCTTTGTTGGTGATCAGTATTTCCTTCCTTCCTTTCTTCTTTGTAATTAAAAATGTCTTGAAAGTATAACTAAAATGCCTGTGTTTAAATATCTGGATATATAGTATAGAAAACTGAAACTGAACAAAAAAGATTAACGCATAGCGTTAGCAACAGGTTTAACATGTTCTGACTAAGATGGTGGCTCAGTGTTCAAACCTTTCCTCATCGCCTCATAAAGTCTCAGAAAGGAAACAAAAAGTAATATTGCCATTTTAAGAGTTGAAAAATCATTTCCATCTTTTTAACTGTTTATCCAGCTTGGGTTTTAAATAATGTAATGCTCAATACAAATTATTAATTTGTCAAGTGTGAAGGAAAAGTCGAAATTTTAGCTTTCACAGTTGTATTCTAGTGCACAGACAGCTGTGTTTTTACAATTTAACATTTATAAACAATCAGATGTAATTCAACTTACTTAGGACAGGAAATGGTGGGTGACACAAGCTGTGGACTACTTTGTCATAAGGGTTTGTGCACCTGTCCACTCTAATGAGCACATGACATAATTGAATACTGTAACCAAAATACACTATCAAAGTTCATTATGACTGGGCAATACTGTCCTTTAATGTGAACTTTACCCTCCTTTCTCCCTCTCCTCACCCCCAACCAGTCACCGTAGATGGCTGGCCCCTGCCCAAATCTGATTCTGTCAGCGCTTTCTTCTTGTTAAAAGGGAGTTTTTCCTTCCCACTGTCACCAAGTGTTTTCTCACTGGAATTTGTCTGATTGTATGGAATTTCTCTGTATTTTTGCAGGATCTTTAGCTTACAATATACATTACCTTGGCATGACTATTATGGTGATTTGGTGCATCATAAATAGAATAGAAGTGAATTGAATAAATGAAACAATGTATGTGAAGATATATGAATTTTACAAGTTATTAATTTTCCTCTGAGTGCAGATTAGCCTGCACCAAGCAATATATATTTGTATCAGACATAAGTCTGCAAGCCAAGTCTATTCCGTGTATTTGATTTGAGTCCTACTGTACTGTCAAGGGGACATCCTGGTATTTCCATGTCATGGAATGGGATGGAAGAAGGCCAGACATTTGAGTTCGAAGGTGAATAACTCACAGGAGGACATATCAGCTTCTGAGGAAACTAAACAGGTACAAAGTGACAGCACCAACTTTCAATGTATAAGCTAGCTGAATTTTTTTTAATGTGTAGAAGAGGAATTAAGAGCATTTTCAGCTGAAATCTCACACACACACACACACACACACACACACACACACACACACACACACACACACACACACACACACACACACACACACACACACACACACACACAAATATATAAATATATAGAAAACATAATAAGTAAGAGTTTAATTTCTTAAACTTTTAACGCAGTTTTATTTATAATTAACATTAGATTTGCCAAAATTGCATTAAATCGTGCCTCTCTTTGTCTTTGTGAATTAACTTTAGCCCCACCTGCTGAACTTGGCTGAAGCTGTTTTGAACATGAAACATGAAAACAGGCTAGTGCGTCCCACAACCAGCGGGGTTGCAGGTGCTCTGATTACATCAAACATAAAATAGGTAACCGGGTTTTTAAAGATGTCAGAGCACATTAACCAGAGGCAGGTGCTCCACTCTGAAGGCAACCCTAAAACTGAAACCCTACCAGATCTGAGGACATTTTTCAGCTATCTGCTCATAGCATGACCCAGATACCCGTGGATACTGGGTCCTCGTAGAACCTTATCACTAGTTCAATAAGATTCTTGAAGATAGGTATGGTGAGATCTCTCTTAAACAGTGTGCGACCAGGCTGCCCCAATCTGCCAAGACTTGGACTCAAAAAAGTTTAATTGGGTGGTGGTGGGCGATATCACAAGATCACGTGAGATTTTAAACCACTGGGGTTATAAAGGCAGAAAAGCATACATACACCACCTATATGCTTTTGCCATTTATTGTTGCTTAATCTGTCAAGGACAAAAATGTAAAGAACATTTTGTAACAAACTGCGGTGGTTACTCTGTTGCCACCCAGCAAGAGTTCGATTCCACCAACTGGCCGGGGCCTTTCTGTCTGGAGTTTGCATGTTTTCCCTGTGTTTGTGTGTCTCTAGGTTAGGTTAACTGATGATTCTAACTATGTAAACAGGCAGAGGAAGTGTGAATGTGGGTGCAAATGGTTTTCTGTCTCCCTGCGATAGACCTGTCCAGGGTGTGCCCCACCTCTTGCCCTACGAAAGCTGCTCCAGGCTCCTTAGGCTCCTAGAAAGCTGGTATGTTGACCTTTCACCTGGCCATCCTAAAAAAAGTATGACTCCCTGTACACATTACTGAGCAAAATCCTTTCTCACTCAGCCTTCTGTCATACCACACATGGTCACGTGTGTGTGAAATGGATGGTGTGACCTATCAACTTAGCTTAAGGTGATAACCAACACATTAGATCACATCATCAAGGTAGACCCGACATCCACTGCAAGGGAAAGAAGATAAAAAAAATAAAAGTAAGAGCTTTGATAAAAGAAATTGCTGTAGGATGTTTCTTTCATCCACAGTACCTACAGTTATCTAAAAGGGTCAAAATATCAACACACTTTTTCCCCCTGGGTCTTAGACGGTTAAAGCACATTTAGCTTTTAGAGTTTTAGTTCACTCTTAAGCTTTACTACATCACGCTATGCTGTCTACACATGCCTCCACCTTCACATCAAAATGTCCCCAGTGTCTCCAAAAATGGTGTATGCTTCACAATACTGATTTGAAATTTGCACCAAAGTATACAGAACATTGTATAGCATAACAAACTGCAGAGTTCGGTTCATTATCACTATTCAGACTTGCTCTATAGTCTTTGTAAATGATCCAACTGCTTTCCCTGTTGGTGTTTTTATCATCTGTTTTCCACACATTTCCTCACTGTCAGATGGACTGATAAAGTTTCAGTTAAAGGACTAATAGCATGTGACAGTTTAATGCGCTTGGACTGTGTAACTTTGATCATGATAAAATGAAGCGAAACCGAATTTTATTGCCTTTGAAAGCTTCTGTGATCCACCAGAATGTAACAAGACAACGAGCGTACAGTAATGCCGATGGCCCTCTGAGGCCACTCCCAGCACTTTTAGCGGGCATAAGTATATCCAGCTGACAATGCTAGTTGAGCAGCTGAAGCTGACTGGGATTTCATCATATAGGAGGTATTTAAATATAAAACAAGGTATTCTAAAAATGTATTTTTTGACCTATGGGTTGCACCACAGCTACTATAACTCAGTGTTGCATGTGTCAGAGCTGGCCTGTGAAGAAATGGAAAATATGGCCTCAAAGTGTGACTCATCATAAAATACATGCATCACTTTTTCTTGTATCTCATGGCCAGGTGCATGTGCATCATTAGCTGATGGCAGCAAAATGCACTTGAAGGGTGGAGAAGGACAACAGCTTGACGCTCTTGGCAGTTCTCCTTGGGAACACTTTGTTGACTTTCCTTTGACATTACCACCTATCTAATCCTAGCAGCTCCATACTGTGGTGGTTAACATTCACTTGACAAGATCAAGCATCTTTGGGATGTACGTGGAACAAAACAAGCTTGATCGATGGACTCCCCACCCTATCTAAAATAAGAACACAAACCTAAAGGAGCTTTAGGCACACAGGACACCTTATGAGGTTGATGTCTTGAGGAGTTAGAGGTGTTTTCGAAGCAACGAGAGGAAATTCACAATATTAGAGAGATTCTTTTAATATTGTGGCTGTGGAATTGTATGTGCTGTTTTTCATGGGTACACACCATGTAGTTATATATATTTTACCATCAATCACAGTTATCAACTTTATGAAAGTGCTGGAGAGAATCAGCAAAGTCATTAAGATTCAACTTCTGTGACCCTGTGCAAAATTTCTTGTCAATCAATATAATAGTCATTGATCTATTTCAGTCAACTGAACTGAACGGCTGATATTGCCAGGCTGTTTCTATTTAACAAAATGTGCACTTGTGAAAAATCTAATTTGAGACTGGAGCGTACGTTCAGCCCACACAAAGGGACTATCGGACCACTTGGCTGATTGCTGTTGTAAACATTGCAGACTCAAATATCGATCTGCTTTACAATCAATCAAACGGCGAGTGCTTGTCAGGGTCAGAGGAGACACTAATATCTTGCACAGATGTGGATTTATGGTTTGCGTGTCCCTCCCATCATTGATTTGTCGCCCCTCTCTTTTTTGTTTTTCAACATATTTGGTATCCTGCTGTGTTAGACTCATAGCTGCACCCCTTGGAAAATCCCTGCATCCATTTCCCATCGTCTTCTTACCACCTTTGCCATCTTTTTTCTGGTTTGTTCTTTTTTCATTCATTCACTCCTTCGATAAATAAATGGCCTGTATTTGTATAGCGCTTTACTGGTCCCTAAGGACCCCAAAGCGCTTTACATCCAGTCATCCATCCATTCATGATGGCAAGCTACATTGTAGCCACAGCCACCCTGGGGCGCACTGACAGAGGCGAGGCTGCCGGACACTGGCGCCACCGGGCCCTCTGACCACCACCAGTAGGCAACGGGTGAAGTGTCTTGCCGAAGGACACAACGACCGAGACTGTCCAAGCCAGGGCTCGAACCGGCAACCTACCGATTACAAGGCAAACGCCCAACTCTTGAGCCACGATTGCCACCATAAAGAAAAGCACCTCTTGAGGTGCTGTAGGCCATTAAGTAGTAAATAATCCCAGGCAGCGCTGACTCTTGGCGCTTATGTGGGACGACTGCAAATGACCATGAGAGACAGAGGAGTGAATGAATGAAAAAAAAAGAGTTTCTCATACAAATTGGTATGAGAAACTCCTTTGTTCCTTTGTCCTCTTTTCATTCATTCGTCCACTCATCTTTCTCTCATGGTCATTTGCAGTCGTCCCACATGAGCTCCAAGCCTGTCATTAGAGCTACCTGGAATTATTTGCTGCTTAATGCCTCAATGAATGAAAAGGGAGCAAAAGAACAAATGAGTTTCTCATACGTTTGTTCTTTTTTCATTCATTCACTCCTCTTTCTCTCATGGTCATTTGCAGTCTTCCCACATAAGCTCCAAGAGTCAGAGCTGCCTGGAATTATTTACTGCTTAATGGCCTACAGCAGCTCACAAAAGCCCAGAGGTGCTTTCCTTTATTTATCGATTTTCATTCCTTTTGTCTTACTGTGTGCTGTTCCCGAGAGTGGTTGCGTGTGCTGTGTGCAGGACAAGTCCACAACAAATAGATAAAAAGACCAAGGACGTCCTGTACATCTGAGCTACTGGCGAAATGGCCCGTGGATTGAAAGATTGATTGAGTTGATGTTTGAAGGCTAATCGGCTGTTAGGCTGCTTGGTGATTCATCTGCTGCCTGTGCCTGTGCCTCTGCCTGTTTACGTAATTTACAGTATGCATGTGCCACACTATGCATGCATGTGTGCAAACACTGTGACAAACTGCTGTAAGAAATACTCTCACAGTGCCATAGTGTGAGATAGGTATTTTCTACTCTGTTAAATATTTCCTGGTTCCCATATAATATTGCAACCTACTGTGAAAAGAATTGCATTCAGGAGGAGATGCCAGCTTGTTGGTCTTATATTGTTTGTCATCCTATTTACGTTGCACTGAACTGTTGCCATCCTACAATCATCTCACAGAAAGGAATCAGGATTGTGCAATTGTTTTCCACAGAGGTTGTTGTCCAGAGACCCTTACTCTATGTCTATGTGCTTTACAAATTAGACTAAGTTCAAGTCTATTTTCAGTTGATCTGCATATCAGTGAGACACAGATTTTTGTATGTTTCTCTCTCTTTGCATCTTAAACCTTGACTTCATTGCCATGTCATTATATCACAGGTTAACATTTAATAGTAGAATATTGTGTTTTTTAGACAGC
This sequence comes from Rhamphochromis sp. 'chilingali', assembly GCF_963969265.1. NCBI lineage: Eukaryota > Metazoa > Chordata > Actinopteri > Cichliformes > Cichlidae > Rhamphochromis > Rhamphochromis sp. 'chilingali'. Next base: position 27,948,429 of record NC_137930.1, on the reverse strand, counting down.
TCTTAAAGATGGACAAAAAGTCTCAGGGCTCTGTGTGTGGCAGGCGGAGGTGAGGATCCAAACGCAGGACTCGTGAAGCCAAATTTCAACAGAAAACCACAGCTTTATTGCTGGCAAAGCACAAAACATGAACAGACCAACAAACACTGAGAACCAGAAACACACAGGCACAATCTGATGGTACAACACAACAGAGAGCACAGGAACACACAGGGCTTATATACACAGGGAGGTAATCGGGGAATGAGAAACAGGAGGGAGACACAGCTGGGAGAAATTGGACTAACGAGACAGGGGAGCAGTAGAACTGAACACACTCACATGAGACACAGACCTTCACAATAAAACAGGAAATAAGAAACCACTAAACAAAGACGCAGACAGAGAGGCAGACAGAATATAACACATGCAACTCAAACAATACATGAAACAACAAATCCTTAAACATGGATAAACAGAAACAAGAAACTAATAATAATCTATCATCATCATCACCACAAGCACTACAAGAGAATAAGAAAACAATCCATAATGCAAAAACACACCAAAATAACTGAAACACAGATTTATCATAAAACCCAACAAAGCACCAGAGAAACATAAAGAACAATCTATCATTCAAAAATAAACCAAGACATAAAAAACTCAAAATGCTGGGTCAAACTGACCCAGAACCATGACAAAAAGGCCAATAGTATATATGAACAAAGTAAGATTCTTAATTGCTGGTATATTATCAAATCTATACATTCTATATCTAATATTTCCATTCATCATGAGAGAAGCTACACCCTGTACACCTCAGACTTTCAGTGTAACTCCAGGTCAGAAATATGATAATATTCTGCAGTATTAGTGATGGATGGTGGTCTGGAAGGAATCATCTGCTTCTGAATGTGAATGAGACCAGAGACGAGACCAGAGACATGGTGATCGTCTTCAGAAGGAAGACAACGGCTATCCTGGGAAAGCATGTTGATATGGTGAGGTAGTATGGCATCCACGTTGAACTGGAAGACCAACACAGTAAGTGAAGTGTATGCAAAAAAAGCAAGCTGACATCCATCAATGTCTACAGTAAATGATGGAGATTTTCAGTCACCCAGGACTTCAGGACTTGTAGCAAGTGCAGTGTACTTTGCTGTTGTCTGCCGTGGGAGCAGATAATATTATCATTATTATTTTTACTATTATTATTATTTCAACTGGTGTAACAAAAGAATTTCCCGAAAATGGGATAAATAAAGTATTTGGGGTATATACGAGTCCAATGGTCAACACAATTCAACTGCTGAATTTCAAAATCATCTAAATGTAAAAACAGAATAAGAAGAAATAGAACAAAGCACACGCTAAAGCTCCAGTGGTATTATTAATTGAAGAAATATTTACAGAGCGCTGCAGTGCCTCATCCTGTCTTTGGTTGAGTAGGAGCCAGTTACAGCGTTTGTGTATGTGTGTGTTAGAGGGGGTGGATGGGGCTTTCACCAAAATGACCGTTTATGTAACACCAGGAAATAAATAAGTAAAGATACAGAGATCACAGTCCCCAAAAAGGAGCATTAGATGAATGGCAGAGGTGGAGGTGGATGACACCACTGTTGCAGATACACGGCTCCCCGCCTCCACCTTTGCGAGCACGATGAGGACGATGGTGATATCGCCAACCCAACAATCCTCCCATTGCATTTTTTTTTATCAATGAGAGAGAGAGAGAGAAAGGGGGAGGGAGAGAGAGAGAGAGAGGGGGGGGGGGGTATTTTCAGCCTCACTCTGGCAGCTGTGCAGCTACCCCACGTACATGCTCATATCCGGAGAGAGACAGACAGAGTAAGAGAGAGAAAGAGAGAGAGAGAAGACTGACTTCCTTCTTTTTTGCTCTGCAGACGCGTGCGTGACCTATCTGCTCCCGGATTTCCCTGCAACTTTTTTATTTTTTCTTGCGATTTTTATACTGTTTTCATCGTCGCATTCCTCCTTCCTTTGGAATGAACTGTTTTCCTGCCTGCATCGTTTCCATGTCAGCATGGGAACTGCTGTGTCCAAGAGGAAGAATTTAAGAAACGATGCGATTTCTTCTGTGGCAGCAAAAGTTAGGTGAGTGACACTCGGAGCTCTCGGCTTATATCTCAGTGTTATAGTACCCTTAGGAAGTCTTGGCAGGTGTTTTAGCCTTCAGGTGCGAGCGACACGAAGTTCCCAGGTGTGACAGTTTTGCGTTTTGATGGATTACCACTGCGCTATCCTGGATATAGCCAGTCTGCCTTGTAATGCGCAGAGAGGCTCTTTGCGCTTTTGGTGGTTGCTGATTGTCCCGCGTCTAGCTCGGAACGTGCACTGGGGCAAATATCGATTAAAGATCTCCCAAAACTGAACCTGTTATCAGAAATTGATTACGTGATTAGGATGGCTTCATGCAATTTCCCCATATCTGTGTTTTATGTAATGTAAACCTGCTGCAAGATGTTTGCTCCTGGCGCGTCGGAGTGTTTCTGGATGTTGTGAATGAAGCATCATTGTATAACCAAAGTCATGCAGAGGCAAAATGGGACTGCCGTGACTCAGAGTGTCCCTGATACATTTTCCCAGTTTGCCACCTCTTATTAGCCGCTATTTAAAAAAAAAAAAAAAAAAAAAGCTGCTTTTCTGTCTGGCCGCAGAGAATCGAGAAAACAGTACAGCGATGAGACGGCAGCCTTCACTCCGGGGTGGGCAAATGAGCCAGCTGTCGATTAATCAGTCACGGCAATCGATTCTGTCGTTGCACTAATCACCTATCACGACCAGTCATTGGGTCAATCACAGAGGGCAGCACGGGAAACGTCCGTTAATTTTTGCAGGCTGGAAAAACAAGACTCAGACTGTTTGGCACGAGTCCAGCCCGTTAAAACCTATTAGGGACTCAGTCTGAGAGCCGTGCGTGTTTTAAACAGCCAGAACCGCATCCAGCTGTTGCAGCACTACGCAGAGGGAGTAAGGAGGCTGTATCAACGATGCTGCCTTCTTCCTCACATCTGCGAGGCTGCAGTTCGCTGGAAAGCACGTGTGCCTGTGTGTTTCATGTGTCCAGGCATCAAGCGCAGACAGGACGCTACAGTCCCACATGAGCTCGGAATACAAAGCAGCTCTCTGCTTCAGAGGGTGCCTCACAGCAGGGCCCAGTGTTTTTAATTCAGTCCGTGAATGACCTTGACTTGTTCAGACTATAGCGTTCACAGATGTGGGCTGATGTGTTGTTACGTCATTCTCTCAGGGTGTGTGTGCCTTCTTTACATTACACAACCATGCTTTTAGCGATGTTGCTTTTAGCGCAGTGTGTTTTTGTGTCTGTGTGCTGCCCTAAAACGAAGATGAGAATGTGATCCTCCTGCACGATTAGAAAATGGACCCAGAGGAGATCCTGAGCAGGTGTTCCACTGTGAGACCCTGTGTGCCCACCGCAGGGCTGCCACTCTTTTTCTTTCCCCCCTTTGCATCTACAAAGGGACTGCACAAACTGTTACATGTCTGACTCAACTGGTAGCCCCCCCCCCCCCCCCCCCCACACACACACACACACACACACCACACATGCTCCCCTCCTTCACTCACATAAGCACAAACACTCAATTTCAGAGCTTATTTATTTATTTTGACTAATAGAAGAATCCACCTTGCCTCCAGTATATGGGAAACAGAGTTGATTCACATCCAATATTTATCAGCCTTTCACCTGCACATAACCTCATGCATGAGGAAGTGAGAATTTAAAAGAATTTAATAAAAGCGCCCCATTTCCATCTCTCTACTTGCACATGCACACGGTTGCATGGATCCCATGTGTGTCTCTTCATACAGCTTTTCTTTTTTTTTTTTTTTGTTTGCTTGTCTGTTTTTAAGGTTATCTTTTGTGCATTTTGTGCTGATCTTGTATCATGTGCCATGCCAGAATAAGGGAAAGTTAAGCAGCGAGATGCAGATTTGTAACCGTGAGTGGGATTTAATACTTTCTCCCACTAAAATCTGTTTATTGTTAATTTATAGCAACGTGAAGGAAGGAGACTTTGCTTATACATTTTAAGTTACAGCAAATCAGACACGGTAACCTGGAGTTGGAGTCAACCATATGGCATGCATTTATGTTCCTACATGCTGGAAATGATGCTAGTAGTGAGGCTAGGTCAGGGGTGGGCAACTCCAGGCCTCGAGTGCCGGTGTCCTGCAGGTTTTAGATCTCACCCTGAGTCAACACACCTGAATCAAATGATTAGTTCATTACCAGGCCTCTGGAGAACTTCAAGACATGTTGAGGTGTCATTTAGCCCTTTAAATCAGCTGTGTTGGATCAAGGACACATCTAAAACCTGCAGGACACCGGCCCTCGAGGCCTGGAGTTGCTCACCCCTGGGCTAGGTGCACTAACTGTTCTTATTTTTACCTTAAATCAAGTGATGCTGATCCTTTATGGTTTTCAGAAACTTATAGGCAAATGGCAATACATCTAAACTAAAGTCTGAGTCATTGGAAAAAGTAACTTTAAATATGCTTATTTTTAACTCTTTCTCCAACTCTTATACACTCCCCCACACATCTTTCTGAATTATAAATATCCCCCACTTTTCCTTTTACTATTTCCAAACCATCCCAGATGCCAGTCAGTCTATTTTGACTTCATTAAATGAAACTTCCAGGGGCCTTTTAAGAGCCAGGTATAAATGTCAAGCTTACTTAAACATCTAGCAAACTCACACACTTTTTGTAATACACATAATTATTTATTGTTTTTTATCCTTCCTTGCATACAGCATCAGCGTGATGGAAGAATATGAAATGCCACAAGCAGCGAAAGTTCTGGACTTTAACTTTAAGCTCACACTTGTTAACTAATAACAAGTGTGAGCTTGGTTGACAGTAAAACAATTCCCCACGGCCCCATTTATTAAAACCAAGAAAAGGATCTTTCTCTAACTTAATTATTTCTTCTTGGCAAAACCTGTCACTCTGCTAGTGCTTTACATTGTTCCCTTTAACTAGGAATGCCTTCCAAAGGACTGGCCAAATTAAAAGGTGACGTGGTGATAACAGAAGGACAAAAGAGTGATGACAAATGTTGCAAGGAACCACAATACAAATCATGTACAATATCCAAAATAAAAAACAAAAGAATCCATTGGCAGTGATACCTAAGTGGAGCTGATAATGTGTAACTATGGCGAAAGCTGTAATGCTTAAAGGTCATATGTTATTTTCATGTTATTCATTCCTTATGACTTATGAACTCATTCGTGATTTTTGGAGAATCACATTGTGATAAAAACCTACAAATTTCAAACTCATAGCACCAGAAATCAGTTACAGTTATCCTTAACAAACAATAGATGTTTGCAGTGTGTTTCTTGGCAGTCAGTGCAATAGCTGTTAAGACATTTTAGTCTGTACCAAAGTGGTGGACAGACTGGCATCCGTGTCCTCACAGCCATGCCATTAGCATAGCTAAAAAGAAGAAAAATGTGGTGAGTTTTTAATCTGTTAATAGGTGTGCCTGATTGGAAAGCATGCACAAAGATAGTTTCCTCAAGTGATCTCTTTTGTCTTGAGATATGAGGAGGCGTTAGAGGTCTGAATGCTACTGAAGAGACACTGGCTTCTTGTACCCGATGCTCGACAGTGCCTGTGTCATCTTGTGCATGCTTATGGATTTCTGTTATGAAACAGGTCACACTCTCCTCTCCAGCAGCTTCGGTGAGGTAGCTAGTGACAGAGAGTGAGGAGGGAAAGAGAGAGGGGGACAGATTACCTCCTATGTACACACCAGAATTCTGCGACACTGAGCGAGGAAGGAAATGCTTTGATCTGTCGATCAGCCTAAGAGGAAGGCTGTGCTGTGGTTCGGCTGAAGGGCAGTGGACAACAGCTTCCACAGAGCTCTGAGAGTGTGGAAAATGGACTGAAAGATGAAAGACTTTTTTTTTCTTTTTTTTCTTTTTTTTTTTTCCAGACTGATGTAAATGAAACATTGTGTTTTAGTTTGTGGAGGACAGTCAGGTGGCCTGCAGTCACTCTGTTATTGGGGGCCAGCGATGTTACATAACTGTTAGAATTTTTTTTTTTTTTGTAATTTCGATTTATTCAAACGCCATGGAAAGACTGCCTCCTAAATTTTATAAATCTGATTGTGTTTTGGGCAAAATCATGCTTCGTCGTGCTTTTGCTTATGTTTTTCTCATCCGCTATAAATTATGCACTCCGTGTTTTAAATGTATTCTTACTACTTTATTCATTCTCATTTGAGTGAAAGAAATCGCTATAATATCTACTGTATCTTAACCTCCTTTCCCTCCTGCTTTGTTCAATTTGTGTAATTTGTTCATTTAAAATGCTAAATGATTCACATTTTATTCATTACAGTCTGAATAATCATACACACTCCAGCAATGCTGTGTGATTGTTGGTCTGTGACTGCAATTCTGTATTTAATGTTTCTTAATGAATTAGGAAGCTTAATTTGCTTATTATGAAAGTTACAGGTTACAGGGGAATAGCACCAGAACAAGTTTGTACTGTAAATGGACCTCAAGTGAAAATTGTTCAGTATGCCAATAGATTGTAGTAGGGAATTGTGTTTGAGTATGCCTGCTTAATGTCATGCAATCTAGCACAGATTTCAACAGAATTTCCAGAAATTTTGTGAAAGAAAATGCAGTTTTATTTTGAAAAATTTGCCCCATTCTCAATGCTCTGCCTGTTCCAGAGCAGCTTATGTTAAAGATTTGGATTTCAAGCTTTTACTGTGCATACTTTGTCATGTGTTTGGGTCCTCTACTTCACTACTACTGAGTGAGGAACTCCGGTCTTATCCATCCCATGCTGTGGTGAACCTTTCTTTGAAAACATTTATATTTTTATTTTGGTTCACAGCTATTCTTGATCAATCCTTGTTTGGTGTTGGATGTATTCATGTAAGTGGAAGTTGGAAGAGAGGTGCCGTCAAATTAAACTATTTATGATCGATAGATTGCAGATAAACGAGATACAAATGGAACGTGCGTGAGCAAGGGTTTTTCTGTGCTCGATGTCTGTTATGAATAAGATGTAAATACACTGTTGGAGGTAATCATATGATTGATGTTCACGTGATAATCCTGGGACTATTTTATAAGAGACTTCTGATTTTGTCTTTTTCGCTTAGCAGAAGATGATTTTAGTTGAATTGTGATTATTTATTTACTTGTTTTTTTTTCCCATTTCCGTTCAAGTTTCCTTTTAATGTCATGGCTAAATGAGATACCGAAACATAACATAAGCTTCTGGTGATGTTTTTTGTCTTTTTATTATTATACTTGGTTTTTCTACTGTCACAAGTGAAAATATACAGTGGGAATAAGCTCTCTGTGCCCGCTCTATAAAAAAGATCAGCGTTAAATATGTGTTAGCTGCTGCAGAAAAACACTGCTGTGTGGGAATCAGTGTCATCATTCAACACCGTATGTGGTTGTGGTGCTTCAGCCTCTAGTGTACTGACATTTTAATCAGATCCCTCCTCAATGCTTGGTTCCCACATGTCCCATAAAGCATTGCACCTTTAAGACTGCAATTAACATTCCCATGTCCCTATTGAAGGGACATGGGAGTGTGCAACAAGTTCCGCAACAGGTTCTCATCACCTCGTGTGTGTGTGTGTGTGTGTGTGTGTGTGTGTGTGTGTGTGTGTGTGTGTGTGTGTGTGTGTGTGTGCGTGCGCTAACCTGCATGTGTGTTCTGTGAAACAATTCAATTAGTGCATCTGAGAGGAGGATATGATTAAGAGGCATTAAGGAATCTGTTTCCTTGGCAGCCGATTGCTTACGGTGGATGGAGAGACACCCAGAGGAGACATCAGCTCTGATGATATTCAGACCAGTGGGAACACTGCCAGAGGAGACCTTTCAGCCATGGCAGGGGATATGGTCACTGTGTTAAATGATATCAGAGTCCACAGAGGAACGAGGCACATTAGATATGGGTCAATAATATGAATGAAATGCTGCATCATTGCTGTAAAGAACAGTAAGCAAGTTCTTTAATCTTGTAGGTCCTTAGGGATCCATTTTATAGCCCTGCAGATAAAGGTCAGGTTTATAGCTTAAATATGAGAAAGAACACAATTGAAGGAAATTGTTTCGGTTAATGATCATAGATTTATTTTCTTCTATTTATCATCTTTGTTTTGGATTTTTGTTGGTTGTATTAATTTAACCCTTCATATCGATGTCATTTCGAGATGGAAAAATGAGAAAAGCCATTTTATTAAAGAACAAAGCACATAAGAAGTGTAAGAAGGTTAGAGATATCTCTCAATATTCATTCTATCCTTCAAAGCATTAAATGAATCTCATTAAAAAGCTAGCATTATGTTTCTAAACGATTAATTGGACCATTTGAAAACAGTTTGTAACAAATATATGAAGACTCAGAAGTAGAGGACCCAAACACATGACAAAGTACGCACAGTAAAAGTCCAAAAGTCGAAATCCAAATATTTAATATAAGCTGAGATCACAAAAAATTGTCAGCAAAAAATAAAAAAATAGAAACAAGCGGAAACAAGAGGAATGCTAACTGGAGAACACTTAGTTACTACAGTAAGGCCAAAGCTGTGGTGTAGATAGTATACACAGGTGAGTAATTGGCTGATTGAGAACATGTATTTGGAAAAAACTCCCTAAGGATGGTAGTAATATCCAAAAGTCTGGGCCACCCCTCATTTTTTTTATATTTTGTTTCCAGGGAGCCAGACTTTTTCTGAATCCACAAAAATGGCAAGGATAACACATGTGACAGGCATAAAATAATATGTTTGAATCAGCAAGGTGATTCCCAATGAGCTCTTAGCTGAAAACTTGGTGTTTCTCAGCATGGTGTGCAGTGTGTCCTGCAACAAAACTGAGGAAGCTGGAACAATGTTGGATAAAAGAAAAAGTGATAGGCCTAAAAAAAAAAAAGACCCACTGTTCATCTGTATCTGACTGTCAGATACAGAGTGATAGCATCTGAGAGTCATGTCCTCAAGAAGTAGAAAACAATCCACCAAACACCTGACACTGGACCTGAGTAATACATCTGTCGCTGTAGCTAATCCAGATATTGTTCATTGAAGCCTCATCAGAAATGGTCTAGATGCAAGGATACCTCTCTCCAGAAGCTATTCTTAAGGAAGGGAAACAGGGAGGAAAGGCTTAGGTATGCTGGGTTACACAAAAACTGGACTAAATCAGTGGCAACAGATGTTATAGTGAATCCAAATTTGGGATTTCTGATTCAAATTATCATCGAAATGTACAGAGGACGTCAGGAGAGAGGTACAACAGTCAGTGATACCGGGGATATTGTCAAAATTAAGAAGTGATCCACCATGAATTACCTCCTAGAAAGCATCTGATTGCCAAAGGCTACTTTTTTCTGCATGCCGGTGATCCCAGACACACTGCCAACCCAGTATGATCACATTGACACACTATCAGTCATGGATTGGCCTCCCCAGAGCCCAGACCTGAACGTTATTGAAGCAGTGTAGCGTCATTTTCAAAGATAACGAAGCAAGAGGCAGCCAACATCCAAAGAAGTGTTTGGAATGTCCTTCAAGAAGCCTGCAGAACTATTCTTCAAGATTGCTTGAAGAAATTAGAAGAAAGGTTGCCTTAGAAAATTCATGCTGTGTTGAAGAATAAAGGTGGTCATACGAAATATTGACTTTCAAGCTCATTAGCGCTGTACAGACTCAATTTGTCTCTTCTATACTGTATATCCATGTATGCTTGCACACGTTTTAACAAATTTCTGCACCTTTTTCCCATTTTCCTAGTAAAATATAGAAAAATAGGGGTGACTCAAGAGTTTTGCACCGCACTCTAATGTAACACTGTTTTTGCAAGTGTTACATTAGAGATGACAAAAACTCTCTGTTCCACACAATCTGTTTATTTAATTATATTACTGAAATACAGCCAGTTACTTGGAAGAGTGTGGATTGCTTGTTTGGCGCCTATCCAAGAGTGAGTGGACATTTTAACTATTGACAGGAGGAACCGAAGCAGGAAAACATTTGACTGACAGCCTTCATCACGTAGGTGTAAGTGCACCCTGAACAAAAAGAAACAAGCCGAGAAAAGAAAAGTCAAACAACAAGTGGATAACGTAGGACTAATAGGCAGTACTGCTCCTCCAGCTGCACCCATTAGTAAGTGATTACACATTGTTCTCTCTAGATCCATGAAAAGTGCTGAGGTGTATCTTCCTGTTGTTGAGAGTCCTTTTATGTGCCTGAAGTGGTTAGTGGAGTTTCTGACAAAATGTATTCAAGAAGTGGAGTGTGTGTAAGTGGTGTCTGACTCATTCATCTGGTGTAATAAGTACACTACACACGACCTGCTTAGTTCTAGACACAAAGTACAAAAAAAAAATGCTCAGATTCACTCTGACCTGCTCACTCAGAAGAAATTGAAAAGATGACCAGATAATATGGAGCACCTTAAGGTTTCATGTTGTACCCACAGAAGTTTACATAACAGGAATAAAGCTGCTCTTGGAATTGTGTCTTTTTTAATTCAGAAAATGGCCCCAAAAAGTCCTTACAACAGCCTCCCTAAGTCATTAAGGGTGCATATGAAAGAGATTTTGATGAATGGATCACCAAAATGTCAGTCAGACCTTAACAAAGGAGATTACTGTTTGCCTCTCATTCCCTACGTAATGTTACAGGAACCATGACAACAAATGTCCCCTTTTCTCACCATAGTAGTAATTTTAACCCAAACCAACATGTTTAAACAATCCAAGCTAAGTATTTATTTTTAGTGCGGTTGCATTATGAAAAAGATTTATTGTTCTACTGAACAGAAGAATTGAATAATGAGATCAGAGTACTGGTGGGGTGCAAACAAGGCGATTTAGTCATTTACAATTGAGGACAGCTGAAGACAGGAGTTGGTGTCGTGTTCAAGGATGCATCATCATCTTATTAAACATAATTTGACCTTTGAAAATGCTGTTTCCAACATCATCTTTCAAACAACATGGACAACAAGTACTTAAAGAGCTGAAAATATTGAACAGACACAAAAGAATGGCCCATTAGTCCAGGCGATGCTGCATTTTCACGTATCTAGATTCAGTGCATGACAGTCAGTCATAGCTGACTGACGGGTGCTGCTTTCTGGTGTCATTTCGGCTTGCAGTGTGCCCCTTGATTTCTCTAGCCTGGTGTGAGGGGGCAGCCACACGGCCTGATTGGTGACATGATTGTATGAGTGGGTCAATCTTTGTAGCTGTTTCGGTGATACAATAGTGCAGGAGCACAGAGATTTGCAGGTGGTACTGAGAGGAATACTGCAACAGGCTGAAGATATAAGAGATTCAGTAGAAAACTTTGAAGAAAATCTCTGCAATCACTTTGATTTCTGTTTCAATTTTTGCTATTCCCACCCAAGTAATGATTTCTTTCTCTGAGTTGCCAGTCAATGGTTACAGGTGTTACCGCGCCAGATCCGCGGCCCCGAACCGTAGTAAGGAAACCTCTGGCAGTTACTTGACTCGCAGCCGGCAACAGCTTACTATACAGGTCAACTCCGCTAGCAAGAAGATCGAGGGAGGCGTAGGAAACTGCACCTTTATTTCTCCTCCAAGGCACGAACACCGCGTACAGTGGGCTGAAACAGTTTACTCACAGCGGGCATCGCCGATACAACTTTGGCTGCCGAGGGAGTTATTATATTCCTTTTATTTACTTTCTCTTCGTCTCTTCTGTAGTTAACCGTTACTTTTCTTTTCCTTCTCCGCTCACCCTCTCACACCCGACAGGCAGTTCCGCTACACACACCCGCATACATTTCCCATCAGGCTTCACCCTTAAAGGACCATGCCTGTAACACTACCCCCACTCTGGATGATAATTAAACCCTTAACATCATTCCAGCACATGAACCCCCCATTAACAAGGAAACATACAGCATTCGTGCCCCCAGTCCAAAAATGGCGATCCTTAGGATGGAACAATCTTGAAGTAGACAACTGTCCATATTTTAAGCACAAGAAAACATAGGATGTACAGGGTTCACTTTGAGGAGGGTGCAAGTCAATGTCCATATCCCGCCCTTCACATAGACAGTATTCATAAAGAAAGACATTAAGGCACTACAGCTGAACGTTTACCCCTATATCCAGCTTTACCTCATTAGTATAAACAGTTCAAACAATAACTTGCAGCCCGTCGACAGCCATGTTGCCAGGAAACAGCAAGACAAACAAGCCCAACAGTACACGTAAGAATAGCCCCCTGTAACAACTCAATTTACAACAGTCATATCACTTAACATATGTAACATGAACAATTTTTTTTTTTTTTTTTTTTTTTTAACTACTGAGCAGGGCAGCGATCCGCCTACACCCCGACTCAGTTAGGACATACTAGCCTAGTGACTGACCCAGTCACCAAACATGTCCGGCGCCCGCCGCACACGCTGTGGTCTGGAACGGGGTGTGGACCTGAAGGAAGGGTGCTGTTCTGGTCCTTCAGCCCCATCCACGTAAGGCTGAACAGGGCTGGCTGGCAACCCACTACCATCTCCTTGAGCGGGTGGCGGAGAGCCAGCTCTCAGGGAAGCACCAGTATCTGGTTGATCTGCCCCAGCTGGGGTCTCCCACAAGTCGAAGGGGCCGAAATCAATGTCAGAATCGCTTTCGTCGAGCGCTGGAGGAGGCACCTCGGTGGGTGCTGCCTGGTCGGAGTCTTGGAAGACCCAGCTGTTGTCCAGCGGCGTTCTTGAGTGATAAGGCTTGAGTCTGTCGTGATGAACCACTTTAGCCTTTGCTCGGGGCCCCTTTTTAATGCAGTAGACTAAATCATCCAACAGGCCCACTACGAAGTAGGGGCCCTCATAGGAAGGCAGAAACTTGCGAACCTTGTGCCGCACTCTCTTGGTCCCTTTGATCAGATGCCACACTGCAGCGCCGACTGGATACTGAACTTGGCAGATATTCTTATCGTACTGTTTCTTAGCGCGCTCAACAGATTTCCCGAGAGCCTCCCGTGCCAGTTGGTGGGAAAGCTCCAGCCTTTCCCTGAGTTGCACCACATACTGTGGTGTAGTGCAGTTGGGGGTGTCGTCGGCCGGCAGACCCGCGACCAGGTCAATAGGCTCGGTTATCTCTCGGCCCAGAAGCATCATGTTTGGGGTCAATCCTGTGGAACTGTGCTTAGTTGCCCGATAAGCCATGACAGCATAGGGGATCATTATATCCCAGTCCCAGTGGCAGCGCTCCGCGGTGGTGGCTAAGGCCTTCTGCAGGGTAGCATTAAAACGCTCTACCTGGCCATCGGACTGTGGATGAAAGGGCGTGGTGCGTGTCTTTTTGATTCCGAACAGTTCACACACCCCCTGGAACACAGCCGACTCAAAGTTGGTGCCCTGGTCGCTATGCAGAGACTGTGGGGCTCCATATCTACATACCCACTCCGCAACAACCTTTCCTGCCACCGTGGGCGCTTGTGCATCGGGGACTGGATAAGCCTCCACCCACTTGCTGAAGTAGTCTTGTACCACCAATATGAATCGGTTATGCCTTTCTGTTTCGTTCAACGGTCCCATCAGATCGACTGCAATCCTCTCCATGGGGGCGCCAACACGTACCGTGCCCATCGCTGCCTGGGGGGTTTTTGGGGGCCGCGCCCTTTCAGCACAACTGGTGCAAGTGCGGCACCACAGGGTCACATCATCTTTCATGTTGTACCAGTAGTACCTATTCTTCAAGCGTGCCAGGGTCCTTTCTGCCCCAAAGTGGCCACCCACTGGGCCATCGTGCATCTGCTGCATTACGGAGTGACGATAGGCGTGAGGCAGAAGGATTTGGGGGAAAAACACATTACTTTCTGTACAGTGGAATTTCCTCACCAGCACTCCATCTTTTAGGTACAGTCTCTTCCACTGCGCCCAGTAGGCTTTGGTTGCGGGGCTGCATGCCGCTACATCGGCCCAGACGGGCCGACCTTCCCCTTTTTCCTTCCATTCCCAAACTGGGCCTATACCCACATCGTTCTTCTGGCTAGCCAAGAGCTGTTCTGGGGTCCAGCCACTGAACAAGCTAGTGTGATGGGACTCATCCACCCGGTGGATATTTGGGCAGGTGTCGTGGCTACTACTGGAACAACAGTCCACTGCTGTTACGGGTGCACACTCTGGTTCTGCTACCCGGCTTTTCCCATCGATACCATCAGGCCCCACTACCCCCACTGGGGGCTGCCCTGGGGGGGTCATGCTGGTACCACAGTCCTCTAAGTTACACTGCACACCTTTATGCTCGAACCGGTCGCTGTTGATGGTGGGCTCTGGGAGTGTGCACGGGCATGAAGCGCGGCAGGGTCTCCTGGAAAGTGCATCCGCATTCTGGTGGTTTTTCCCAGGTCGGTGCAGCACCTGGAAGTTATACTCTGCCAGCTTCTCCAACCAGCGGGCCAGCTGGCCCTCGGGCTCCCTCAGCCTGGTCAGCCAGCGGAGGCTGCTATGGTCAGTCCGGACAGTGAACGGCCTACCCAGCAGGTACTGTCTGAAGTGGGAAGTGAACGCCACAACCGCCAGAAGCTCTCGCCTGGTCGTACAATAGTTTTGTTCGGTAGCCGACAGCCGCCTGCTCCCATAGGCCAAGACCCGCTCTTCGCCCCCTTGCACTTGGGAGAGAATCGCTCCAATCCCACAATTGCTGGCATCAGTGTTGAGGAAGAAGTCACCCTGGTCCAGTGGGTAACCCAGGACAGGGGCTGCCGTAAGCCGTCTTTTTAATTCCTGGAATGCTCCCTGGCAGTCGGCAGTCCAGTTAAAACGGGCATACTTCTTAGTGAGTTCGTGGAGGGGTTTAGCCACTGTGGCAAAGTCCTCCACGAACCGGCGGTAGTATGAGGCTAAGCCAACAAACTGACGCACTTCTGTGACGGTCCGCGGTGCAGGCCAGTCCGTCACCTGCTGGACTTTCTGGGGGTCCGTGGAAATACCTCCAGCAGAGATGATATGGCCCAGATAGGCCACCTGCTCCCGAAACAGGCAGCATTTAGATGGCTTCAGTTTTAGGTTGGCTCCACGCAATCTGATGAACACTTGCTCGAGCCGCTCCAGCATCTGGGTGCTATCCTGGCCCAGGACAATGATGTCATCTAGGTACACTAGGCATGTCTCCCACTGCAGCCCAGCCAGGACTCTGTCCATAAGCCTTTGGAATGTGGCCGGTGCGTTGCACAGTCCAAACGGCATCACATTCCACTCGAACAATCCCTTACGGGTACAAAATGCAGCTGCTTTTCGGGCTCTGGGGGTCATCTCTACCTGCCAGTACCCTGAAGTCAGGTCTAGTGTACTGAAGTACTTGGCAGTAGAAAGCGTGTCAAGGGTGTCCTGGATGCGTGGCAGGGGATAAGCGTCTTTAAGGGTTCGCTCATTTAGTGGTCTATAGTCCACGCATAGTCTGGGACTCTGGTCCTTCTTCTTCACCATCACAATTGGAGCAGCCCAGCCGCTATTGCTAGGTTGAGCTAGCCCAGCCTCCAAGCTCTGCTGTACTTGCTGGTCGGCCGCTATTTGTTTGTCCCCTGCCATCCTGCACGGCGGGTGCTTAACTGGTGGCCCTGGCGTGGTCAGGATGTCATGCTGGACAACACCAGTGCGACCAAGGTCATTCGGGCCAGTGGAGAAGACATCACTGTAGGACCTCAGCAGGCCTGCCAGATCGTAGCGGGCAACGTGAGTCAAACCGGGGCTGCTCTCGGCGTAAAGGGCCTGCAAATGGCTTGGTACAGAAGCAGGGGGAGTACCATTAAGTTCGAGGGCTGCCAGGACCCTTGGTGGGCGACCCCCCGACCCCTCCAGGACCTGCACGGGCTGAAGAACCCCTGCCACGGCACCACGCTTTAAGGTGACAGCTGCGGCCCCAGGGTTAAAGACTCTGATTGGGATGCTAGAGGGTTTACTAGGTTGCACAACTGCGTGAGCTACCAGTACTTGGTGCTTCTCCACAAAGCCCTTTGTAGGGCTTAGCATCATGTCTCTATGGGCGGCACAGTGGGAGCTGGAAAACCCGGGGACCACATACTCGCAGCCTGGTTCCAAAACCGTAGTGCGTGCCACCCTAACAACAAGCACCTGGGGTCGAGGGCCCACGCCAGAACATGGTATCTTTTCATTAAACAGGATTATCTCTTGGCGGCCGTAGTCTAAGCAAGCGCACGATTGTTGCAGGAAAGGGTGCCCCAGAATAACTTCAGTGCCTTCAGCCATGTCGGCCAAAAGAAAGTCTACATTTTCAACACCGCTCCCCACCTGTACAGGCAGGATGACCTCGCCCAGAACGGCCAATCCCTCTGGACCAATGCCTTGTAGAGTCTGAGCAATGGATGCCTGCACCTGAGGTCTTGACTCTGCGGGGATGGTGTTAAAATAGTGGAGGGGCAGCACATTCCGCCGTGCACCAGAATCCAGCAAGGCCCGTATTTCCCATCCCTGTATTGCTACACACATCACATCTTGGCCTCCGTTGTGGAACACTGTGCCTGGGTCAGGGGCTGGGCCTCTAGCAGCTTTTACAGGCTTTTGGGCAGGTGAGCGAGGAGAGGGGCAGTTCCTCTGTAGATGTCCTATGCCGGAGCAGTTATGGCAAACAGCCTCCTTCCTGCTTGACCTGTTAGATGTGCTCCAGCTTTGGCGCCCACGCTGGATAGGTCTTTGGGCCCTCTCCGGCGGTTCATAACTTAGCATATGAACACTCTCCCGTAATGCAGCTGTTCGGGTCCCCTGTGCTGTAGAGACTCGTGGCCCTGGCTGCATAAGCTGTGTGACTGCCCTGGCGGCCCTTTTCGTTGTCTCGAACCTGTGGGCGATTTCATAGGCTCTTGCCAGGGTGCGTGGTTGTTCTTCCAACAATTTCTGGACCATTTCAGCATCTGCCAAAGCATTAGTGAAGATCTCTACAGCAATGCAGTCCTGCTCCAGCTCGGAGCGGTTGGCATACACAATGGAAACCTTCTCGTATATATCATCTCTGAGGGTGTGCAGGGCCTCACCTGGTTTCCGGATTCTCTGCCGTAGCTCAATGCCAATGGCTGCTGCATGCTCTGAACACGGCCCATAGGCAGCCTCCACCTCCTCCACAATCCTCTGGTAACTCCAGCGAGCAGATTTGGGGTTTTTGTGGATTATGGCTCCAGCTGCGCCCCTCAGGCTGAATCTCAGTTGGACAGCCATGGTGTTCTCCGTCCAGCAGTTGGCCTTTGCACAGGTCTCGAACTGATAGAGAAAGTCTTTCCATGACCCTGACCCATCGAAATGGTCTGGTTGTAATGTGGGAATTTTCTCCTTGCCCCTCGTCTGTCCATCAGCACTACAATCTGCAAAACCCCCGTCTTGCACTACACCAGGAAAACAGCCGCGTGGCCCTGGCATGGCTTGTTTTGAACTGTGACCCTGGTCATGCTTGCAAAGCCCACACCCCCCATCTGGTGCTGGTATTGCCATGCGAGTTGTTGGGGAAAAATAGCCCTGAGCTGGCATTTCATAGCTGTACTGCGCAGGTTGGGGTATACCCGGCATAATGTGTAGCTTCGCTGGCTCAGTAAACGGCGTTTTTCTAGGGACACTGCAGGTACAGTTCATGGCGGTGAATGGCTGGCTGCATGGCCGAGATGTAACAATCCGAGGTGGGTGATCATGCGAGCCATGCTGTCCCACTGTGAGCGGTGTAGATGCAGTGTTACCAGGGCCTCCGCAGTCTGAGCACTGCAACTGCTTAAACTCACTGCACACTGCATTCTGCTTCGCTATTGGTGTTAAGAAAGGGTTGGTGTGAGCTGAAGGTGGCGGGGTGAGATGCCATGCAGCCTCAAACTCCGTCGTATAGACTGCTGCTATGCTCGCCGCTGGCGTTAACTCTATGTCCGTGATGAAGGGGTTGCTGCTGTGGATTCTATTGTTTACATAAGTGGCACGGTCCACATTAGCTGTGCCACTCTCTGGGGTTTCTGGCAAAAATGGGTTGCTGCTCTTACTGAAGTACGTTCCCATGCCATCCCCTTCAGCATCTCTCGGAGCCGCCATTTTCTCTGTCGTCCGAGGGAAAAGAGAAAAAGAAAGTTCGCTCCCTCTCTCTCGGCGCTTTGCGGAGTTTTATCCCGGACGAGCCCCCAGTGTTACCGCGCCAGATCCGCGGCCCCGAACCGTAGTAAGGAAACCTCTGGCAGTTACTTGACTCGCAGCCGGCAACAGCTTACTATACAGGTCAACTCCGCTAGCAAGAAGATCGAGGGAGGCGTAGGAAACTGCTTTACCGAACCTTTATTTCTCCTCCAAGGCACGAACACCGCGTACAGTGGGCTGAAACAGTTTACTCACAGCGGGCATCGCCGATACAACTTTGGCTGCCGAGGGAGTTATTATATTCCTTTTATTTACTTTCTCTTCGTCTCTTCTGTAGTTAACCGTTACTTTTCTTTTCCTTCTCCGCTCACCCTCTCACACCCGACAGGCAGTTCCGCTACACACACCCGCATACATTTCCCATCAGGCTTCACCCTTAAAGGACCATGCCTGTAACACAGGGTTGTCTTGGTGTGATAATTCAGACAAACAATTGCAAGTGCATCAACCATAATCACAGCTTAAGGTACCAAACGGTGATGTGCACAATCATAAATATGCAAGACATGGTTGATGCAACAGGGAAAACGGACACAAGTGATGCTTTTTGCTTACTTTTCAGCATTGCAGCTCACCAAGTAGGCAACAACATAGCAGGATGTCAACCGTTTTCATGTTGTTGTCTCCTAAGCTGCAGAGTCAATGAAAACAGATGCTCTGACGCTTACCTTAAGCATCTGTACTAATAAACAGTAGCGTACTACATTAGTTAGTATGACAATTGTTGAAATTTAAAGAGTTTTATTGTAAATTAAAAAAAACACTGATGTCCTTTTTCTATCCACCTGTCTTTCCTCAGGTTTAGTCTTCTTTCATTTTTAATATGGTCACATTTTTCTACACTGCTCTTCCTCTCAGCTGTAATCACTTCCCTGCTCCTCAGAATCTCCCCTCCCTAACTTGTCTCTTTCCCCAAACCCCGGTCACATGGCTGAGAGCACGCAGGACGAATTTCATATCTAACTGTCAAGCTCTTCCTTTCCCTTCCCTTCATCATTTTTCACCGGAGACTATTTATCAGTTGCTACCTCACTGCCCCCGTGCTGTGCTCACGTATCACATATGAAGCTGGTGCAAAACTGTGAATATAAGACGGCACTGAGAGAGAAAGGTTTTGTGTAGTGGATGATTGAGAGACGTTCTGCTCTATCCATTTCCAGCTCTGTTTCCTCTCATGTATAATGGATGATGCGTGCCTCTTGCACCATTGTTTGCTGATTCTAATCAGAGTGCCCAGCCTGTTGAATTATAAAACAGGTGGGCCAAATGAAAATGTATCAGAGGTTCTGAGGGACACCTGCTGATTAAAGTATAGACTACATTTATCACAAGTGTCCTTAATTGTGATTATTGTTACTGCAGGCACACACAAACTAAAACATTTCTTTTTCTTAATGCCCTTAAGTACCATTAGACTCACATGTCCGTATGCAAGCACATGCACACGCAGCTTTATGCCCATTACAACTGAAGAAGTCGGGGGTTTCTGAGAAGAAGTTGCTGTAGCAGAACTGCAGCGGCATGGTGAGCTATTTTTAGAAATGTGGTGAAAGGAGCTGGTTGGTGACACAGCACGTGCAGAGCCTTAGTCCTCAACAACACCCCCAAACTCTCAAAGGTTTGGTTTACATTAGCTGCAGTCTTAACCATTGACAGTGAACAGTGTAGAAGCCAAAAGACTCTGCGGTCACACAAGAAACATTTAAAATTACCGGTTAATTTGTTCTGTGTGAGGTTTTTGTTTTGCAGTAAAAACTTATTGAACTGAGGTCTGTTCATCTATCCATTCATTTTCTTCCATTTATGCAATTCAGGGTTTTGGTTTGTGCTAGAGCTTATCCCAGCTGTCATAGTGCAGACCAGCACGTGGCACAGGGAGAACACAGAAACTACAAACAGCTGGATTCAAATACAGTGCTAACAACCGCACCACCTTTCTGCAAATCCCCAGCGTGGAAAGGTTGGGTCAGAGGCATACACATACTACTGAGCCCTCATTGAGCTGAGAAAAAGTTCACGCTTCAAAATGTTTTTAGCAGTGAACAATACAAAAACATCTAGTGTGAATTTAATTGAGATAAAGATCAGCACTACAGCATCTGCAAACTCTTATCATATAAATTACCTGACCCTGAGACAGCCCTCAGTTATGCTGCAATAGGCCTAGGCTGCTGGAGGTTACCCATGATGCGCTGACTGTTTCTTCTTCACTTAACTCTTTTCAGTCTCTGTGTGTTTATACACCACTCTGCATTAAATTAAAACGAGTTCTTATTCATCTCTGGCTCTCTTCCACAGCATGACCTAGTCCTGTCTTCCTCCCCTCACCATCCCTGAGCCTGGTTCTGCTGGAGGTTTCTTCCTGTTAAAAGGGAGTTTTTCCTTCCCACTGTCGCCAAAGTGCTTGGTCACAGGGGGTCATATGATTGTTGGGCTTTTCTCTGTTGTCTTTGTATTATTGTAGGGTCTTTACCTTACAA
This sequence comes from Rhamphochromis sp. 'chilingali', assembly GCF_963969265.1. Lineage (NCBI taxonomy): Eukaryota > Metazoa > Chordata > Actinopteri > Cichliformes > Cichlidae > Rhamphochromis > Rhamphochromis sp. 'chilingali'. Next base: position 27,927,764 of record NC_137930.1, on the reverse strand, counting down.
TATACGACACCTTGAGGCAACTGTTGTGATTTGACATTATATAAAAAAAACTGAACTGATTTTATTTTAAAATTGTTAGTTATTATTAATCTCTGACTCTCTTCCACAGTGTGTGGAAGCCCGAGGTTTGTTCCTGTTGAAGGGGAGTTTTTCCTTCCAACTGTCACCAAGTGCTTGTTCATAGAGGGTTGTCTGATTGTTAGACCTAAACAGTATAAAGTGCCTTGATGTTGAATTAAATTGAATTGAATTAACTTCAATTAAATTTACTTACATTTACTTTTGGTCCATGCTCACCTTTAGTGGCTGAATGTCACATTAGTAGGGGCTGCCTCCAATATTCTTATATCATAAGATAAATATATGAAATAATGATGATATAATATATTTAAACATTTTCTCACATTAACACTCAGAAACCTATGCAATTCCAAATAGTGTACTACTTACATTTGGTTCAAAAAAGAGGCTCAGCATTAAAACATGTCTGTTTTTCTTATATGTTACCAGCACAGAAGAGGATTTAGTTCGTAGCACCCAAGGACCAAGGAGATAAGTGATCTATTTGAAAGACAATATCCCAGTACAGGGGATTGGGCTAAACATAACCATTAGGAAGATAACTTATGTCACTTTGGTTAAAGATGGGATTATATGTTGTTTTCTGCTCCCAGTTTTTTAATTGAGGCTCCCAATCTTGTGCTGATCAATGAGTAATGAGGTAATGAACACAAATGTTGTATTTCCCTTCTATCATGTGAAGTTTGGCCATTTAATGACACAATCTTCTTCTTTTGCATGGTTCTATTAGCAATATAATAGAGTACTATCAAAACCCACTGTATGTGGAAAATGTGCATTAATTTGTACAACCACGCTTTATATTTCTTTATTTATTCCAGTATTTGTACATCACAGCAATGGAAGGAGGCTGAAGGGACGTGGATCAGAACACATATTATCACAATTATATGGTTCTATGCTCGGGTCAAACTTAAGGACAAAATTGTTTTATAGTTTTTAAGGTTTACAGATATCTAGAGGTGAGAATATGTACAGGAATATTAACTTCTCTTACTGGACTGCTAGTTATTTCACTTACATTGCTTACATTTCAGTATGGCACATATGACAGGCTGTAGAATATGCCTATATGGACTGCTATAAACAGGTCAGGTTTTATCATTAAATGGAAAAGTCAGGTTTGTCAGTCAGGTTTGTTTTTGTGCATTGTCTCAAGAGGAGCCTTGAGGGTTAAAGGGGTGAAAGAGCACAGAGTGCACTAAGAATACAGAGCTGTGTCTCAATAAGAAACTGTGTGAGAGAAGTGTTTTCACTGCACTCCGGCTCTTTCTGTGATGGAGATGGTGTGAGTCAGTTTGTGTATGTGTGTGTATGCTTACTGTGCTGGACAGGCTTTAATAATTGACGGTGGTGCCGGGCGGAGGTGTACACCCACAGATTCTCCTGCATACAAGGGATTCTTCAGCACAGATACGTCAGCAGTTAGCTGTATTGGGAAAGCATAACCACTAGGAGCATTTGGGCTGCGGTGTTCAATTAGTACTAGTGTAACTAGTATGTTAGTATAACTGATATTGATATTGTGAACACATCAGATTATTATTAAAAATAAATATAATATGCATAATGCTTCCATTTTAGAGATAAACTCAGCATTTAAAGTCTGCATACAGTCAGCTGACAGTGTTCAAGTAAAATTAATACATTAAAAACATTAAGTGTTAAAATGGGCTGAATTATAGATCCCTTAATAGAGCAGTAGGTGGTTTCTTTTTCATCGAGCTTGCTGTTGGAAAGTTGAAACTATAAACAGCATATTTCAAGAGCTTAGCCGGTGGTTTGCTTGTATGGTAAAAACTACTACAGTGGTATTTTCTTCTTACACAGTAACTCATTGTAAGCATACAGTGTTTAACTCACTTCTCATGTCCTCTCCTCTGTCATTCCTTGTAGTTATCACTGCAGTACATTTCTCCAGAGTACCTATACTGACACTGAAAGAACATCTTTGTCTCTCTCATCCCTTTTCCATTACACAGAATCACTAGAGGAACATTAGCAGGTCAGTGTCAATCAACCGTGAGATCTGGGACTATTATTTTTTAAAGGAGAAGCCCTCCTTGGTATTTAATTTTTGCTATATGTGGCTAAATGTGTATCTGTAAAGTGTTGTAACCTGCAAAGAGTTGTGAGTAAAAGATTAACCTGTTAGCATCTATTTTTGCTTCTACCAGCACATTAACAATCTTGGTCTGTTGCTGTCAAGGTCAAGTATTCACAGATATAGTAAGTGCAGCCACAAAACAAAAAAATCCCAGCACACCCACAGTCTGCCATCTGCAATTACACCTATCAATGCAAACTGAGGACCCACTGAGAAATTAAGTCGCCCTAAAACAATCCTTCACTCTATCGCCTCCTGTTGTCTCAAACTCTGTCTCCCTCAGGCTGGGGTTGCCTGGAGCGAGGAGATAAAACGGCTCCATCTTAATCTGTGGGTGGCACAAGCCTACAAAGAAGGCAATTAGGATTATAATTTACAATTCCCTTGCCCTTCTCTCCTCTCTCTCCCCTTTCTCTTCTTTCCCACTCATACCTCCTTTCCACCCATGATTTAATGTCTTTATGTGTGTGTGTGTGTGTGTGTGTGTGTGTGTGTGTGTGTGTGTGTGTGTGTGTGTGTGTGTGTGTGTGTGTGTGTGTGTGTGTGTGTGTGTGTGTGTGTGTGTGTGTGTCCACAGAGCAGCGCGAGCATTTGGAGAGTACCTGTCCCCCACACACCCTGAAAACCGAAACGGATCAGGTCAGCGTCTCTGCCATCCTGTCATTTGTCCATCCCTCTATCTCCCCTGTGTGTGTTCCTTTATGCTTTTAGTTCTTTTCTCACCTCATCCTCTGCTGAAATGCCAGGAAGCACTCATTGGTGTGTCACGATGACAGCTGATAACCGAAGAAAGATGATTATCCACTGTGCCAGCTTGTCATTTTTTTCCCACTCTTTCTGTTTTCTTGCTCTTTAGCACCTTGGTATATTTCTCATTCTTTAGCACTTTTAGTTGTCTTTATAACCATCTTCGTTTTTCAAATTCTAGCTCATCTTCTGTGTGAAACCTTGGTGGGTCCTGACCCGGAGTCGCCAAGTGACACATTTGGCCCCAACAACAACAACCACCTCCATCCCTGTTCTGAAACTAAGGGCTGTGAGGACAAACAGGAGACCAGCCTAGTGACACAGCCACTGGGCTTACTCCAGCCAACCCCATCTTCTATCACACTTTCTAACAAGGCACCAGCACGATTGTCCCTCGAACGCAGCTTCTCAGTGGAGGAAGACCAGCAGAAGTGTGTGGAGTGTACACTGCAGCCTTCACGTGTGTACACCATCACCACCCAGCACGGTATGCTGATGAGCGCCGGCCAGGGCAGCAAGGAGAGCCTCGAACTGGACGTCCTAAAGGAGAAGTCGGGGAGCAGTGGGGTAGGATCTAGGGGTGGCTCGATCCAGCCTTCCAATTCCCCTTCCTCCGCCTCATCGTCTCCAACCCAGTACCATCGCGTAAGCAGTGGCCGTGGCACCAGCAGCTGTGGCAGCCACCATCACAGCAACCATCACCATAGTATGCACCATCATGGAAACCACCACCACCACAATGTCTCGAGCATGAATCCACCTTCCAGCAGCGGAGGAAGTAGCGCGGCAAGTGGAAGCAGCAGTAGCAACCAGCAGCCGCAGCTAACCGCTGCAGGCTCTCACTCTCATCATGCATCACACCACCACACCCACCATCATCATCACCTGTCTCAGCCTCCACTGCAGACCTCGGTCAGCGCCCACAACATTCGTAGCTGGGGCGAAGGTGGAAAAGGGGAGGCGGAGTGTAGCGGGTTGGCTTGTGAGTCGTGCAGTACTGCTCCCTCTCGAAGCCAGGGTTCCCTGGACCTGGAGAGTGCATCGAGAGAGGCAGGCAAGCAGCACCGACGCCTAGAGCGGATGTGGAGTGTGGACCGGATGACTGGGCTGGAGAGAGGTGAGAGGGTTCAGGACACAAAGGAAGGTAGAGGCTCAAAAGGCACAAACAAGTGGGGGGGAGGGTAGTGTAAGGTTCTCCATAAAGCCCTGTGGCTGGAATGGGTATGGGACCAGAGATGAAATAGATTTTGATCTTTTTTCAGTTTTATGTAGTTATTTCTAAATAAATTAAATACACTTTTAATTTGACATACGATGTATATAATTAAGTCAAACTAACAGAATCAATAGAAGAGTATATTTTCTCTGTGAAGCAAATAATTATAATGGTAATTATTAATATTTTACATTTTTAGTAAACTGTAACAGTGATGATGTTTTGTATATAAACCAATAAGAATAGCTACTTAAACATTCACTTCAATTCAATACAGTTTTATTTGTATAGCACCAAATCACAACAACAGTTGCTTCATGGCACTTTATGCTGAAAGTTAAAGCCTCTTTATTAGTACAAAGAAGCAGAAAAAATAATAGAAAATGGCAAAAAGAAACTACAGTACAGTGCAAAACTCTTGAGCCACTCCTCATTCCTTAATATTTTGTTAGGGAAAATATAAAATTGGTGCAACAAGTTATAGAAACATGTGCAAACATACATGGCAATATGGTATATAAGGCAAAAATGTTTGTACAATTCTTGATATGACCGCCTTTATTCTTCAACGTAACCTGAACTCTCTTGGGAAAGCCTTCTTTGAATTCTTTAAGCAGTCTTCAGGAATAGTTCTCCAAGTTTCTTGAAAGACATTCAAAGCTCTTCTTTGGATGTCGGCTGCCTTTTGTTCCGTTCTCTGTCAAGATGATCCCACTGTGTGTCAGTAATGTTGAGGTCCGGGCTCCGGGGGGCAATCCATGACTGATAGTGTTTCATTGTGTGCTTTTCTATCCAGACATTCAGGTATACAGTTTGCAGGGTGTTGGCAGTGTGCTTGGGATCACTGTCATGCGGAACAATGAGGCCAATGCCAATTAGCTTTCCAGATGGTATTGCACTGTGGCTAAAAATGGACTGGATTTCAGAATTCCATCAATTTTGATAAGATCTCCAACACTGGCTGAAATGAAGCCCCAAACCATGACAGAGCCCCCACCGTGTTTTGCAGATGGCTGTAGACACTCCTCTTCTGTCTGATTTTAACTTTTTTCCCCTGCCTGTTTCCATGACTTTAAAATACTGTTGATCTGATTTAGATAGGGCTTTTCTTTTTTTCTTTTTTTAGGCCTCCTATTGCCTATGATGTTCTCCACTTGTCCAGTTTCTTAAATTTTCAATGACACGCTGCAAATTTTCAACAAATTACACTTGTCTCGGTGTACAAAATACTATTTGTAGATCCAATGAAAGAAATGGAAACCAACATGGTCTTTTTGGCAGGCTTCTTGTAATAAAGTGCCTAAAGATTGAAGTTAAAGTTATCTGAATAAAATTGTCTGTTATATGCAGCTCTGGTTCATTACTTAGGTGCCTTTTAATGTTGGGGTGATAAATAGATCAATGTTAAGTGGCTTAACAAACAACAATAAAGCATTCCTCTGAAATGATCAGGTATAAGCACTGGACTGAAACAAGAGAGAACTATTGTTCAAGACCGCTCTAAAAATTACAATGAATTCTTGGAAGCAAAACATAAAGAAAATGAGGATTGGCTCGAGACTTCTCCACAAAAATTCATCTTTTTAATTCATGACGTTTAAAGGACGGCACAGTGGTGCAGCGGTTAGCACTGTGGCCTCACAGTAAGAAGCTTCTTGTCTTCCCTTTCATGTAGAGACTTGATGTTCCCCCTGTGCCTACATGGGTTTGTATCCAAAGTCCAAAGACATGCTTGTTAAGTTAATTGGTGATTCCAGCTTGGTGTGTGGTTTGATGAATAGTTAAGAAAATGGACGAGTGAATGAAGGATGTTATAGTGATGAAAAATAGTGCAAATGTAGGTTATAAAATCACTAGTAAAACACACCTTTGGTAGTTTTCACGAAAATCTTCTCCATCAGATTACTTTTTTTTAAACTTAAGATTCCATATAAACTCTATTTATAATACCTGAGTATAAAACAAGTAACAAATAAGCCCTTCATAAAATGTCAAGAAATAACACTTATTGCTATCAGTGTTTATCAGTCTAAGGAAACAAAACAAAAATAACGGATGCCTGCATTAAAATAAGCTAATATTATATTTATTACTTCAAATCTATTTCTTCTCAGGTCTGGAGGGGATCGAGAGTTTGATGTTGTAACGTGGTGATCTGTATTTTTGACTCTTCGTCTGCCCGTCTCTTTCCTCTGCTGTCTCTTCCTTTGTGTCTCCCTCTCTCCATTTGTGGAGTGCTGGACTGTGAAGTGCTGGTGCTGGTTTTGTGATTTCATATTTCCAATAAATTTACTACGACATTTGCCAATATGGTCTATTTTTCTCTGTCTATTAAACTCGGAAACCTCATTTTTCTCTCTAATTGCAGAGGACACCAACTGGTTCCCCAAGGAAAATATGTTCACCTTTCAAACTGCTACAACAACCATGCAGGCGTGAGTGTCCAGTTCCTGTGCACACACGTACACAAACATGCACAGTCACAATTATGCCAGATCTGCTGTTTGAAAGGTCAGAGTAAACGTACCATGGCAATGTCTTATACAACTGCCTAGAAACAGACCATTACTGGCATACTTAACATTAAGGATTTTCTAATTGATTTATTATCTTCTAGGCTGCCATTGACTTCCCCGTGAGCAAGTTTAAAAATCAACTTGCAAACTATTATAAGTTTTGCTTAAGGAGGACATCCATCATAGTGACTATTTTGTTAATTCTCACATTTCCTTTTGGTTAAAATGTAATCAGCTACAAGTTTTTCTTCAAAGAAGAATAAAAGAAATGCTTAGACTGATCACTCTCATCTCATATGCATCATCATATTTATCGTTGTCCATATTACTAGTCTACACGAAAACCTGAAAACACCCCTTTTGAGGGCCGTAAAATCAATGCTGCATGTGCATTCGAGCTGGAATATTAGTCAGCACGTTTGAATAAAAACGCGTGCACCTATTTGTGTAAGTGCATGAATTTATCTCTCAAAAACACCTGCAGTTGCAGAATATTTCTACTGTCACAACTTCTGATTAAAATATGCAGAATCTCCCACCGTTTCCAGCAAACTGTTTCTCCCCTTCACTGTCATTTTACCTCTTTTTAAGTCATTCACTTTGTGTTTTCGCCTTTCACCTTGTATTAGATGCTTGTTGCACCATCTGTTGAGCCCAAAGTCACACTCAACCACATATCCCGCAAAAGCTGTTTGATTCTATAATTAAATGCAAACCTACGGCACTAATATGGCTTTACTTTATTAGTTTTTACACATGGAGATTAAACATAAACTTCCTCTGTCTCATTCTGATTCTGTTCTTTGCCTCTCTGAGACTCAGTGCTCTCTGGTGCCTTAACTGTTTCTTCTTCTTTCTTGCTTCTCTTCTTGCATGCTAATTAATCTTGGGACCATCAAACAGGATCTCGTGAGTATTGTTCCCTGCCTGATTTCTTTTTTCCTCATCTAAATCCCTCGTCCTTAACTGCTGTTCCTTAACTTAGATGCTATCATTTAACCTTCATCATCGGGCTGCTTGTTGCGCTGAGTTAAAGAAAATAAATCATTACAAGAGAGAACCAAGCAGGATGTAGCGCAGTGCTCTCAAATAATATGAAAACTGAAATACATTTAATATTGCGTGTTTAGCTCTCTGAACAACTATAAAGCGCAGTCAGCACAAATAATGTTAATTCATGTAAAAACTCAAAATGGCTAAAAATGTGACAGAAGGGAAGTCCGGTGTAATCCAGTGCTGCTGAGTAAGCCTGCCAAGCTCAAGTACAGAAAATGTCTGTGCGTTGGCTGACCTAAACCCTGGCAGCTCACATGCGCCCTGCAGTTTTACCAGTTTGGCACGCACACACTCGTCTAGGTCACAGCAATAGAGGGACTTTGGCCATTTAAGATATTTGTGTTAGTTATGTTGGTGCTCTAATCCTTCTTCACAGCCTTCCTAATTATCACTAAATCTGTGCTGGCTGACTTCAGCCATGTTTGGAACTAAATGTGTCTGAGAGATTTCATAAGTACAAGAACAAGTATTTATAGTGCAAAAATTCAATCTAAGTGTCTTCCAGTAAAATGCAACTTTTGGCTGTATTGAGTAAGTTCCATAAAACTTTGATAGATAAATAGCCTGTAAGAAATGTGCTGTGTGCAAAAGCTTCCTAACTAGCTTCAGCGATAAGATAAATGCTAACATATTAACACTGCTTAACCAAGCCAGAACCTTAACATTTCATACTACATACCCCTTCCTGCTGCAACACACTGTGACTAACTAAGCCTAGCTAACCCGAGCTGCTACTTAACACTGAAAACATGTCAGGTTTTTATTAAACAGTCCACTCTTCAGTTGTAAGCACAAAGGTATTCAGTCCTGATGTCAGTATTTGTTATAAAAATATAAAAACCCCAAATTAACTGATTGTACTAAACAGTATGTATGATTAAATATATCATCATTTGAGAGAGAAAGTTTTCAAAGATATCTGTGTAGTCTATGAAAATCTATGTACACCCTTACTGTTTCCATAGAAATCAAGGAGGTAAGTAGCAGGAAAGTGCTGTTAATCACAATTAGATTAATCAGTTAATTAGACTTGTTAGCGTGTTACATGTCAAAGTTCATGAAAGTACAATTAGAAAAAGATTGAACTAGTATGGCTTGTTGGAAGAGTTGCCATGGCAGCAGGCCTAGGTTTGACTCTTGAGATGTTTTGCCATAATGCACAGTGGCACGTGGCACATGTTGGTGAAAACCAAACACAACATACCAGCAAAAACACCTCATAGCAACTGTCAAGCATGGTGGTGCAGGGAAGATGATTTTTGCAACAGGACCTGGGCATCTTGCACTCACTGAGTTGACCATGAACTCATCAGTAAACCAGTGTTCTAGATGTTAGGCCACGTGTCCTAGAGCTAAACCTTAGCCAAATTTAGTTCATGCAACAAGATAATCATCCCAGGCAAAGTAAGTAGCAATGTTGTGGTAGCACTTTAGAGAGCTGTGCAAAAACAAATGGCTGGTAACCATAACGAACTAAAGCAACCTCGCAAAGAAGAATGGGCCAAAATTCCTCCACAACTCCTTTGAGTCATTGGGGTGTACTTAGCTTTTAAAAGGGCAGCATAGAGACCTTTGAAAACTTTCATTTTCATGTGACTCTGTGCTATTTCTAAAAACCTGTAAATAACATATCCAAGATCAACTCTGTTGTTTTGTATTATCAATACTTGACTAGGTAAACTAGCTAAAATTGGAGATACTTCTGACCAGTTTTATGGCTGAGGTGCCATGAAGTGCCAGTCTGGTGGAAGTGGATTAACACAATATTGTTTTGGGGTTTGTTTTTTTGTTTTCTTAAAATGGGATTTCTTTCCCAAACATAGAAAGTAAAGCCACACCTCTTCATTAAATGGGCATGTTATTTGAGGGGGATTTTACTCATTCATTTTTATTTACTCGAGCAGAATGTGAAGTGCCCACAGTGGGGTATCACTGGTTAAAGGTAGTCTAGCTAAAACTCTGATTTGGACAAATGTTAATCAGTTTCACAGAATTGTTGGGTCACACTTTCAAATGACAATTAAGACTGTTGAAGACATAATCGCACATTGAAAGTGGTACATTTCACACCACGTTTGTACTTTGACACATGGAAGTCCAGTGTGAGCCCAGTGGTATGACTTTCTGCTAGTCAGAACACACTCAAGTTTCTCAGTAGTTCATATGAACGAATGGCATGCCTCCACAAAAAGAAAAATCCTTCTTTTCTAAGAGGTCTTGCTAGGGGAAGATAGTTTTAATGTCAAGAAATGTTTCCATTAAAAATTGATGTACCTCATGTTGTGAATAAATACCCAAAGTACTGAAGAACGTGCATGTATTTGAGTGTAGCTGCTTTTTGAGTTCACATACCTGCAAGAGCTGATTTAAGTATAGTGTATACTCCAAACTCAACATAACATTAAAATGCAAAGAAGGGTGCACTAGAAGCAAAGCGGAACTGATTCTGGGATGGTACAAAAAGTAAAAAAGTATAAAATTCCCCCCAAAACAAACTATTTCTTTAAGAATTGAAAAGTGTAACACTTGAAAAGTCACTTAAGGTGACAAGATACTCATTTCTATGGGATGATGGATTATTATAGATGCAAACTGGCACATGGGGTTATTTACCTTGCTGGTCTTTTTAGTCAAAGCTATCTGCTGTCTACCTACAACAGCATCCTCTTTATAGCCCAAAAACCCCTGCAGCTCAAAGCCGTGGCATCAGCCTCCCTGCACTGTCCTACCCCTCACTATGCCAGCATTCTCCCTCTCTCATCCCTTTAATACTGTGCCACATCATGGCAGGGCTTTCCGGGGATTTGTGCAGAGAAAAAGGAGAGAGAGGGAGCAGGAGTCAGCAGAAGTCATCCAGAGGTACGAAGCATCCCCCCCCCTCCCCCCCCCTCCTCAGGCACAGTTTTTGGCGCTCATTTCTGGCTATGGTTCTGTTATTGCTTATTTACAGCCATATCTAATCTGTGTAAGCCAAATAGTTGGAACATGGCACACGAGGTGTGAGGACATCAGGTTTTAAAAGAACCAGAAAAGGATCGCCTCACAATGCCCCAATTTCAAAGCCAGAATGAATCAAACTTTTATTCCAGTGTAAGGCTGGAAAATTGAAGATATGCTACATGGACAACTTATTTTTGTTTTTGTAGATAAGTTGTATGCAATTTGTCTGAATTAATTTGAGAAATATTTTGTATAGTTGCAAGCACCTAAGCATTTAAATCTGTAGTACACCACAGGCTGCTTTATTAGAGCTACATTTTAAATATGATGATATTGTTTTTATAAATATGTGTTTATTTACCTCAAAAATTTTGATTCTGCAACATGGAGAAATGACTTTAGTTGCAAGTTCAGAACCTGTTTCACCCGGGCCCTGATACTCTGTCACACAGGGGCAGATGGCGTCTGCGACACGAGGCAGTACATCTCGATTCCTTTGACATCTGAGTGTTATCCATCTGCAGTGCCAATGTCATTAAAGCTGCGTGTTGTTTCATCGAAATGTGTGATTTGAGCACAAGGGAAAATAAACTGCAGAACAAACTTTTGGGGGCAGTTTACCTCTAAAACACACAAAAATCCATCCTGTGTCTGTCTCAAAGTGTTATTCTAAAAATATGGATTTTAGCACATTGAGGCTTTCTTTACCCTAAGGCTGTCAAAATATTAAAATGCATGTTTATTTTTCTTTCTCCATTGTGGCTTTTTATCCACTCTAACTGGGTATTTGAACAACAGAAACAGATCAAAAACAAAACCAACCTCAAAGTGAATGCATTAGAAAATGCCTGCTTTGTGGACAGGGAACGTTATATATTTTATAAATGAGACATGAAATCTCTTGATGACACAATACTCTTTGTGATTGACTTTGTTCTTCATCATTTCCTTTCTGTAACTCTGAAACAGCTCAGTGAAAGCTTCTGTATGGAGATGTTGCAGTGGTGCTGGCTTAAGAATGGGATTTATTGTATTTTCTTGCCCACGGTGAACTCTAAATAATCATCCATATCACAGTCTGCTGATATAAACAGAATTTAAAAATGTATTCACATTAGGGTAAATCTGGTCTCTACCACAGCACAAAAGAATTATTCGTATAACAAGGCAATTTTCACGCAGGGTTTCTGTTAAAAACCAGTGAAAGCAGTGGATTCAATGCAAATTTTTCCACTTTGTTTGTTATATTATGAGATAATAATAATGAAGATAAAACTATAAACAAAAGCAAGGAAAAGTGAAGGAACCATTTCAATGCCTAATCACTCCAATTTTTACTTTCACTCTTGAATTCTCTGAGTTATTACAGCTGCTTTGTGGCTTGTTTACGTGGGCTTTTTTATACCGTTCCTTATTTTCTCTATATTTTTTGTTTCGTTAAGCAGACAGATCGATAGATAGACATCTGAGACGGTTCTAAACGCTCTGTTTTCTTTCTACTACTAGCTCTGAATATGTGTATAACATGGCCACACAGCCACAGGTGTCTGAGCAGAGCAGTCGAATCTGATTTATATTGCGTGAAATTCTCCACATTCACTTTCACTATTAACTGAACTAAAACTGCATCATTATTATGTGTTATAGCAAAAATATCAAAAATATATAGACGTTAAAAATGCCATAAGAGTCTAGTGTTACTTCCAAAACACAGGGAAAAACAAAGCCAGGAAGTCCTTTCCATAATCATTACTAAAAAAAGTGTTCACTTTATATCTGTGATTTTCATCCCTGTTGTCTGCACAAAATTAAGACACTGCAGGTGTGATAGCATCTATTCATTTTCCACTTATTTAACTAGGTGGTGTGATTATGTTTCTGCTCATTTAATCAGCAATTTAGTCTGCAAATTTTACAGTTTACTACTGCAATAATGAACCACATATCATTTTAATAATCTAGGACTAAAGGAAACAAAATAGTTTTTCTGTGATAAGTATATGCACTATATTTAATTTCTAATTTAGACCATGTTACACTAGATCTAGATGATGAAGTTAGCTGTACAAACATGCAAAATCAAACCATGAATAAGTTATTCTCCTGACATTATTAAAGAAGTAAATCAAGGGAAAGAAGACTCTAAAGACTTCTTTCCCCTTTCTGCTGCTTCTATATTTATAGGCTTTACCAACAGACAATCACGCATATATTTCCCCACACACAACCACACGCTGAGACCATTAATAATGAGTGTTGACTGGTAGCTTAGTGAATCAACACTGAGTGTAGAGGGGACATGGGAGGAGCTCAGAAAGATAAAAGGATGTTTATCTGGGACTCTTGCATAGAACATTATGTCAGGATCAGGCAGCAAGTCACCCACAAAGTCTACACAAACCATAATACTTTGCTGCTATTAAGAAGATTAAACGCTTCCAAACAGTGCATGGTAATGCAACATCTCCAATATTTACTTACTCATAGGCTAGTATGAACGTTTATGTGTGTATGATCTGGTTTTAGATGGGTCAAAACCAACACCAGTCACACATTATGTTTCAGTGTACAAGACAGTTTAAATATCAAATATGTGTATCTCTGGTTATTTAATATGACATTTGATTGACAACTCATTTGGCAAATTCTTTGAAAGCCACACTCTGACTCATACCACAGTTTTTATAATATATAAAGCACGCGTTTATGTCCTTTATCTATAGTTTCATGAAAGTATGTACCTTTTTAAGCATTTTATGGTGAACCTTTTAAAATAGATGCATAACTATCATCCTTCTTTCTTTTCAGTGTTAGGGTTAGCAATGTCCCTGCTGTGTGTACTATGCAAGTGTGTTGCCCATTTAGTTCAGTATTACCTGAAATATCTGAGTTTCTTGTCTTTTCATGTGCTATAATTTTAGTCTGATTTGTGTTTTTATTTATTTGATTTTTTGCTTTAAACTTGTTAACAAACTCCACCACTAATATTGATAAACCGGACTGAGTAAAAACCATTTTTGCACCAATCACACACTGGTTGCAGAGGAGGAGTATTTCCTAAAGACTTTAGACATGGTCAATATATGTCATGGACATTATTCCATAAATTGTTCACTAGGTCTATGCTAACTTGACCAAAAAAAGCTACTTCTGAAGCTTTAATGTCTTGTTCAGATGAGAGCTGAGCAGGGTTTCCCTTCTGGCTGCTGTTGCATTATAATCTTGTGCGTTTCAACAATCTAAAAAAAAAAAGCATAAAAAGAGGTATTGTCACCATGTGGTAGCCCACATTACTCCCACAGCACTGTTTTGACCACTCACGCTGACAAGTAAATGAATATATATTTACCTAATTAGCTCTTTTTTCAAACCTCTGTTATAAATAGATGCGTGACACTAATGTGTGTGTTTTTGTGTGTTGCCTGACTTTTTTTCTCCCCACCCACCGCTTCCCCTTTCTCTTCTTTACATTTTGGTCCTTCCTCTGTCCTCTGTTATCCCTCCTCCGCCATGATTTTGCTACCCACAGGAACTTCCGGAAGCATCTTCGGATGGTGGGCAGCAGAAGGCTTAAAGCACAGAGTGAGTCAGATGTGTGTGGTTGATATGTTTGCTCAAATTGACTGTGATGTTCTTCACCCCGCCATCACAAGTGTTTTGTTTTCCTGTTTATTTTGGCGTGTTCTCGCCTGTGTGTGTGGCACCAAGCACTGCTGCTGCTTTGCTGGGATTTTTTTTTTTTTTTAAATCAGCATATTGTCTCTCTTTGAAGATTATATATTGATCAGTGTGTGTTTGATAAGTCAGCGATATGACTGTGCATGTGTATTTATGTGTGTGTGTGTCTCTGTGCACAGTACGTGCTTTCTAGTTGCAGCACTTTAAATGTTTGTTTTTTTGGTTGTTTTTGTCGTAAAGCACACACAAAAATAAATTACATACTTTTAAAAAGGCAAAAAATGAGGCAATGGGTTGCGGTGATTGAAAAGTGTGTGTTTTTCTTTTTAAAAATAGTGAGCGGGGCATCACTGAGACGGGTCTGTGAGACAAATGAGATCTTAGACTCCTGTGACTGCAACCTTTCAAGAAACTTGATAGATTGGATTGACTCATCCAGAGTTTTATTGTCTTTTATGATTTTAGAAAATATGGAAGTACAAAGAAAACACGTACAGTGTGCTCTGCTAAAAATGGTGATCTTTTTATTTCTGTCAGCACTCATAAATCCATGTGAACGTTCAAAATTAATACAGCCATCTTTCTTAAATGAAAATCAAAGAATCTTTAAAGTCTCTGTTGAAGCCATTACTAAAACCTAAACATGACACCATCTCCTGATTCTTTCACTGTAGAAATATATGACATCCCCAAATCTTGATGCTGATGTCTGTAAGGGAAAGTGATCTCACATTCCTACAGTACTGTGCAAAAGTCTTGAGCTATCCCTCATTTCTTTATATTTTGCTCAGAAAATAGGAAAAAGGCGCAACGATTTATTGAAATATGTGCAAATATGTTTCCATTTATATATAAGGCAAAAACAGAGTATTTGATGTGACCACCTTTATTCTTCAACACGTAGTGAGCTGCTTAGGAAAACTTTCTTGTAATTTCTTTAAGTAGTCTTCAGGAATAGTTCTCCAGCTTTCGTAAAGGACATTCAAAGCTTTTCTTTGGATGTTGGTTTGCTTTTGTTCCATTCTCTATCAAGTTGATCCCACACTGCTTCAATAACGTTGACATCCGGGCTGATACTATTCCACTGTGTGTGTTTTTCTAACTAGTTATGCTTTTACCGCACTGGCAGTGTGTTTTAGATCGCTATCATGCTGAAAAATGAAGCTGTTGCCAGTGAGATGCTTCCCGGATTGTACTCCATGTTGGCTCAAAATCTGATCATCATACTTTTCGGTGTTCATAGCTCCATCAATTTTCCCCAACAACCCCTCACCTCCTTCACACAGATTGACAATGGAAGCAAAAAATAAATAAATGTAGGGTGGCTCAAGTTCTCTCTCTTCATGGACACATGAGCGTTTTGTTAGGGCCAAGCTAACCTGAGTATAGTTAGTTAACCTGCAGTTTGGTTCTGACTTAAAAAATACACAAAGCTGTATTTGTTGTGCTAAGAATATAGAATAGGACACGTTTAAATCATTACATTAAAAAAGTTGAGCCTCTGAATTTCCTTATAAAAGAAAAGATGAAGACGTTGATGTGAGAAGCAACATGAACAAAGTCAGGATTAGGGATGGGTATCGTTTAGGTTTTATCCGATACCGGTGCCAAACCAGTACTTTTGAAACGGTGCCGTTTGTTAGCCTTTTCTGCAGCTATGGGGCATATATGATATCATTCTTGGCTGGAAGCAGTGCTTAAACAATGGAAAAACCACAAACTTTGGCCAAACACCTCTCATGTTTAACTGTTTTCCACTTTTTCTTTGGTCATTTTAGCCTTTTTGGCCAGGGTGAAGGGAGTATCTGCCATCAAACAAGAGGACAGCCGCATGTAGCTATGATGATGTTTGCTAGTTCAGCTTACATGCATTAATGTAATAACGTGGTTAGCCTACTCAACGTAAATTAGCTACTCACGCAGAGAAGAACTGCTGCTGCTGCCATCATCATCCGTCATCATTTCTGCTACACTGGCAGGGCTAGGGGCCAGGACTCTACTCCTCCAGTTTTTGGGGGATGTTGCTAACTCCGGTCCGAGGCACCACACCCGCAGTAGATGTGCACAGCGTGAGGTCTTGCAGCAAGCTATCAAATACGGCACATTTCTCGGCTTTTTAAAAAAACGCTATGCGTCGCCAGGTGTTTCATCGGATTTGAGGTGTTACCTCCTTTGAGAGTTTCACAGTATCACAGTATCAGCTTAAAGCACTTGTTGCAGGCTGCTGAGTTTGCATATTTTGCTGTGAAGTACAGCCAGACTTTTGACCGCTTCGCCTTGGGTATTTTTAATCTGTAGCTCTGCTCTACAAGAACGTACGTACCTGGGCCCGCCTACTATCCTCGGAAATCTAAAATGATTGGCGAGAATCTAAAGTGTATCACAGCTCAGGAAAGAAAAGCACCGAAATAAAGCACCGAAATAAAGCACTGAAATGTGCGCTGCTTTTCGGTCTGGTTACTACCGTTTATGTCAGAACCGATACCGGTACCCATCCCTAGTCAGGACCCATCGTCCTGAAAATCCACACAAGCCAAAAAATATGATGCCCTGAGGACCACTGTTGATTAACTGTATCAAACACTTTCATGTAGTCTAAAGATATTCTAAGAGCACAGTGATTACTGTTCAAAGCAGAACAGATTTTATCGCAGAGTAGCTCAGTGAAGCTGGTAGGATATAGAAACTGGAGCGAGGAGAGGATGACTGTTTGTCTACTGTACAGTACGTGTTTGTTCGTTTGTACATGTAGGCAGTTTGTGCAGAGGAGAGATGCCATCGTATTTACACTACATTTGTGCACTTCCTCCATCCACCTTTGCGCTTTCATGTGTTGAAGATGGTGAGTGTATAGCAGAAACAGCCAGTTTGCAGGTTTCTCTCTCCCCGCCTGCACTAGCATTCGCTGAACGTAGATCGAAGAGTTTCAGCCGTTCCTGGAGTGATCCCACCCCTGTCAAGAATGACTCTCCTCATGAACCCAGAGAGAGTGAGTTTACGCAGTCTCACACATGTGCACACAACGACAAACAAACAGACACCAACAAAGAGTTGCTGACAGCTGCAGGGAGCAAACGCAAATAGTTAGAGAGAAAATGTTGTTTTTCAAGCTAACCAGATTACAAACACTTAAATAGGGAGGTTTTAACATTCTCTCATCGGGCTTCCAGAGTCAAGTTTTTTAACATATAAGGAAATCTGTGCTAAAATTACTTACCCCACCTTGATAATGGGGGGGGGGGAACCTTTGCAAACCAAGCTTTCAGCGTAGCTTCAAGTCTGACCCTTTGGGTCACAGAGATTACTTCTGCATATACTACATTTAAGCAACATTTAATATGGACATCCACCTTGTAGTTGGATAAGAAAAATAAGGACAAACCTAATAGGTGACTTTTAATTTGTATGTAGCAAAATTTGCAGTCGTGAATGTTGGGACGTTGACATAAAACTTTGCATTTAAGCAAAGTGAGATGAGCACAAAAACATTCCCTTTTAAAAAGGTTTTAAACCTCGTAGACGAATATTATTAGCACATGCTTGCAAGCAGCGAATGTTTTGCTTGATAAATTTTGTCAGTTTCTATTTCTAGCATTTACAAAACAAAACAAAAAAAGCCTGACCTGGTTCTGTAAGAGTCCATATTTTAAATTAAGTCACGCTGCTTCCCAGCACCATCAGCTGGCAACAACATAAATTAAATATCAACCTGACATCCATATGCAAGAGTGTCTATTACAGATGTTAACCACAAATTAAGTCTGACAGGACAACAGAAATGAAAATTGTGAGAATAAATTTCGGTCAGTGCATTACGTGTGCGGTCAGAAATCATCCATGCGTCCCTTTGAGCAATCACATTTTGACTGTCAGATTGATTACAGCTTGAGTTGGCTTCGTGCCCTGTCATTAATGAATTTCCACACTCAGGTGACTCACAAGAAGTTGAAAGCCACTTAGCATTTCTCATGAAACACTAAAGGTCTGCTATTCAACACTTTGACATAAGAGTATGAGTTGACTGAGGCTAAATCAGACGTATCCTTGTGTTACTTGTATTTTATTAGGAAGTCGCATTGAGATCACAATCTCTCAACCCAAAACATCTAAATAATAATTCTACAAATAAAACATAAAATATAAATCCACAACATTGTCCATAATGTCAAAATACCCATAACATAAAACATTAAATGGCTTCTCAAAAGAAACGCCCACAAGTCTTCTTCACTGCTTTCCTTATTATGTTTTTGAATGCATCAATAGGTAGTGGCATGTTAAATGGAGGTCTTTCTGTAAAGTATTCCCTGTACAAGGTGCATAGGAACGAAACGCTGTTTTCCCAGATCTGCCAGATCTCATCAAAAAGCAAGCATCTAAAGGAGAGTAGCTGCTATTTAATAGCAGTGAAAGTTCTCTTTCTGTCGAGTGTGACTACACATTTAATCCCTGGATATTAAAATGAATTTTCAACAGTATGTCTCAGTTTCTCTACATGATAAAGAAGTGCTGTATAGGAAAGAGTAAATCAGAATAAATCAAAGTAATCCATCAGCACTACTCTTTGGGCTTAAGTTGTAAAGAAAATAAATGTGTAAATTTGAGGGGTGTAATTATAAAACAGAAGAAAGAAAGGTAAAAAAAAAAAAAAAAACAGTTTTTCCTTTACTCAGTTACTTTGATGTAGTATGAATGTTGTAAAAGCTGTAAAAACAAAGAAAATACAATTGTAAGTCCATGCGATGGGCCAAATTGGAGCTTTTGCTGGGCCAATTCTAGGCCCTTTGCCTTATGTTTGACACACCAATATAGAACTAAAACAGCTTTAACAGAAAATAAACTAGCGCTGCTTTCTTTGAGTGGTCAGTGATGGCCAACCCACCAAATCCTTAAGAATGCAGTCAGAGACTTTGCATTTGCAATAAAATGTAGAGAAATAAATAAATAAGACCCTACTAAATGATATTACAGTATTAAAGTCTTTATAAAAATCCCCAAATAATCATTTTTACCACAATCATCTCAAGATTTCCAGTATTCAGAACTGAAAAGCGACCTAATAAGATCCACATAAGGTTATCATTGTTTCATTGTTTGTAGTCAGTTGAAAATGAAAGTCACATTTCATGGACAGTACGTGTCACAGTGCTGTTGCGCTCTCTCTCTCTCCCTTGAAATAAGATGACATTTTGTTGCTGCAGTCTTACAGCTCACTTCCTGATTTTGGCAGTTCAAGGCCAACTAACACAGGAAAATCAAATCTGTGGACACTCGTAGAATCGCACGTTCACACGTACAAACTGACTGTCTCTGCTGTCGACTCTGACCCTGTTCATCTGTCTGTGTATGACCGTGGGTCTTTTTCAACTTTGTGATGCTCTCTCTTTCTGTGAGTACGTCCTCAAAAATGGTGTGTGTCTTAAGTCAAGCCCTGTCAGCTGTCATACGCCTACAACTGTTGTAGGCGTATGTGTCTCAGTGTTTCTGGAAGGCTTTGAATCATTCTAAACTGCATTCATCGTCTTTCTGTCTTCCATAGTCTAATGAAAGATTAACGAGTTGTTTATTGCAGCTTAAAAGTGTGGTTGAGCCCATATTTTTCGCTTTTTTTTGTTGTGGGGAAGAGTGGTGTTAAATCACAGGCGGTTTCCTGGAGACTTTGATGTTAGTCTTGTTTATCATTTCCTCAGTTTTCACGCTGTTTCATTTCAATAGTCTCATACCATACCAACTGGTCACACATCAAAGAAACACGGCTCAGGAGCGAGCATATTCGTGTGTCTCATTAGTGCAGTTAACGTAAATTTCACATCAAACCATGTCAACAAAACAACAAGCAACATAGACAAAACACACACAAGCCTGACTTGATGTCCAACAAATGTCCACTGGTACAAAAATCTCAGATGTAATAAACCAAGCCAAATATTGGGACCTACAAAGGTTTCAGCCACAACATGGGTGGATCAGTGTGAACGAGCCTAAGTGTTTCTGTATTAATAAATATGGAAGATTTTAACCTTCCGAGAAAAGATGTGAGTGAGCATCATTACAGTTATTAACTATTAACCCCTTGTTACTATAGTATAATCTGAAATCACATAAATAAATCCCTCTGTTTGTGAACAGGCAGGTAATTATTTGGCCAACAAACATTACAGCATTGCATTATTCAATACTGTGTTTCACATTTCAGTGGTAACACAGGTCCAATATAGAATTTAATAGAATGAAAGGTTAATATGCTCATTTTTGGACATTGATCAGAAGAGACATGTAACAGCACTGGCCACCAAACATTTATACGTGGATATTTAGTCAACGGTTTTAGAACTAATTAAACATATGGATAATTATTGTACTCGATATGTGTCCTGTAACATGTCCCTGCTTTACAATAACCGGTCTCCAGACTAAGTTTGATTTTTCTAGCCCATTTTTTGTAGTTGACACCTGAAATCTTGCTGCTATGCTTCCCATCAGTCATTTTCTTTTTTTTCCCCATTGTTTTTGCTACTCTCTGCTTTTTCCTATTCCACCTGTCATTTTTGTATGCCATTGCCATCATTAACAGCTCCATCCTTTCTCTCTCCCCCGCACTCACCTTGCTTCACTTCCTGGACACATCCATCCTTCATTCCCCGAGTTTCTCTTTCTCTGTCACCTTTCTTGCCTCTCACCCAACTTCCAACAACTTGCTTACACTCTATTATCTCAGACCTTCTTTATCTTACATTTTCTGCAGGTGGAGACCTGCAGACCTCTTGTGGCACTCTGGATGAAGGAGGTCTCGACGACAATATAGACTGGGAGGAGGAAAGGGAGATGGAGAGGCTGGCATGTGAGGGAGATGACTTTATACCTCCCAAAATCATGGTAAGAGATCCATAAGGGAACGTTATATGGGTGCATCATCCTTGGTTATTGTTTTCTGTCCTGTTGGTTTTGTTCACAAGGAACTGAATTAGTTATTTTAACCATGTAACTGCCTACATGCTTATTGGTACTGAAACAACAAGCCGTTTGAAACTTTTCTTTGATAGCTTGATCAGTGTTGACATGATCACATCACAATGTTGCTGTAGATTGAATGGCTGCACATCTTTGATGCAAATCTCCCATATCGCCACCACATCCCAAATGTGCTTATTTGGGTTGATGATTTTTGGCTGTGGAGGCCATTTGAGTGAAATGAAGTCACTGCCCTGTTCAAGAAACCAGCTTGAGATGATTTGAGCTGTAGCCATCATCAACATGAGTACGCCTTGGTCATAAAGTGATGGCTATGGTCAGCAACAATAATCGGATAGGCTGATTGGCCTGCCTTGTGATTGGCTGATTAGAAACAATTGAAGAGGAATACAAAGTAGCCAGTGAGTGTACATTAAAATTATTATAATCATTCTTGTTTTGTTTTTATTCTCTAGTAATTAAGACATATACAAAATCTACATCTTTATTACATCTGTAGAATATTACCTAGGGCATAGTTGTAATAAAATATAAGCATACGATAAGAAATTCTGCCTTTTCCTCTTTTCTCTTTGTATTAATTCTTGTACTTTTCCATCTTACATCGAAACTAACAAGTTTCCGCTCCTCTGCTGTTTCTGCTTCATGTTTAGCTGATCTCTTCTAAGGTCCCCAAGGCCGAGTACATTCCCACCATAATCCGTAGGGACGACCCCTCCATCATTCCCATCCTCTATGTGAGTGGAATGCACCGAAACATACAGTAGACAAGAACTACAGAAAGTCACACTAAAATATACACATATATCAACCATGCAAACTGCCTTTGCTAAGATGTTTTGTGTAATTTTCATTTTCTTCAGGACCATGAACATGCAACTTTTGATGATATTTTGGGTGAGTATTTCTGTGGGGTGCGTGTTCTTCTCTGCCATTTTCACCTTCACTATTTCTTCTTTATTATTTTTTAATTCTCACTTTCTTTCTACAATCAAAACTTCACTAATGGAATATAAAACTATGTGTATGAAATACATCTACTGCCAAACATTTTTGAGCCTGAAAGTAAATGTTTAACAAGTGACATGATGAATAATGAAATTTGTATAGATACAAAAGACTTACATAACATCCTGTCAGAATAAACAGAATAAAACATGAGGTCAATTCCTTCCTGTGAAATAGAAAACAGGCATCTTTACTTTATAGTGTTGCCTGTGGAGTTAAAGGTCACACAAATATCTTGTGGATAAACCTTACTTGCTTTCAAATCTCTAGAAATTAACTTAGATTTGGCTAATGTGGCTTATTTATTTAGAAACTGTTTAGTGCTGCAATGGATTTCTCCCCTCTGAACACTGAGGCATTTACAGTCACATTCTCCAGAGTTTCCTAATGTAATAATGATCTCTGCATTGATTAGAGCTCTCATATAGAAGGTACAAGGATGCCCATGGATGTTTTTACAGATACATACAGATTTTCATTTGAAATTCATCGAGCTGTTTTATTTTACAATGACACTTTCTGACGCCTGAAGAACACAGTGTTGAGTTCAATTTAAATTACATCTTCTGTTTGTGTCTCCGCTGTCTATTACTACACCTGTAGTTGAACTCACCCTCCTGGGATTTTCTTTGTGTTCTTCCTCTCTTCCTACATTCTTACATGTCGCTTCGCTTTTCTTTTTTCTCTCCCTCTCTCGGTCCCTGTCATTCACATCAATCCCTCCCTTTCCCCCTCTTGCTCACAGAGGAAATAGACAAGAAGCTCACAGCTTACAGGAGAGGAAGCAAGTTCTGGAGGATGCTCATCTTTTGTCAAGTGAGGAACAAGAATTTTATTCCTATTAAAATTGAATATTTTACTTATTAACTGTCCTACCCTAAAGCACGCATTTATGTATTGTACATAGTGTATTTTTCCACAACGATATCCCTTTTTGAATGAAATTATTTCTGAAAATGAATTTCATGGATAGTAAAGGGACGATGAATAATATGCATGTATTTGGTTTAGCTTGGCTTCGGTTTGAGGATCTATAACATACTGTATACTTTTTTTGCAGGGAGGCCCTGGTCATCTGTATTTACTGAAGAATAAAGTGGCAACGTTTGCTAAGGTGGAAAAAGAGGAGGACATGAGCCAGTAAGCTAGTTCTGGACATTAGGGTCCATCTCTCCTTAATGAATATTAGTTTATGCCACAGTAATGTAGAATAGTGCAACAATTCCTATTTATTTACCACATCTTATAAAGCATGGCCATAAGCCAGTGCATGCTTTTTTCTTTTAACCTTTATTTAATGGTTAAATACATTTTATCTCCATAAATTGTTGAACAAAGGAACAGTTTCTTTAGTTTTGCCTCTGTACACGACAACAATTAAGTGCAGACTATCAGTTTTAATTCAGGAGTTTTTACCCAAAAAACGTATTAAATTTTTTAGGAATTTGTTCTCTGTTTTCAGAGGATCAAAATTAACGGGACAAACCAACATAAGTTCTAATATAAGGATTGTTTTCAGTACTTTGACGGGAAGTCATTGATTGTCTCTCAGACAGTGTACAGGACATCACCAAATACTGTTTCCTCACTTCGATTTGTTCTGTTACTTGTTGCATGTTTGTGGGTCTCTTTGCCTTCAGGTTTGTATCTTATAACTGAAAACCTGCTATTGAGTAGAGATCAGGTGACTGATTTGGCCATTGAAGAATATCTGATAGCTTTGGGAAACTTTTGCGTTGCCTTTGCAGTATATTTTGGGTCATTATCCATTTGCAATGTGAAGCACCATCTGATCAGTTTTGCAGCATTTGGCTGAATCTGAGCAGAGAGTATAGGCCTGTATACTTCAGAATTTATCCCGCTGCTTCTGTCAGCAGTCACATCATCAATAAACACTATTGGCCCGGCTCCACTGGCAGCCATATATGCCATATAATTGCCTCCTCCATGTTTGACAGATAATGTGGTATGCTCTGGATCATAAGTTATTCCTTGCTTCTACATACTTTTCACTTCCCATCATTCTGCTAGAAGTTAATCTTGTTTTTAATCCGTCCAAAGAATTTTTTCACCACTGTGCGAGCTCTTTCCAGAGGTTTCTGGCCAAAACCAGCTCTTGAATGTAACCAGTAGTTGACACCTTGTTGTAAACCCTCTGTATTTCCATTCATGAAGGCAGTGACAAGTGCTGGCTATGAAACTGGTTGTCAATTAATTTTCCAATTAATGTTGAGCCTCTGAAAATGGAGGCACTGTGTATAAAAATGACTGTAATTTCTAAATAGTTAATGCAATACATTTGTAAAAACCCTTAAATTAAAGCTGTAAAGTTTGTACTTCAATTACATTGACTGTTTGATTTAAAATTGTACTCCACTGAATACAGTGGCAAAACTATAATGACTGTTCCAACAAATGATGGGCCTAACTGCACTTACATAAATACAGAAAACATGACAAACAGCTAACCATTGCCATTGCTCTTAAGCAATGCAAATGAAAAAAGCACATAGAGCTCATGATAAGTTAATAACTTTCATTGTGTGTTTAAGGTTCATATAACAAGTATATGTAAATGCTCTTTTAATACTCTTTCTTTGAATGCTCTCCCACTTGACCAAATCAGCGATGTTCCTCTGGGACCATGCAGCACTATCTCTACAATTTTTTGCATTTATGTGCACCATCTATTGTTATTCTTCTTGTACAGGGGAACATTTTGACTTGATCACATTTGTTTGTTATACAAATCATGTCTTGAATCTGGCTTGTCTGAATGTTGCATTTGATTTTAAATGCTTGCCCATTTTACTTTGCATTTTTCAGCCTGTCTGTGTTCTTTATTAAAGCATTATCCCATGTAACTGTACTCTTTGAATTTGTTCAGATTCTGGAGGAGACTCAGTCGCTTCATGAGTAAAGTCAATCCAGAACCAAACCTGATCCACATAATGGGATGCTATGTCCTGGGTAACCCCAATGGCGAGAAGGTATTTAGATCACTACTACACAAACTCACAGCAAAATGAGTGCAGTAATTGTAGAAACAAATCAATATTATCCATGCTTTCCTCACTTCTAATTAGCAGGTTTACTCGTATAGGCTAGAATACTGTAGAAACGCCCAAATATTCATCTAATACTCAGTCACAGTTTTAATCATTTGTATTGGAATCCATCACAACAGCTCTTACAAATGTATCATTTAAATTTATGTGAATGTAAATGTAAATTACATTTATTTGAATATGTAAAATTTTACTATTGAGCGATAGCAATCTCCACTGACAATGCTGATTTTTAGAAGAACAGAGGATTGGAGACGCTATTGGAGGAAGTCCATCAGCTCTCCAGCAACATTAACTTTTATTGAACTTTGGTCAGGTGGTTTTCTTTATGATTTACAGACAGTAGATAGTAGATAAGAATGTTGAATAAATTAATATTTCACATTGTTACTTATTGAGTGAATAGTCTTGCTAGTAGCAGGTAGTTAGTACCGGTAGTCTTACTAGTCAGCTTAAAGTTTTACTGAAATAACGTGAAATTCTTGCTCCTTAAAGCACATGGGTTGTTAGCTTAGTAACTAATGTCTAATGTGATCAAACAGTTAGTTGTACAAAAAGCACCTTAAAAAACATAACATTACTTAGTCACTAATATGTGAGGTCTAGTCCTTTTGTGTATTTAAATACATGCCAAGAGTATTGAAGGAGTCTGTGAAGATAAAGTGAAAGTTCTAAGAACTAGTTCAGCCCAATCACCACTTGTCGACATCAAGGATGTTGCAGAATTCCTTCAGGTATAAGATAAAAACTATGCAACAACGACACTCATCGCATGATTGCAACATCAGTAAAAATCGGCAAACAGCAAATATCGGACGATATATCAGTCAGCTCTGTTATATATAGCTATCAAGCTATTAATGTTATCAATATACGAATGATGTGATAATGCACAACGCTTCTGTTAGTGTGAATTTTGGTGAAAAGAAATGCGTAAGATGCAGTGCTCATCAGTAAATCCCAGGCACATCGTGTTAAAGTAGAACCGATCATAGTTATATATATAAATGAGTTCTATATATAAATAGCACTGATTTCATAACTTGGGATGGTTTGTTTCTTACCATTACAGTCACTCCTGCCCAATCTTGTCTCTTCTCCCTCTCTCTGTACTCATTTTCTGTTTGCCGCCCACTGCTTTCATATCTGCTCCTTGTGTCTGTTTATATGCCTCTTTGTCTGATCAGTGTGCAGCCCCGCTGGCTTTCTTGTTTTCTCCTCATCTCCTCTTCCACCTGTGCAGCTATTATCTCATTCTGAGTAATGTTAATGGATAGAGCTGAATAACACAAATGCTGAATGATACCGCACCCCTCTAGCTGATGTGAACAACTAAGACACAAAGCCAGCCATATACACACATATCTCCTCCTCCCTAATAAATAATCACATAAATAATTATTTACACACACACACACACACACACACAAATAGACACACACACATACACAAATACAAACATGATGGCATGCACAGATGCAGACACAGATATAAACTCTAACCAGCGGTGTTAGTCTGACCTAACTGTCTGTTCCAGTCATGTCTTCCAAAATGCTTAGTGGATCTCTCCAGTGTTGGACAGTCTGCACAGCGGTGAAATATACACCCTGACAAACAAACAGACAAATATGAACATTGCTTTCACCAGTGTGTGAATTCAAAACAACACAAAGTCCTTTTTTCCAGGGGTTTGGTATAGTTTTGAGATCTGCATTTGCTTCCTGTCTCAGTGTTTCTCTGTTTAAACACTGCCAACATCAGTTGAACACTTTTATTCATTATGCTCTATGATGCTATGAGAGCCTCCAACCTAGCAGCATGGATTTGCTGACACAAAAACATTGATGAGGCTGGGCAGTGATGATGGTTGATGGGAAGGTGGTCAGGTTTTTCCACACAAAACTGTTCATATGTTTGGCAAATCAGAATTAACATCTCATTTACTGTTTTCTGTTCTGTAGCCACTGAACAGCACATCATCCATGCTGCCTGTTTATCCAAAGTTTTAATGGAATTATCTTGGCTCCCGTTTCAGTCCCTTTGTAAACAGCTACATATTTTCCTAGATGCTTCACTCCAGACTGCACAACGCAAACACTTAGAAAAAAACAGAAGTATTTGTAACACATAAATACACCGCATGGCTTCAGTTAGCCACAACACAGGATTTGCACGACAAAATCACATGATAAAGTGATAACACATCATAAAGTGGAAAAGAAATGCTTTTCTTGCTCTTTAAGTTTCTTGCCTGAATTTGGTCATGAAGGATCTCCCGTGTTAGAAAAAGAGAGATTCTCTTTTTCTGAAACAGACAGCAGCACATTGGTGCTATAAGGTAATTAAGGTGGCGACTAGTGATTGTTTTCTTGTTCAGTAATCCATCAGTTGTGATCAAAAATTCAAAAATCTCGTGTAAATTTAAAGCTGGGAATTGATGTTTGTCTTTCTGAGTGTGCATTTGTGTCTTTGGCCATATGAAGCTGAATTTATTGCAATCCTCCTGTTGTTTTTCTGTGTTTGTGAGCTTGTCAGGCGATGCAGACGACCCCTCTGCAAGTGTAGTCAAGTGAAATGCGATTAATTGGTGTTTGCTCTCTTATCTCAACTCAACAGCTGTTCCAGAAGCTGAAGAATCTGATGAGGCCTTATTCTGTTGAGTTCGAGTCACCGCTGGAGCTGTCTGCACAGGGTAGGTCCACACAAACATCCCAACGCACTCAAACGTGTGCTGTAGAGGGACTTGCGCACACACAGAAGTGTGCGATACGTCTGGTAAATATGAAATGATACGGACACGTGCCATCTGTCCTGCTTTAACAACTGCACAAGGAATTTACTCAAACAGCTGTTCCCTCATTTTAAAAATCTGATTTATTTTCACAGTCATCTCCTTTTTGTTTAATTTCTTCTTTAATAATCACTTGCGTTTTATTTATAATCTTCCTCTTCTGTTAGGGTGGCTTCTTGATGTTTTGGTGTTAAAGTGATGTTTAATGCAACTCATTTTTTTAGATTTCCTACTCCAAACTTTGCACAGCACCCAGTCCAGTGCTGTTACTGAGCACTTGGAGACCTGCACATCTCCTTTCTAGCCTCATGTGGGAGTACGGATGTACAGTATTCAGTATCACAATCAGTATTAAAAACAAGCCTGTTCTCATCTCCAGGAACATTTAGAGCATTTTACTTACACCCAGTTCCAGATTTCCTTTACATTTGTTCTAAAAAGGCATCAGCATCGGCATATACAAATGTAGAGTACCCTAAAGCAAAGACAAAGAAATGGTTCTACAGCAGAAATCAAAGTTGTGTCCTTGATTGCATTTTGATTATTAGCAAACTCTTAAACTCCAAGTTTTAATGTCTAAGAGCAGCAAATTCTTTTCAGATTGTTGTTTACCACAATTACTGATAGCAAGAAAATCAGCAACAAACAAAGGCTGAGATATAGATTCTCTTTATCTAAACAAATCAAAAACAATGAAAGCATCTGTCATTACACTTCTCCTGCCTCCTTAAAGCCCACTGCTCTGAAAATCCACACCTCTCATTTATCAAACAGGATTTGCTTTTCTGGCTAAGGTTCATTTTTATAGTACCGGTAGTATAATGCTGTGTAGAAGTCGTGAGCTTTCCCTCATTTCCTCCTATTTTACTTCCAAGGAGCCAGACTTTCTTGTCATTTTTAAAGTGGCCCTGAGCAATAATTCTCGAGAGACATCTCTGGCTCTTCAGTTATTCCTACTATTTGCAAAAACCTTATTAGAAGTGGCTTAATGGAAGTGAGACTGCCAAGAAGCCATACTTAAAGAAGGAGGAACAATACAAAAGATTGAAGTATGCAAAATTACACAAGCACTGGATCGAAAAGTCAGTGGAGTGATGAATCCAAATGTGAAATTTTTGTTTCAGATTGTCATTAACAGTAAAGAGGAGGTTAGACGAGGTACAACAGTGAGCGTCTACAGCTATCTATAAAAACACGGTGGAGGCACCGTCATGGTTTGAACTGACTTTTCAGCCACTGCTGTTGGGGATTTTGTCATAATTGATAGAATTATGAATGGAAAAAGGTAGCATTTGTAGAAAGGGTATGAACGGCAGCAGCTTCCTTTCTCAGCATGACCGTGGCCCCGCACACACTGCAGATACTGTCAAAGCATACCTGGCTAGAGAAACACGCAATCCACCTATTTCCTATTTTCATAGGAAACCCAAACCTTATTCTATCCAGATGGACCCCATAAAGATACCTGGCACCCAGTTTTCTAACCCCAAAACAGATATCTTTCTTATAGTATGTTAAACTTCATGTCTTTGTTTTAATGATCCTATCCTATCTACTCAGGCAAAGAGATGATCGAGGCGTACTTTGACTTCCGCCTCTACCGCCTTTGGAAGACGAGGCAACACTCCAAGCTGTTGGACTATGAGGATTTTTTGTGACAAAGACATCTGGATCAATGGTGCAGCGGAGCCCTCCAGTGCCACGAGGAACCTGTTAAAACTGATCCAGCATTTGAACATTGCTCAGCTGTAGTGCTCGGCCCGCCGACTCGACACAAACAGTCATACCCGCGTTCACCCTTGAGAGGCTGGGAGAAGAGGGAAGGCAATAGTAGACCAAGGGGCTGAAGATGAATTAAATTATGCTGTGCCTCCGCTCTTCCTCGTTTTCAAAAAGAAAGGTCACCGACTAACAGGGAAAAAAAGGCCAAATCAACATAAAAGGGGGGGGGGGAGCGAGAGAGAGCTGGATTTGTTTGCATCATGGCAAACAAATCTGTCTGCCTCTTGAGTTTGAAAGCAAAATCCATATGTCAAATGTGTACAAAAGAAATACCATTAGAGTCACACTCCTCTGTTGCAAGGACTTCATTTTTGAAGCTGATGATGCGCGTCAGAAAACTTCCTGAAATTCATTCTGTCATACTGTGGTTCTGTGTTTTGACTGGACCTCCCAAATAATCTCAGACCCCAGAGTAAAATACTAAATAAACCATACGTTGATGTGTGTATATATCACATTAATATATTAGCATAGCTTCAGTCATGCAAATTACTCTATTACAAGAGAAATAATGCATCATTTATTTTTGATGTGCATTGTTGTGCAATTTCATATGGAAATACTTTGGAATAACTCAGGTTTTAGCCATGAAGTAATTAACCTGTTTGTCTATCAAGATATTGTAATCTTCATCGCCATTGCTTGGAATGAATGTATTATCTCTCCAGAGATGCGTCTTTGGTTTGAGGAACTATTCTCATTGGGGGGAAAGTACAATGTTCGAACATCGTGTGGGTGTGTGGGTGTTTTCCTTGTAAAACAAAAAAAACAACAAAACAAAACAAAAAAACATGCAGATGTGTGTATTTTCTCTTACTGTTCATCCGGTAAAGGAAAAAATATCATTCCCTCAATTATCTTTCTGTCACATACATCCAAACACAAAGACAGTCTAGTATCCTTCATGATGTCAAGAGGGATGTAAGAGCCATGCAAGTGCTCCTACCGCTGTAGTGTAGGAGTTTTCCTATTGATCCTTCCTGCTCATTTGCAGAAGGTCTGGGCCACTTAGCGGGCCCTTGTCAACAGTGCTGGCTGCACTCGCTATCTGCCAAACACACTTGGCTTCTCTTAATGGCAGCCAACCAGGCTTCCGCTGCCTCTCGCTTCGCTGGGCTGTGATCCAGTCCGAGGACCGGAGCTTTCCCGAATTTGCCAGGAGTTTAAATTGTTAACATCTATTTGCTTCTCCTTCCAGGTGCCAGTGAGTTTCTAAGGCTGGCCCAAGTGACCTGAGCAGTCTCAAACAGATTAAGGAGGGTCAAAGCACTCACACAAAAATACAGTACACACACACACACACACAAATGCTAGGGCTGGGACAGTAGTTTAAGAAACCATTAAATCAGGACTAAGTTAAAAAGCCATTTCACAGATACAGTACCACATCTGAAGGTCAGCTCGCTCGTAATGAGGAGGAGTGCTCCTGTGAAAATATTTTATAATGTCTTCTGTGGCTCAGGGGGAACATTTTTAGAAAGAAGCTTATATGAGAGAGCTTGCATTACAAACTGGTGCTGCTGTGTTTGAGGGCTGTGGGAGTTTGTATAGAGAGGAAAGCTGCATTAGGGGAAGTGTAGGATTCAGGGTGTTTGGGCATGAATGAAGATCAAACACATGTTTGAAGTAATCAGTTCAGAAGTCGTGGTCATTCCAAAGGTTGACAGACTTTAAAAATGTATTAAAAACAGCTGATTTAATCTCAGTCTGTTAAGTGCCCAAGTCCCTAAAATCTACGTTTCCCATAGCAGCTTTACATAATAAAAAGCAGCAACTCTTGCAAAGCACAAAAATCTCAATTCCCAATTTTTATTTTTATTTTTTGCCATTTAAAGCAGGTAGATTTTGCAAAAGGCTCAGAATATTGAGGTTTTGTGCTTCCTGAGTGCTGCATCAGAGGAAGCGATTGTTGCGAATGTGTTCACGATCTCGAAGGTGCTACACGATGTGCCGTCAAGTCACAGGTCGCCGTTCAGCTCCAGTACGGCGAGAATTCAAAGTGATCGAAACAGTGGAACTTCAAGACTGGTTGCTGAGTGTAGGTGCAGAAAAACTGCAGTCAGCACGGTGAAACCCTTCGGCTTAGAGTGGTCAAGTGGTCCTAGCCCTGCGTAACACAGACACATGCAAATAAACACACGCCAGGCAAAGCTTTTCTACATCAGTGTGTGGTAAATACTTTTCCATTTGTCATTTATTTGCGTTAATATTTGAGCATTGTGAGCAGAACTATTTTTTTTTTTTGTGTGTGTGTTAAACTCAACCAATCTCACTGGAGTGCTTTTTACAGGCTTAACATTGGTTTTTATTTGCATTTGCCCTCTCTGACTTCGAAATGCTGGCCTACAGTTTGTCTGGCACAGACAAGTGCTCTCTCAGCCTGAGTCACGCAGTACATGTTTTCACTACAGATATAAAATTCCACACTTATGCAACCTGTCATTTTCCTGAGCCATTTTTAATTCCAGCAAAAGCATTACGCTGCCAAATTCTTGGAGAAGTTGTCCTAAACAGCTCTAGGGTTTAATGGAATATTATTTGATGGGTGAATTCAAAAACACCAAAGCAAAAAAGAAAAATATCACTATAATTTAAAATATTCTGAATTCACTGAACTCTGACTCAGGAGTTTGAGAGCACTTTCCTCTGCTTTCAAACAAATAAATAAATGAACAAAAACTAACATTTCACCAGAAATCTAATTAAAGATGCAAATGTGTCTACTTGTGATGCACTGTTTGCCTTTTTTGATAGATACTTCGGCAGAAAGATATTCGATAGTTATTTAAAGGCTCCTAAACCTAAAACAAACAATACAGCCATGTTTCTTGTGATGGTGTCTCACAAACACAATCCAGCATTTCATTCCCATTTATAATCCTTAAACTTCACAGTGTCAACGTCACTGGACTATCACATTTGCAGAAGACATTGTGATGAGTGAGAGCAGGGGGCGAATGGAAGAGAGCCTGGAGAGGTGGCGGTATGTTCTGGAAAGAAGAGGAATGAAAGTGTGAATGAGACATGGACAGCTGGACAGAAGGAGCAGAAGTAGTGCTCG
Source organism: Rhamphochromis sp. 'chilingali' (assembly GCF_963969265.1). Lineage (NCBI taxonomy): Eukaryota > Metazoa > Chordata > Actinopteri > Cichliformes > Cichlidae > Rhamphochromis > Rhamphochromis sp. 'chilingali'. Next base: position 27,894,741 of record NC_137930.1, on the reverse strand, counting down.
TGGACAAGTTTATATAACTGGGGTCAATCATCTAAAGCAATGGACAGTGCACGAGAGGTGAAAATTAGAGTGCAGGCATGGCGGAGGAGATGGAGATGAGTGTTGGGGGTGATTTATGACAGAGGGACAGTAAGAGTGAAAAGGAAGGTTTAAAAGATGACAGACTTGCAATGATGTATGTTTTGGAAATCATGGCTCTGAAAACAAAAGGAGGCTGGAGTTATCAGAGTTGAAGATGATCAGATTTTCAGGTTGGAAATGAGTGTGAATGAATGGTCAGGTTAGTTTTAGCGAGACAAAGGTTGAGAGGCAAGGCTCAGATTGTTTGACCATGTGCAGAGGAGGGATAGTGGATATACTGGCAACAGATGTTAAAGATAAAAAGATCACAGAGGAGGTTCATGGATGGAGTGAAGGAAGACATGCAGAGCTGTTATTGTGACAGGGCGAGGATGCTAGGGATAGGCTGAGATGGAGACAGATGAGGGGATGCTGCGACGAACCCTGAGGGAAGTAGCTGAAAGAAGAAGATTAGAAGTTAACTTCATAGGAGATAAAGTAGGATTATGTGGGGGAAAAGTCTCAGTGAAATGCCTCGAGACCAAGATTAATATACAACACTCAGCCCAAATGGAGTCACTTTTCTTTCTATGCTGTAGACTGATTAATGGAAAATCCAAGTATAATAGAGGAAAAAATGACATACGGCCTGCATGACATGCAGATGGGTTGTTACATGGGAGTGCCAGGAAATCTCCATTTGGAAATTCCTTGGCAAAAACAGAGCACTGACAGGTGATTAGATGAACCATCAGTCTATCACTGTATCATCGACTAACTTCCACCAATTAAATCAATGAACCAGAGTACTTAGAGGGAAGCAGGAGGAGTTTCCTGGCCTGAAAAAGCAAGCCACTGTCGAAGTACAAAATATATAAGGAACTAAAGGCTAACTGTAAAAGCAGTAGCTCTTGTCTTTGCACTTCAGACTACAAAAGAAGAATCCAACAGCAAAATCAAGGCATCAAAAGTGAAAACTAATTGGTGGCAAATGGGGAAGAGAAAACAAAAGTCAAAGTCTGAGTAGCTTTGAAAGTTAAAACTCAGTCAATCAAGTTTGCTGTCCAAAAGGTATGCCATAAAAAAGCCCTGCTGTTCTAACCGTAGCTCCCAAACAAGCCTTGCTATCACTTCAGCGTCAGTGCCTGATTAGTATGTGCTTTGAAGTGGAAAAAGAAATTTTGTTACATACCGCAAAAGCTGAATTATTTTGCCTACACATTATCACAACACGCACAAAATTGCAGATAAGGTATTCCTCACTCTCAAAAAGAAGTTTTAAGGTAGTTTATCTCCCTGTTCCTGAAACACCTCGGGTCCCTAATCTTGCCTTTAACACAATCTGCCTTCTGTACACTGCTTTTCCACTTCTATCTCTCTTTTTCTTCGCACTCTTTGAGCTTGAGTGGAGCATTTGCATTGAGTTTGATATGCAAAACAGGGTTTGCAAACATCACAGACAACTAATACTCAACAACAACCTATGTAGCACCAGTCTAAAAGTCCACTTCTTTCCCAGGCCAGCACTGCCTTTCACATATTTCCCTTTTACCTTTAAGTTTCATGCAAAAATTACGGTCAGTTTATTCAAAAAAGCATAACGCAGATGTCTCATGATCATATACATTTGTATTGCCCCAAAGATAATGTAGCACAGTATTTTTGTGTTGTTGTAATCTTCAGACATGCACCTTTTAATATTGCAGCACAATTCTATAATTTATAGCACATTTTTCTTTGGACCACTTAGATATGGGTCGTGGAACCCTAGGGAACCCCTGACATCACTTTGAGAAACAGTGTTTTATGGCACGATTCAAACAGTCCTTTAATCTTTCCAAGAGTTGCTCTGGCTGCAAGTTCAATTCAGTTGGTGTGCCAGAGATGCAGAGATTGCAACCAGCCTCAATTTAGGAAACTAAAGAAAGTGAACAAAGAGGTTGGGAACAAACATCTCTCATGGAGAAGTAGGTCTCTTATGAATGCCTTTATTGTATTGAGTGTTTTGTTCGTTGGTGTTTTTCTTTTACCTCCAGCATGTTAACAATTAATAGAGTGCTACTCAGAGTAAAGCGAAGGCCCAGATTCTGTCTCATTCAGCACTTCTCATTTGCTGATATAGGCGTTTTAGGCTTCCTTATGTGCCCCGTGGGGAGTGCAACACACCAACCAGTTCAAGACCTGCAAAAGCCTCTAAGCTGCATTTACACAGTTTGTCATACAGCAAGCATTATACTGTGCTGCAGTGAATTTGTGATCCATTTCAAAACTGCCCTTTGGATACTTATGCATTTATGTTTTGAAGTTCACGACTGCTTGTAGAACGGTCGAAGTTTCACATTTCTTTCTTCTTTTGATATCAACAGTAAAATGTTTTCTAATCATAGTATAAGCAGAAACAATTGATTCTTCTGTTGTTCTAGTTTAATATTTTGTATTTTTAATGTTAAATTGAGACTTTTAGCTAACATTGATCCGAGTGTAAACATCAACAAAATCAGAGATGAGCGTTTAAATAGAAACCTCCCTCGTGAATGAATTTTCACCACCACCTCAGTCGTGACAAACAACTTTCCAAAATAAAGTTTGTCTTTTCACGTGGGCAACTGCAATACAATTAAATTCACACAAGAGGTCAGTGTGACACTTTATTTCCCTAAATGTTTTAAAGCCTCCACTGGAGTTTAGATTCTGAAGGTGAGTTTACACGATAGTGAAACAAGGGTCAGTAACAACAACTAAGTCGATGTCAGGTTTATGATCTGTAATGGAAACATAACTAAAAAAGTTTCACAAAAACTGCAGGTTTGGGCATATATGAATTCTGAAATCAGAGTTATTCATTAATCATATGAATGATGCATCTCTAACTCTGTAAAAGATATCAAATTTTCACACTGGACATTTTCTAAATGGACGCTGGTCTCCAAGCATGGTTAAGTCCAGCAGCTAATTTTACCACTGTGAACAACTACAGAGGATTGTAAATCAGACTGAACAAAAGCATTCACTGTTGAGGAATTGTATCCATTTCTATACAAAGACTCCCAATTTTTAGAGGCTAACAAACATCGTTTTAAATATAAGTATAGTTGGTTACTTGGTTATAGTTGGTTAACGTATACTTGGTTGCTGATTGTTTGTGGGCTCGATCAGGTGACTGATTTGTCTGTTGAAAAATGTTCCATTTCCTTTGCCTTTAGACACTCTTTTGCAGTTTGCTTTGGGTCATTATCCATTCCACTGTCAGATCAGTTTTGCAGCAAGTGACTGAATCTGAGCAGAGAGTATAGCTCTGTACACTTCACAGTTCATCCTGTTACTTCTATCAACATTCACATCATCAATAAACACTAGTGGAAAACAATCCCTTCACGTGCACTGACTCTAATCGGACCTCACATAAAGAGTTACCATAGACAGAAAGGGAAGTTCAATACTTGGAATCAACTGCAGGTCTTTTATCCTCTTAATTTGTCATGAAATATCAAGGCAGCTGGCTTCGCCAGGCCATTAATCTAATCTTTAATTTAATGCCTCAAATTAACGTTCACATCTTGATTTTTTGATCTGAAATATGCTTTGGTGGCGGTGTACAGAGAAAATCACTTATCAAAGTGACTTCTTCGTCTGTCATCTAGCATTACGGTCAATGAAAATGTTTTGTAAACGGTCTTGGACACTTTTAAACCGTAAATCCTGCATAGAATTCCTGAAGAAGTGCCATTTGATCATTTAGCATTTCTTGTTGACATGTTCTTTACGAGGTCAGATTTGTGTTGTTTTATCTTTAGTCTTTTTTTGACAAATAAAGCAGGACAAATTACTTTCAGGATTCACATGCAGATTTCCTATTAACTAAACCCCATTTTTGAAAAATAACCGTCCACGAGCGTGCTGAGCACATGAAATGTGTATACGTGAATTGCTGAATTAAAGCACGACAGTGTTTAAGTGTTTGTAAGGATATGGTAGATGCAGAAATGTTGCTCCCGCTGTGCATTACACACATACAAAGAGCACAATGTGATATTACCGTAAGCCTCTCAAGAATCACAGTATGTTCTGGTGCACAGCACAGACTAGTGGTCTACCTCCGCAACTGCATCAATAACTCAATCCACAACATCACAGAAAGGCAATTATACTTTATTCAAATTATGAACAAGGTACAGGTATGTAGAGAATATTTACTTTAAAGGTCCCATTTGATGTAAAGGACCTCTCATGCTATGACAATACAGTGGTATGTGTTCAGTAGTTAGCATGCATTTAGGAGGAAAAGAGCCCACCCCCCCCAAAAGCTCTTAATAAAATTAATTACACTACAGAATGCAAAATTGTGTGAACAATAAAGGTTAATCACTTAGCCTGACCATTCTGGCAACAATGGGCAGGTCTATTGAAACCAGCTACAAGTTTAAATACTGTATAAAATATTTATCATACAGTTGTTTTTGTGACTTGCACCCCACATTCACACTCAAACAGTAGCTCACTTTACTCTTGTTGGTTATGGAAAATATTCACACCAAAGGAAATGCATCTGTCTTCTTATGTTCATGACAACAAATTAATCTGACAGTTAACAGCAACTTACAGTAGGTGCACTATGTTACAACTATGTGGTAACAGTCCACAATCCAGAGCAAACTGAAGATAAACGTTATTATTTGTTGGATATCTTCACCGAAATTACACTTCAAAACTAATTTTAACCTTATTGGAAGTCTAAAACCAAAGTGCATGTCCCTACGCTCTAAGGTGGATATCTTTTTTTGGGGGAAAAAAAAGATACATGAGCAAAACTAATTAACCACATACAGCCCTCTCGATTCAACTCGGTGGGTGTGGACGGTGTACATGACAGGTATCTGACAGGGCGTACCGTTGCACCATAAAGTTACACCATGTGCATAGTCGGGGGTTCGATTCCCCTTAACAGCTACCCTGAGGTACCCCTGAGCAAGGTACCGTCCCTACACACTGCTCCCCGGGCGCCCAATGGCTGCCCACTGCTTCACTGAGTGAATGGGTTAAATGCAGAGAGCAATTCCCCCACGGGGCTCAATAAAGTACAATAATAATGTACACACTTTTAGTACTCGTCTTAAAAAACAGACATACAGTACAGTTCAGAGTGACATGCAAGAAGAAGTACGTACAAAAAGATTCCAGTCCCTTTCTCATACATTCAACACGTTAGTGCTGAAGTAATTAGTGTGTGGAAGCATTGAATGTAATAACTACTTTCAATATCGTGCTAATACGCTAAGTTAACTAAAGACACACTGATGAGGGAAACAATGATGGCTCAACAAAATGTACAAAAGTGTGGGAGGAAAAAGAAATACTGGCAGTGGCCAGTGGTACCCCTCAGCCTCCTACTAGATGCACCTGTGGTCTGAATTTCAAAATCCTACGTCATCTTGTTCTCGAGTTATCACATTTACATTTCAGAAAACTTGACCTCTGACCTTGAGGTCAAGATCACTGAGATTTAAACCCGTCAGAGATTTTTAGTAGCTACAATCTGAAACTCCTACGTCGCTTCATTCTCAAGTTATCGCATTAATAAACTTGAGCGTCCTGGCAGGGTGACGACAACCCCCATCAGCCTTTTACTGCTGAGGCATAAATAACTTAATGCTTTAGGACCGAAAATGAAGCTCGTTAATAAATAAAAAAACAAAAAAAACAAACCTACTTTAAAAGTTGAAATATTTGCAGAGTTGTCTACAGCCCAGACCAAACATGAGAAATGTTTCTAAGTTCAACACTTCGACAATATGCCATGCATAGATTTGTACAAAAAGTCTGCATTTGCACTATGCTTCCATTTTAGACTCACTTCAGCAGCCATTTCTAATAGATCAGCATTATTTATTTATTTATTTCAATTTATCATAGTTTACAAAATGACTTTGAAATGTGCAGTTTTAACATAATATCGGTACCTCCTACAATACAAAAACAAACAAAACTAGTAAAAACATTCACAAGTTTTTTGTTGTTGTTGTTTTAAGCTTGAGGTTCAATTGTGATTTTCTGTTTAATTTGTCTGCATACAGACCTCAACTTGGAGAAGTGAAACAAATACGTGAACACAGTGAAATCATGTGACGCTCAGGATCCGACCACAAAGCCCGTTTTTGTCTAAACAGACCGATTTACAGCTTCAACAACACGTTTAACCTACAGAATCATTTAGAACTAACACGTTGTGTTTTCCCCCAAACACATCAGGTAGTAGCTCACCTTCACCTTCACGCAGGATTTATAGCAAACACCTAAAAATCACATAATTGTACATCTTAAAAAGATTCACCAGAAGCACTAGATCTTTAAAACAAGGAAAGAGGAAGGATGACTTTTTTATGCCCTCTTGTATGCAGCAATGAATGTTATTATTCACAAAGCACTATATCAACTGTATTAAAGCTTTCTGAAAGCTATTGATTGTAGTAAATGAGAAAAAAAACAAAAGTAATGGCTGTACAACAATGTAACTGTTTAGAAATAGCTTATACAGTGTTTGCATTGGGAAAGTAAACACATGCATTCGGTGAAGTAAACATTTTTTCACTCTCCTTTTTTTCCCCATTTTGGGTAAATTCTATAGATACTTCACTCTAAAATGTGTTACCAAACTGGGCACTGCTACCACGAAGCAGAGTGAACCAGACAATCGTTTTTAAGAAAACTGCTTATTTAATTGTTGGTGGTGATGGTGAAGACAACCATCCTGCCCCCCACCCAAAACCCCCCTCCAAATATTCCTTCGTCCCGTATACCTGAAACACAAGTGGCTAGACTATGATAAAACCCGAAACTGTACAGCTGAAGCCTGAGACAAAGCATGCTAGGACTATAAGAGCATGCAGAGTAGGAGAAGGAGTGGGCCAGGCAGAAGGGGGCGAAGGTTGAAAGTAAAGGAGGATGCTCCACCCTTGGATGGTTTCCATGTTACAGTTTAAGTCCCATAACCTTAAATTAAACTGTGTAAGAGGACAGGACAGAATAAAAGCTTAGAAAGTGATCATCAAAGTGCCTTAGAGCATTATTTCCTCCCTTTTGTTAGTGTCTGCCACACTCGACCACCTCCCAAGAAATGATGTGTGGGCTGCAAGTATAAAACTGTGAGTAAAGGGGTTTTGTGCTGTGTGATTGCAGGCAGCCAGATGCCAGCGTGCATATTAAACCTCCCGCATCAGGAAAGAGTCTCATCCTCTCCCACGTAGGGCAGGTTCATACTTCTCATCCCGTCACCGCTTTCCTGTTTCCTAAGTAACACAGCAGAGAGGCAGCGTTAGTTATAGCAGTGCTGTAGGCTCGCTGTCATTCCTATTTCACTGAACAGAGAAAATAATCAGATACTATTAAGCCCTGTTTACTAAGTCAAAGCAACCATTTAGCTGTTACATGGCAGAGTACACCGAGTTCATTTCTACAGCAGATACGGTGAAGGAGAGCCCCAGGAAAGGTTGAAAAAACAAAAACTGGTGAAAGCGGGGAAACAATATCTTAAAAAAGTAAAGATGGCATTAATTTACAGACATGTCCTTTCATTAAATGTCAAGACTGCTTCATGCAAGGGAAAGTAAAAACACATGAAGATAAATGGATGCTCTTGGCCCATGATGAACTGAGTGTGGACAAAAATGCTTTTTATTATGACTTGACTTTTAAAATGCTTCTTTAATTTGTTTTGTTTTGTGGGTCAACCCAGAAAAAAACCTAATAACCTAATGAACCCTCTGTGATAAAGGACATCGTTCTGTGTATCAGCTGGTCACCCGCTGTTCGCGTAGTTTCGTTTACACTCAGTAGCTTATGTGCGTCCTAATTTATCTTCCATTATATGAATGCCTAATTGAATGACATATTTACAGTATTTCCCCGCTACACAGTTCATACTACACCAAAAGCACCCTCAGACACAGATAACGACAGGAAATTGGATTGCAGGTACTGAAGGTTCTTAAGTGAAGCTCAACATTCCCTAACAAGGCTTCTCCAGACATCCCCAAACCACCAGAGGTTAGTTAACAAATGTGATGCACAGGAGTATTTGACCATCACCACCATACTGGGAGACAGCTGCTTATATCATGCCAGCGGGTCTTAAAATATTCTCTTGACCACTTAAACAGCATTACAGCAGGCAAGAACTATGCCAGCATTATTTACCTTTTTTGGTTACAATGAATGTAGCAGTATCTCACACTGCCTGCTCTGCCTTTCCTACAGGGCAGGAGAAGGGGGAGAGAAATAACACCAACAGTCTTTCAGACAAACTACTCGGCAAGCCTCGGCTGGCTCTGCTGCTGCCTTTTTCTTTAGAGTTTAGAAACTGTAGTGTTTTTGTAAACAGTGCTTACGTGAGGGTTTGCCCTGGAGGACACAAACTGCTGCGGTCCTCCTTCCGGCCCCAGTCAAAGGGGTTTCCGAAGGATCGCTTCCTGAGCATAGTTCTTACCAGGATCTTCAAAAAAGTAAACAGTACTTAGTAATGTAAAGATGAAAAGCTTCAATTTTATACATTTTAAAAATGTCCTTCATTTTAGAGCCCTAACAATGAGAACACAGCTAAAGAACTGATTTCTCCTAGATGTTATTGTCCTACAAAACAGTATGCAGTACTCATCAAAAACCACTATATCATTAATATGTAATTCATATTTAAGAAAATGTTTCTGCTGTGATAACAGATGGCAATGTCGTGGTAGATCTGATGAATTTGGAAGTCAGATGTATTTTCCATTTGTGACTTTTAACTTTTTTTAAGTTAAAAGTCAAACAAAAATGTTAAACAACATTAATTAATGCAGCTAAAGAAAATCTTTTTTTTTGAAAAAATGAGTCATGCATCTGCTGTAGCTCAAAGTGTTGAAAGAGGAACTGAGTAGGTGCAGTGCCTCAGCTGTGGGATGGTGCAATGTGACTGAAATTCTTTTTCGTCTTTCGGCTGCTCCCCTTAGGGGTCGCCACAGCGGATCATCTGCCTCCATCTCACCCTATCCCTAGCTTCCTCTTCTGTCACACCAACGCTCAACATGTCCTCCTACATTACATCCATAAACCTTCCCTGAGGTCTTCCGCTTTTCCTCCTGCCTGGCAGCTCCATCTTTAACATCCTTTGTCCAATATATTCACTATCCCCCTCTGCACGTGTCCAAACCATCCCAGCCTTTCCTCTCTAACTCTGTCTCCAAACCACTCAACCTGAGCTCTGCCTCTGATGTGCTTATTCCTATTCCCGGTCTCTCCTAGGGAAAATCTCGAAATTAACTCTGCAAACCATACATCATAGCAGGTCTCACTAGCGTCTTATAAACCTGCCCTTTCCCTCCTGCTGCTATCCTTCTGTCACAAATCACCCATGATATTTATCTCCCACATCACCCTGCCTGCACGGTCTTCTTCGCGTGCACTTTAGATGGTTGACCCCAAGTATTTAAACTTATCTACCTTCACTACCTCTACTCTTTGCAACTTTGCTGGGTTCTATTTCATAAGTTGCTAAAACACTCTGTTGTACTAAGTAATTAAGCTAATTTATACTAATGCAAATTTGCTAAGAAATAATCTTTTGCTCCTGATGGAGCATTCGTTCTCTCTGGTACTTTTTATTACTCTTTCATTGTAGCCGAGTTGCCCATAAATGATACCCAAATGTGATATTTCCTGTTATGACACCAAGAGAAAAGCAAATTAGGGTCTGAAGTGACTGTAATGTTTTTAATGCTTTTGTGAGACAAACATTGTTCACAAACTCACCACTGTTGCCAGGCTGGGGATGTGTTTAACAGAATTCTCCACTTCCTCCTCGGTTACTTCAATAAGCATACAGCAGTTATCGTCCTCAGGGGGAAGTGGCTCAGCACCATGCCTTGTCACCCATGGGTGTACCTGGACACAAGCACAAGGCAAACAAAGGAGTTCTTTGAGTAATCAGATTACGTGCCACACATATAAACTTAGACAGTGTCTTTGGAGGCACAACAGTAAAAATTTACTCAGGCTGAATCTAAGTGCAAAATTATACTTGTTAGATCAACGTAAGCTATTCATTCATATCTATAAATATATGTAAACTGCTATAGATTATACTTCACAAACAGTTGATTTATGAATTTAATGACATAAAAGACTGTAATGTCCAAACAAAAGAACAATAATCCTTTTGACATTTTGTGTGTGTGTGATATTTAAACATGACACACGGCCACCGGCAGCTACCCGTGTGTTTACCTTAATCTGTGGGATCGTTATCCTGGTCTCTGGATTCTTGTCCAGCATTTTCAATAACAAATCCTTGAGATCATCTGATATGTCGGCACTGTTGTAACAAAAACTAATTAGACAACTGAGTAAATATGTTATTGAGAAAGGGCCAAAATTGTGTATTTAATTTAATAAATATGCTATTTATACAATAAACACTGGGAACAGCCATCTGTTAAAAGAGCAAGGCAGAACTTACTGTGCTGGTAACACCACGGGTTGTGTCTTGATTTTTTGATGAAGACTGAGAATGCGCTCATCCATAAATGGACACTGTGAATACAAAAAAAGTGTGTCGATTTTAGCAGGATCACTAGTACCAAAAAAATGTTAATGTTTTTACCATTCCCCAACTCACCTCTCCAAAGACAAAGCAATACAGTGTCACTCCCATGGCCCAAACATCCAAAGCCTTAGCAGAAAAGCAAAACAGGTTTAATTTGATGTGAAAATGATTGTTGGGTAGCTGAGATTCAAAATTTCATAAATGTTTGGAAAGCAGGAACATTTTAATGGAAAAAGAAAATCAAAAACAAAAGTTCTTGCATTTCTGAAAGTCATCCCAAGAGGGCACTAGTTAGCCGAATACTGCTTCACCTTTCCAGAGAAGTTCTTTCTGGTCTCAGAGAGCGTTTCAGGAGCAAGAAAAGCAGGAGTTCCAACTGTGCTGGTCAACAGGGCGTCAGCTCCCTCAAACTGGTTACTAACTCCAAAGTCTGCAATCTTGATGTGTCCATCTTCTCCCACCAGCAGATTCGACGGTTTGACGTCTCTGTGGATGATCCTCTGGTAATGTACTATTAACAGAAAAAACGAACAAACTTTATTATCGCAATCGGGTCACATTCGTAGTATTCACTTTATGGCAGAATTAAGATGTTCTAATGGTGAAAAACGGCTTGACCATTTTTTTTAATGGCTTGGACTCGTGAAGAAAAATCTCTGGTAGTGTAGTTAGACAGCCAGCAAGACGTTTGGTAAATGATGATAAATTATGTCCACACTACCTGGTTAAGATGTGAAAATGAGAGTTAAGTGTGCCTTAATTATTTAAACTGTTTTTAACTAATCTACCTGCACCATGACTAAAACAAGCCTACTTTCCTTTCCAAATGACTCCAGACTGTTTTTGTGTCCATCCCTGCTTGCACTGATATGCATTAAGAGCCGCTGAAATTATGTGAAATGAACTTTGTGGAGTGTTGCTAGAGTCAAGAGCAGCTCAGACAAAGGCCTTGTGTAAATGGCAGGGAAGAGCTGTAGGAGGACAGCACTTGATTGTACAATCAGAGCTTCATCTTCTTACCACAATCATAATTCTAATGGAAAGCATTAGCAGACTTTTATCTCTATAAGGACATGCTGATACTATGCAACATCACTGTAATGAGCTAATTTTTAAACAAAACTATTAGTATGGGAAAAACATCTCTGGCTGATATTTTTCTCCAAAGAGAAGACTGAATTAAAGAAATGACGCAACACAATTTCAGATCTATGGTCTAAGCTGTATTTGTGCTATTATTAGTTCACCTGGTCAGAAAAACCTGGGCTACCAGAATGCAAAGGTGATGTCATATGAATATATACAAAGTTATATGAGCAAGGAAAAAATAAAATGAAAAACTGAATCTCAGAATTTTGTCCAAACAATAATGAAAAAGATATTCAGCTTTTGAAATTGGTGCCTCTAAATCTGACAAGTATACACTCACCAACCACTTTGTTAGGTACACCTGATAACCTGCTCGTTAACACAAACATTTAATCAGCCGATGGCAGCAACCCAGTACTGTTTAGCAATGTAGACATGGTCAAGAAGACCCGCTGAAGGTCCAACCGAAGAATGGAGTCCGGAGACGAAAAGTGATCTGAGTGAGTTTAAACGTGGCCTGGTCGTTGGTGCCAGATGGGCTGGTCTAAATATTTCAGAAACCAATGATCTACTTGGATTTCTTCCACACACCTTTATTAATCGCCTTGTTGAATCTATGTCATGAAGAATAAGATTAGTTCTGAAGGCATGAAGGGGTCCAACCAAGTATTAGTAAGGTGTACCTAATAAAGTGTCCACTGAGTGCTTTATTTTGTACAAACTGAAAAAAACAACATTTCAAGACTAGAACAACTGTCACAGTCGGCATGACCAAGGTAAACTTGTTTAATGAGCCATTTTGATGTTGTACACAGTGCTGGCCATCTTGGTGGGTTAACAACATAAAATCTGTTGAGTAAAATTAATTCACTTTGCAAGTCAGATTAAATCTATCTACACATGCGTAATAAACACTAATGTAGTCACAGGGTAGGTGGAAGATTAGCAGGAGGTTTTGAAAACTCACAGTACTCGATTCCCCTGAGAAGATCCTGGAAGTAAAAACGTGCCTGGTCCTCGCTGAAAGGCTTATCGGTCGGCACCTCCATCACAGCCCTAGATACACACGGTACAACATCAACAGGTACACACACAAACACACTCAATTACCAATCATAACTAATGAGACTGGGCTCATTCCAGTGTCACAATCATATAAGAGGCTTAGCTTACCCTTGCTTCACCAGCTCAAACACTGTAACAGAAAACAAAGGAGGTTAGTGAGGACAAGCAAACTAAAAAAAAACAAAACACATCTTTTAAAGATGAGGTTAAAATTGACTTTGTTTTATGCTTGCTGTGATGTGTTGTTGTCTGGCCACAACATACCCATGTACAGATGGTCCTCACCGGGGTCATCCAAAACCTGGCACCACATTGAAGAGGAATGGAAATGTGTGAACACAGATACACAACAGATCATCTTTTGATCTTTTGTACCAGGCAAAGTTAAATATACCTTCGGTGGAATTTCTAATAAGAATACATAGAGTAGAAAGATAGCTTTACAGTCTAACACAATTTATGTACATTTTAAGGTTCTTCAAAATGCCATTGCTGTTTCCTTTCCTTTCTTAACTTGTTTAAAATTAGCGTAATACCAATAAGTAATCCTTAAGAGATCAAATGAAAATATCCACATGTTTTACAAGATTACTCACTTCTACTAGTTTGACTACATTAGGGTGGTCAAGCTTTTTAAGGATGGCAATCTCTTGATAGACTCGCTCCAGCGGCCCTTTAGGTTGGGCAGGCCCCTCGGGAGCGGCTCTTGCCCCACGAGGAGGAGGTCTCCCTGATGGAGGAAACAGGGGACAATATGGGAAGGGTAGAGGGACAGGATAAAGATAGAGTCAAATCCTAAGTATTGGTATGTTCTGTTAACATTAACATTATCATTACAGACATTACAGATGCTCTGCTCTGGCCCTGAATCTAAGAAACTTGGAAAGAAGCTGACTTTTTGAAGATGTTTCATCTCTCATCCGAGAAGCTTTTTAACACCTTGGCCATGTGATGAGACACATGATCAACAGCAGGTCAACAACCCTCTTAAGGGAGAACTTCCACTCGGGTTTAAATACCTGGGACGCTCCACCATTGGTTTTGAGAACTGAAGAAGCTCCTCAGATGAGAAGTGACACGTCTTCAAGAAACTTAAAGAAGTCCAGTCGCTTTTCTTTCCAAGCTCTTTAGATTACCATGAACTGGATGACTGAGACCTTACACAGAAATATGGCCCTTACTTACGTGGGAAACCTGCCTGCCTCATCAGCCTCTTCTTGGAAAGCACCTTCATCGCCTACAGCACAGAGAGGGAAACTTAGTTGGGTTGCAACAGGTTAAGAGAAACAGAAAGAGTCCAGCAGCCAAGAAAGCCAAAGAAAAGATAAACAGCAGCATGCTTACAGGTTTCTTACACTTGCACCCTAAACCTAGAAATTCTGTAGCTTGAAAATGCTTGGTGTGTTTGTCACTGCTGTCACTGTAGACAGCTTTCCTCAATCGTGGTGTGAAATGATTGAAATCTGAGCCGTAACAGACACATTTTCTGCACATTTACATTAAACAGCATTTCAACTGCACTACACCGTCTATCAAGTTTGGTATTTAAGTGGTTACATGTCATAAAGAAAGCCCAACTCCATTCACTACACAGTGTTTTCAAACATCAAATTTCGTCTGGAGGTGCCGACAGGGGTTAACGAGAAGTCTGGGTGGCAGGGTGGAGTCATGTGCCTCAGCTGACCCGATAGCGATTGAGAGCGCAACCTCTCTGACCCAGAGGAAAGGAAGAAAGCTGACTACAAGTTGGGCAGACGATAAGAGCACAACAGCTGAGAGATGCCCTGCGATGCGGATACACGCAAGTCTCCCACCTGTGAGCTTTGGGAGCTCTTATCCATGTCTGCATTCCAAGATGTGTGGAAGTGGACCAACAGTTTCTTGTGATTTCCCTTGCGTAAACATTGTTGACATACTGTTGAATTGTACTTTCTTTTTCTTTTATTTGAGAGCCAGTTCTTGACTGTGCAGACACTGACACAACTGTATCGATCCCTGGTCTAGACAGATCTTTCTGACCAATGTCTCTCTCTCCACCAGATTATGTCTTCAAAAACTGCCAAGGTTGACAGGAATTTGTATCAGACTTGAAGAGAAAGCATGGTGTGTAACAGCGGCATTGTTTGGTGAATATTTCCCTATTCTTTAATAACTTAAATGCCCTCAGTTATTATGTCAATGATATAATCACTGAATGCGACACGGGGCCTTTGTCACTCGGGAGGAATATTAAAATAATCCCTTTGTCGTTGTCAATCGCTATCATGCAGCTTAATGTGAACTGCAGCAATAATCAAGAACGGCAAAAACACAAAAGCCTGAAATGATGTGTTATTACATTAGTCGACGAGCTCAATTATCTGGAGACATGTTCACATGCAGAGGCTCCACATCAAATCACACCAGTAAATATTACAAGAGGGGTTGATTATTGCAAAGTTAACCAGCGGTCGCCTGACCTGTGATAAGGAAATAAATCACATCTGGACTCGCATGTGCATTACAAACTCACATAGTATGTGTTGTCATCCTCATTGTAAGCCAACTTGACAACACCATAGGAGCCCTGTCCGGAAACAAGCAAAAAAGAAAACATGAGGGAAAAATCTGAATAAATAAATATATATATGTGCTGTCAGCGTTACTCTCGTTAAAATGACGTTAACCCCATAACCACATTAATGCGGCAAATCTCCATTAGCGAGTTAGCGCGGATCGCCCCGTCATTTTAACGAGATTAACGCTGACAGCACTAATATATATATATTAAGCAGTTAGTTCTTAATGTGACACTAAAAGTGTAACGCAAATGCAAAGGAATACATAGATACACACAGGAATAAATACACAAACACACAAGGGAATTGAGTGGGCTGCTTCAAAATGAGAACAGAGAAATTTCAAATCATCGCTCCTCTCTCTCTTTCATTTTTGATTTCAGGCTAATTAAGGAAACTGGATCTGGTTTATGCTATCAAGCTTCCCTGCCCACACACAGGAAATTCAGGATAAAAAGTAGGCCTAATTACAAGCCTGTGTGTACGAACAAAAACAAACAGAGAGAGAGAGAGAGAGGGCAGTGTCGGTTCCTGCTGGGGGAGCAGATTGCAGATTAGAGAGACAGCACACAGCTCATCCTACAGTCCCGGAGATAAACTGATAACACAAGTTTCTCCAACAATTCAAAGAGGCTTTAACTGTCTCCACTGTGCTCAAAAGCGCACACATTAAAATGTCTACCTACATACGGAAATACACACACATTCTGCCTTAACGATGCCCACAATCTAAAACATTCATATAGGCACACACACCCACTCACTCATACACACACACTCTCCAAGCCTTGCACAACCCTTAGAGAGTGCTATTTTTACCAGCCTCTCATCCATCTTCCAACTCTCCCATGGCCTCGTGGTTTACACAGAGTTTGGGAAATGAGGACAGCCGGGAAGGAGGATATCAGAGACTGTCCTTGATGATGTGTGCTACTTGACAGACATGCAGTAGGCGGACGGGAGGAGAAAATGGAAGAGTCAGTGAAAGGGAGCAATCAGTGAGCTGTCTCTCATGGTACCTTTCCAATCTCATCTTTCAGCTTGTACTGGTTGAGTTGAACACAGTCCTTTAAGAGGGAGCGAGAGAGGGGAAAAAAGAAAACAATCGTCACATCATCATGAGTATTCCTACAAAATCTGCCTGAATGTTGTCTTGAACCTCAAATTTGCCTTTGACACTTTCTCTCCATTAACATTTTTTAATACATTTCTTCATACCAGCCACTGATTTGCTGCCCTCTAAATCAGGACAATTACTCATTTTTTATGCAATCCAGTTTAAATCAAATTTCACTTCTAATCAATAATAAATTCAACTGTAATCAACAGGACTCATCAAAGACAAGAATGGATAAATCACAAAGAAAAATGTATATATATTTGAAAACTATCTTTTCAAAACTCCCAAGGACACCTTAAAGTACCGGTACACAATGACAGAATCACAGTAAATTATGGTAGAGCTGCTAATCTAAACATTTTTCCATTTTTTTGTTTTGAACAACAGAGAGGAGCTGACAGATGTGTGAAGGCTTTTCAGTCAAATGCATTGTTAAAGTAGAATGATAAGTGAAAGGGTTAATCTAACATCATGTAGATCTCATGTAGATATCGTCAAGATTTAGGCAGTTGTACTACTCTTCCTGATACTTCTCTTCGCCATTGTCATTAAGAGCTTGGTGTGTGTGTTTGTGCTAGGATATTTTGAAGAGCGTCAAAAAGACAGCTTAGCAGTACAAAGGCTGTGAGAGAGAAAAAAGGAGTAAGAATAGGGAAAAATTCAATAGATTTTCTTCAGTATGAAGGGCAGAGCTAATAAAGTTGGAGCTTATTGATATTACAGTCTTGGCTCCCATTCCAAAGGCTGTCCCACACATCATTAAAACACATTTCTAAATGTCATTTATTTGACTGCTCCTCTCTAGACTGCAAGACATATCTGCAGGATATCTCTAAATATTTCACCTAATTAACCTTTATCACTATCAATATGTAATTCTGAGAAAGCAAAATGTCTCTTCAGCCTGCTGCTCTGAAAAATCCTAACTACAACTACATGTAACAGCTACACAGCTACATCTACTTGGACTATAAAACCTTACCTTTGTGTCCACAAAGCTTGCTCTTTATCACTTTGCTGCTGATTTTAAGACAAATGCACATGTAGTTCTTACTGTCAGACAGCTGTGGTATTACTTATGACATACTAACATGTGTGGGGCACTTTAGTGCCTCGCTCTGTGTCATTAGTTAGGTTATCCATGTGTAATGGTTTATGCAATACACAATGCTGAAGGGAATACAATGAGTCACATGGTGCAAAAATTACATAATAACCAAAATATTATGGCATATGCTGCAACCTCATTATAACTCATACTGACTTAGCACTCGTGGTAGATATTAAACTACTGCTACCAATATGGCTAACACTTATTATATAGCACGATTAATTTGATTTAGCTATATTTTCTCCATTTAACGCAGGCTGAAACACATTGCAAGCTACAAAATCCTTATACCATTAAAACTGAAACTAGGGGGCGCTAGCGAGCCAGCAATGGAGTAGGACGTGTTTCTGAAGGCTCCCGCTAACAGAGTTTCAGAAATAGTTTTTTTTCAACCTACAAAGTCTCATTTTATGTCACAGGGGAAGCTAACAGTTTTATATACTATATTAAAGCTTCACTTGAGACAAAATGGCATCGAACCTAAGGAAATACAAGTACACCGGAGGAACTGCGGCTAGGCCCGGCACATCCTCGGGCGAGAATACCAATGGTGGCCCAAGGGCGGCGCCCGGCTCAGCGACCACTGAGGAACGGGCTCAGCAGAGCGATGGGCGCTTTGTGGACACTGATGCCCTGAAATTAGAGCTTCTTCAATCCATTAAAGATGATATCAGCGTGGTGTTAAAATAAGAACTCAGGAATGCACTGAAAGAAGATTTTGATAACATTAGGGCTGACGTGCAAGAAGTGAGAAATGAGATTGCTAACAATACGGCGGCAGCGCGCGCTGAAATGGATGGAGTTAAGGCCACGGTGAAAGAAGTAGAGGACGGGCTGTCAATGTGGAGCGATGAGGTGGTCACCTTGCAATCTACGGTGAAGACTTTGAGGAAGGAGCTATCTGACCTGAAAGATAAATGTGATGACATGGAAGGCAGGATGCGGAGATCCAATATCCGTATCATGGGGGTCCCGGAGGGCCCGGATTCGAGCTCCACCACGGCCGTATCCGCGCTACTACGTGAAGCGCTGGGTATGGATAAAGATGTTATTGTCGACCGCTCACACAGGAGTCTGGCCCCGAGAAGGCCGGGTGGTAACCCGCGGGCCATCATAGCCAAGCTTCATTACTACCAGGACTGTGTGGAAATTCTACGCCGTGCCAGGACCCAAGCTCCGCTGAGGTTCAATGGACAACCGATTGCAATATTCCCGGATTTTACGACCTCGGTGGCCCGAGCTCGGGCTGCTTTTACAGAAGTCCGGAAACTTCTCCGTGAGCAGGAAGGTATCCGTTTTGGGATCAGGTTCCCAGCGCGACTTTGTATCACGCACAACGGGGAGGAGAAAGAATTTCTGGATGCGGCGAAGGCAATGGAATATGTTAAAGAACATATTATCAACGTTTGAGGAGGCTGCGCCTGTCGCTCTATGTGGGAGCGCCAGTGCTACGGTTGGTTGTCTCAGTTACGGCTGAGTGTACATGACTGTTTGTTGTAGCGTTCGCACGGTGATGAAAAGCTTGAAGAGACACTTCTTGTTCAGACATTTAAACTTATTTCATAAACACATTTTGGTTCATTTTATTTCATGGCAATACCATTGGGTTTAGAAAAGTTCTATACTTTGTTTGGATGTCGATATATGTATGTGTATATATATATATATATTTTCTTTTTCTTTTTCTATTTTATTGACTATTTTTCTTTGTAGGATATGTTATTTCAAGCGGCCAGCGGGAGCCTAAGAGTCTGGCTTATAGTAACCCAAACAAGCACTAGGCTATATGTGTGGATCTGTTTGCAGGGGGTTTGGCAGTCACCATGTTCGATCTGGTGTAATTGCTCATTGTGTTCTTGGTTTGGGCTTCAGCCAGATATGTTTATTTTACTTATCAATGTGTTTTTTGTTTTTCCTTTTTTTTTTTCCTTCTTCTTCCTCCCCTCTCTTTCCTCTTCTCCTATGCCTGTTGTGCATCTGGAGCTTTCATATTTTACTATTTGAGCAGGGATGAGCACAGCGCGATCATTTAGTGATCGGGTGGTAAATTTTGTAAGCTGGAATGTAAAATCACTCAACCATCCAGTCAAGCGGAAAAAGGTTATTACTCATTTACAACGACTTAGAACGGATATAGCATTTCTCCAGGAAACGCATCTGCGTACCTCTGATCATCTTCGAATCAAGTCTGGATGGGTAGGCCAGATATATCACTCTAAATTTAATTCTAAAGCTCGGGGGACAGCAATATTGATAAGCAAAACTTTACCATTTATAGCCACAACTGTAGATGAAGACCCTGCAGGCCGTTTTGTTGTAGTTGTAGGACATTTATATGGTTTCCCCTTGATTTTAGCGAATGTCTATGCCCCTAACTGGGACGATCATAGTTTTTTCACTAATGTCTTTGCACGGCTTCCCAACATGGCAACGCATAATATTATTCTTGGTGGGGACCTAAATTGCTCATTATCTGCTATGGACCGCAGCTCGCACAAATGCACGCCTATTTCAAAATCAGCACGTGTTATACAGCGTTTTCTTCATAACTACGGGTTAGCTGATGTATGGAGATTTCGTAACCCAACTTCAAGTCAATATTCTTTTTTTTCTAATGTCCATAAAACATATACTCGTATAGATTATTTCTTTCTGGACAAAAAACTCCTCCCTTTGGTGACAGACTGTGATTACAAGGCCATGGTGATTTCAGATCATTCACCTGTTGTTCTTTCACTGCGTATTCCCAATGCCTACTCCAATTATCGGCCATGGAGGTTCAACCCAGTATTGTTAGCAGACGAAGAGTTTGTTAATTATATTAGGTCTCAAATAGATTTCTTTCTTGCCATCAATCAAACTCCAGAGATGTCACCATCAACTGTTTGGGAATCTCTAAAAGCATATCTGAGAGGCCAGATAATCTCATTCTGTGCGAACAAAAGGAAGAGGGATACTGAGCAACTCTCTCTATTGGCTGACGAAATTACTAAACTAGACGCTGTATATAGCCATTCCCCTGACCCGGTATTATATAAACGTAGGCTGAAATTACAAACTGAATATAATCTTCTATCTACAAAACAGGCTGAGTATCTAATTTCGAAGTTGCGTAGCTACTCGTATGAGCATGGAGAAAAAACAGGCAAGCTGCTAGCTCATCAGCTACGACAAAGAACAGCTAATCAAGCTATCCCTGAGATCCGGAATGACCAGGGAATAAGATGCACGGATAACCAAGGTATAAATAATAGTTTTTTTAGATACTATCAGACTTTATACAGCTCCCCCCCGGCTAAGGATGACCTGGCTCTAGAAAATTTCTTTGAGAAACTTGATATCCCTTCCTTAGGAGAAGATGCGGCCACCAGTTTGGAGGAGCCCATTTCTGATGC
Organism: Rhamphochromis sp. 'chilingali'; assembly: GCF_963969265.1. Taxonomy (NCBI): domain Eukaryota; kingdom Metazoa; phylum Chordata; class Actinopteri; order Cichliformes; family Cichlidae; genus Rhamphochromis; species Rhamphochromis sp. 'chilingali'. Next base: position 27,873,770 of record NC_137930.1, on the reverse strand, counting down.
TGAAATTGAAATGGCCATACGGAGTATGCAGTCTGGAAAATCACCTGGCCCCGACGGGTATCCTTCCGATTTTTTTAAGAAGTTTTCTAACCAATTGAATCCATTGTTAAAATCGACTTTTGAAGAATCTTTCCTCTCACAATCCTTGCCTCCAACAATGCGTCAGGCAGTGATCTCCCTAATTCTAAAAAAGGATAAGGATCATTTAGATTGTGGCTCATACCGTCCAATATCTCTGCTGAACACCGACACCAAAATCCTTGCTAAAGTGTTGGCCCGCCGTTTAGAGAAACATCTGCCCTCCATTATCTCACCTGATCAGACAGGCTTTATCAAAAACAGGTACTCGTTTTTTAATATTAGACGTTTATTAAATATAATCTATAGCCATGTCAAAGGTACTGTATTGGAAACTGTTATTTCACTTGATGCTGAGAAAGCGTTTGATCGGGTGAGATGGGACTTTCTTTTCCATACGCTTGAAAAATTTGGCCTCGGGAGTAATTTTGTATCCTGGATAAAAGTATTGTACTGTGACCCTGTAGCGGCCATTCGGACCAACAATAGTCTGTCCCCCTTTTTTCAGCTTCAGCGTGGCACACGACAGGGGTGCCCTTTGTCACCTCTCCTTTTTGCCATCGCAATTGAACCGCTAGCTATTGCTCTAAGACACTGTGTTGAGGTTGAGGGAATACGTCGTGGGGATATCGAGCATAAAGTCTCTCTTTATGCCGACGACATGCTCTTGTTTATTTCCAACCCTTCAAATAGCCTCCCTAAACTTTTAGATGTACTTAAGGAATTCGGGACAATTTCCGGATATAAGGTGAATTTCGGGAAAAGTGAGGCAATGCCTTTAGGTACAATAACCGGGGAACTTTCGTCTATTTTAGCACCTTTCAAGCTCAGCTATAACAAGTTCAAATACTTGGGCATTTGGATTACGCAGAATCATAGAGACTTGTATAAAACTAATTATCTTCCTTTATTGTCTAAACTAAAGGAGGATTTTGGAAAGTGGGAGTCCTTGCCTCTTTCGCTGGGTGGTAGATTAAATATCATTAAGATGACTATATTCCCTAAATTTCTATATCTTTTTCAGTGTCTTCCAATTTTTTTAACCAAGTCTTTTTTTAATAATCTAAATAGTCAAATCTCCTCCTTCATTTGGAACAAAAAACCACCTAGGCTGAAACAGAGTGTATTACAAAGACCGCGGAGCGCAGGAGGCTTGGCACTCCCAAATTTTCTGTTTTATTACTGGGCAGCTAATATAAGAGCATTATTGTACTGGATGAAAGACCATGATAATTTATCATCATCATGGGTAACACTGGAGCGGCTATCGGTGAGTCAATCCTCCCTGGTGTCTTTGCTGTGTGCCAGATTACCTCTGGCGAGACCGATCTCCAGCTTCACCACGAATCCTCTTGTTGTCCACTCACTGAAGTTATGGTATCAGCTCAGACGGCACTTTAAACAGACTGAACTCTCTCTTAATGCACCACCGCATAGACACTGCATGTTCTCCCCATCCTTGACGGACGAGGCATTTAACATATGGACAAAACTTGGAATAACATCAGTGACTGCTCTTTTCACGGACAATATCTTTTCCTCATTTGAACAGCTGGTGAACAAGTTCAAGATCCCTCAGTCACACTTTTTCAGGTATCTACAACTCAGGAATTTTGTTGCTTCTAATACTGACTGCTTTCCGTCCTGTCCACCACCATCCCTTTTGGATGATATTTTTGATTTTAAGCCAAATGCTAAGCGGGTTATAAGTGATGTTTATGAGCTGTTGAGTAATTTTAGGCTGTCCACATTGCAATCACTTAGGGAACGATGGGGAAGTGATCTTGGCCAACGGATTACAGATGAGACTTGGCACAAGATAATCAATAGCATTTCTTCATCATCTATTTGCCTTAAACATGTGGTGATTCAGTTCAAAGTTGTTCACCGTCTCCATTGGTCTAAAACTAGACTGAGCAAAATCAAGGATGGGTTTGACCCCACATGTGACCGGTGCAAACGAGAGCCTGCTTCCCTATTTCACATGTTCTGGGCGTGTCCAAAACTGGGTAGCTTTTGGAAAAGCATATTTGAAACCATATCCAACATATTTGGTGTTCCAATTGCACCCTGCCCGTTTATAGCTATTTTTGGAGTGACGCCTTGTGATGCCAGTCTTTCCAAATCACACTCTGATCTTCTGGCCTTCTGCACTCTTTTGGCCCGTAGAATGATATTATTGAAATGGAAAGAGCCACTTCCACCTGTATATGGGCAATGGGTTAAGGATGTCATGTACTATACTCAGCTGGAAAAGATCCGCTACACTGTAAAAGGTTCGGTTCGGCGGTTCTATGACACATGGCAACCTTTTCTTACTTACTTTGAAAGATTAAGTCCGGATACTATTGCTTAATGTGCGTGTGAGTGGGGTTTTTTTTTGTTTTTTTTCTCTTGCTGTTGTTCATTTATTTTATTATTTACTTTGTATCTGTAACTTTATTTTATTTTATGTTATTTTGTCTCTCCTTTCCTCTCTGGCTGGGTTTTAGTTACACTGTTCTGGGGGGGTGGGGGCACAACTGTCTGTTAATTTTGCCATAATTGTTGTTGGAAGCAATTCTTTGTTCAATAAAAAGACCTTGATCAAAAAAAAAACAAAACTGAAACTAAATTAGCTTTAATGCTTAATCATACCTGGAGGTCTGTGATGGAAACACTGTGGGACTCCACAGTGGGCCGGCGGGGCAGGCGTGGAGAAGAATGAGGTGACGTGATGGGGGAGTACGGTAACGATGGATAAATATAGCGCCCATTAAGTCCCGGTGAGCTACAGGGTGAGGTTGCTGTTTGTGAGCGCTCCTGCAGAGAGAGTTTCCTGTCTGAAAAGTTTAACCTTCCCCTTTGCTCTTGGCTTCCGGGTAGTAGAGCTTCTGGCCGACCAACTGTATGAGACAGAAGGTCACAGGATGGAGTCCGGAAAGGTGCTGCCACAGAGGAAGCTGGCTCCGGCGTCTCTGAACTGTCCATTTCTTCTACCTGACATGAGATGGATTTGAATGGTTTATACTTCTCTTACTTACTAATCATCCACTTCATATCCTCTATTCACCTGCACCTTGATGTACTTACGGTTCTACTAGACAAAGATTGTTATATGTAAAATCCTGCTAAACCTTACACTTCATACAGTAGACATCAACATCTCTAGCATGAACCCTTGCCTTTGTTGCTCTTACCTCTTCCTCCCCAGCCTCTCCAGGCGGTCGGCTGGGTTCATACTCTGTTACGACAATTAGGGACTCCATTGGATCCGGCGAGGGTGTCTCAGAGTGGGTGTTTAAAGGTGGGGCAGGACAGCTGCACAGTAGATCAGGCAAGGGCTGAGAGGGTTGCATTGGATTTGCATGACTGCTGCAAGAGGCTGGAGGCTCAGCAGATGGCCAAGGGGTTACATGACAAGGAAACATGGTGCCTCTTCACAAAGACTGCCAACCAGTGCTCCATCAGATGGGAACGTATGGGGAATGTCTCTTAATCTATGACAGCAAACTAAAAAATGAGAAAGTGCATGTGATTAATACTTCACACCCTTACAACTTCTGTGTTATTTTCTTTTTTATTATGACCATCTCCTAGAGTATGCTGCAGATAGTCCGTTCTTACACTATCCCAGAGGTTGTACTCTGAACCTTGTAACCTTTAATCTATAATTATGTCTGCAATCATGCAAATGATTCACGGTGATTGCTTGTTAAGATTCAAAACCACTCAACTTTCAAGATATTTTCACTACGTTCAAGTATATTTATATTTATTTATATAAATATTAGAGATGGCACGATACCACTTTTTTATGTAAGATAAGATAAGATAAGATAACCTTTATTAGTCCCACATGTGGGAAATTAGTTTTGTCACAGCAGGAAGTGGACAGTGCAAAAGTTATGAGGCAAAAATTAGAATACAATAAGAATAAATACAGTACACAACTGTACAGAATAGAATAAAATAAAATACTATATACAGTAGAATAAAATAAAATAAATATACAATAAGATAAAAATAGAATACAAATACTATATACAACTGAGTAAAAATACAACGATGACAGAAAGGATTATTGCACTTAGTATTATTATGTCTGATACCAATACTGATATCATAAATTTGGATATCTGCCGATACCGATATAAATCCAATATAGGGTATTTCATAATCAATAAAATGTTTTTTTAAATATTTTGCTGCATTTTGTATAAGTTCATACTCAAGTTTAAAAAAAACCCAAAACACTAAAGCTATTTTTTTTTTACCTATATGCAAAAAATACACTGCACCCAAAATATTTCATAGTTCAGCAACACTGATCAATCTAATAAAGTTAAACCTACACCATCCTCCCTATTCTGGTATTTTAAAGAGTGCTTAGTGGAAATATTAAACAACCTAACTAATAGGTATGCCAACTCCCAGCAAAAAAATAAAAAATAAAAATAGGGAACCACCCCCCACCCTCATAATGCTTAATTGACGTAATGGACTTTAATTTAAAGCACGTGTAAAAGAAAATAAAAAAATTTTAAAATGCACATAAGTCAATAATTTTTCTACAATAATTAAATAGATTCAACATCTTTATTCAACAGAATTGCAAATGAAAAAGTACTGCAGCTTTCTAGGTTATAAATTTGACTTAATAGTTACTATATACAATAATGGATTTCTATACATTTTACATCAGACGAAAACTTTGACTGTAAGATTCAGATAATTATTTATTAAAAGCTAGAAATGACAATTAGAAGGAAAAGTATGTCTTTGTGCCCCCTTTTCCCTGTTCATGCCCTATCGGCCCCGCTGGCTAAGCTTTGCTAGATCCGCCCCTGCACACTTACCAGCCGTCAGCTACATAGAAAAAGATCCTGGTGTAGAAAGTAATATTAAATAAATTCTAACAACAGATTATCAAGCTTAAACGTTCTGCTGTTGTTTATCCGCTGGTTTCCTCTTTCTGGCGCAAAGTGGGCGATAAACAAACAAGAGAGACGGTAGTCATGACAGAAAAGCTGATCAGCTGATCATTGATCAGTTTCATGATTGAAGTAGCAACAGGAGAGGGAGGGAGAGAAGAGGCAGTCGCTCCATATATTGGTTGTTAAGCTTAACGTGGGAATGCTTTACGAACATTCAGAGATGAACTTACACACTTGCTTTACTTCTCTAGGATAGCTTTCTCCGAGATGAAATGCTGGTTTATGAGCACGTAGCGAGGCTCCAGATGCTCAACCAGACCCCGGACAAGTCTCGCACGCCACAGCCGCTCTATCACGAGATGCACACTGCTCCGACGTGCTAAGGTTATGAGCTAGGTTACACTATGTCACTAGTTTTGTGAGGTGCTTTGTGATATTTAATGGATCAGATTACATTTTTTATTTCTCTCCGATATCCCATCCAGTAATTTAGATCAGTATCGGACCAATACCGATACGTAATATCGGATCGGTCCATCTCTAATAAATATATATATTCAATAAATTGGATTTGGATTTAGGGGAATAAATATATTAAAAAATGAATACAACCTAATAACACATAGTACACAAATATCCTTATTATCTTTATTGAGGTGCAAAGCAATACATCTACACATTATCTCATCATCAGCAAATATTAATTAAACCAATAGCAATATAATGTGTTTGTAAAAGATGCAATTTCCTATTCACACAGTCCCTTTTGCCAGAGTTCTCCTAGTAACATCTGCACAGTCACCTGGACTACTAGACATTACTCTTACACTTCACCTGTGATTTGGGTGAAGCCAGATTAAACAAACTACTAAACTTCAGTTCCACTATTAATAATTTTAGCTTGATGCACAGTAAGCCAACTTCACTGAAAAGGTGCATACTTCCCCTGTTTTTGAACTGGTGCCATACAACTTTAAACTGTGAACTGGGAGCCGAAATTAAGAAAAACAGAGGTTGACTGTTTCTTTTCAGCCAAGAATAATTTAGGGCTGGCATAAATCCTGTGACAAAGTATGGTAAAATTTACATGTAAGGTTCAATTATCCACAGAGCCTGAGCAGCACGACCCAACTTGTGGGTGTAATGAAAACGTGTGGGATAAACAATCAGGGATGCTGTTCACTGGCTCTGAAACATAAGCAGATAGGGCTGCTTCCATAAGAAACATCCATGGTGCAGAAATTTTCCCACACGTTCTGTTAGGTGATAATTAATTCAGGCAAACGCGTCTAGTATCGCAAACTACAGATACAATGCATCTATAAACGCATGGGTGCAGTCTGCTTTTGATGTTGGGCACACAGTAGCGTGGTGGTTAATTTTTATCTGTGAAGCATCTAACCAAAACCATTTCTTGCATAATTAAAAGAGGCTAATTTCCATCTTGAAATCCACTCAGTTTATTATTTGCCTATTACGTGACAGAGAAATGGAGACAGGAGAAAAGAGAAGAGGAAAAAGAAACAGACAGATCCCCTATATTTTCTGTCATGGTTTTGACAGGATTGTGGCACTGTCGGTGTGTGGGAGCTGAGTAAATCTCACAGATACAGAGAAAAAAAACAACAAAGGGAAGCCATAAGGCAAGCAAGACAGTGGGAGATCCAGCCAAGCTAAGAGCGAGAACCATGTGTGGGAAGAAACACCCACTCCAGGTGGGCTCTCTTCTTTCACTGCCAACCTATATATATACAGTACTATTGTAATGTAAACTGACAAAAGAGGAAAAGAAATGCTGCACATTACAGAATAACAGTTTAATAAGAAGGAACTGAAATTGCTGGGTGTTTTAACTGCCAAGTCTATTTAGCCACTTAAATTACCCCCTTGTGATTTTTTTAAATGTTTTTTTAACTGTTACGTTAAAACATTTTCAAAACCAGAAACATTTTCATTTCAATTTTGCTGTAGAGGATAAATGTTGCTTATTTGCGTCTTTCTCAAGTCAATTTAACACCTCTGGCTTTCATGACCTCTGAAAACTTCTGACATGTTATTAAAAGCAGATACTTTTTGGTTGGTTTTAATTCATTAAAACAAAAGTATTCCGACTAGAAGTGAGTGTTAACTTACCCAGTTTGACCTACAGATACACAGATGACACAAAACAAGGCCTGTTTCCATAAAAACAAAAGGGTGTTTATGCAGTATCATCAGTTGATGATGGCATAAACTCCTAACGTGACATTGTAACTGTTAGTCAGACAAGACAATATTACTGCAAATCTCATTTCCTACCTAGAAGGGCTGGGTTTTCAGCAGGAGATGTACTTGAATGCTGAAATCACGATGATTTGGTTTGATACAATATTTTGCATCCACTATTTGCTAAAGTCATTTTTGAAACTGCAAACTCCCAATTCCCTCGCACTAAAGATAAATACGCTACCTCAAAGGTCACCAAGTTTCTGTGACACAAGAGAACTGCACAGACTTCAATTTCATTTTTGTACAAAAACACTGTGCATCATTAATGACTGAACTGCTGGCTAAAGCCCAAAACTTCCCTGATCCCTGCGGATCACAGCAGCACGACGAAGAACAAGGAGTCAGATTTGAGCCTCGAGAAACACCAACAGATGCTGCCTAGCTCCAGATGCCATACCGTGCCTTTTACCATAACAAAAATCATGTGACCTGCCTGTCACTATCTAAGCGGGAGAGGATGGGAGGGGAAGAGAGGACTTATCACAACTTGCAGGGGGTCCAAGCCATGTAGAGCATTAATAACAACACAGGCACTGTGTTATGGAAATACCAGTACAACACAGGGCCATCTGGAGCAGAGGAGGATCCCCAGCTTCATTAAAAGATCAACAGGGTTACACTGTCAGCGATGTCCGGCACCGTGCAAGAGATAAGCTCCTGTAAATGGAGGAATTATTGTCCTTGATCAACTTAGCTGCAGTGTTGCCACATAATCACAGCACAATTTAGGGAGAATCCGAAAAACTCATTTGGTGACCCAGACATTAAATTGAATTTATTTATTTCAATTTTATTTATATAGCAAGCTGCATTTTATTGCAAGATAAAGACAATCCAACAGAGAGAAACCCACCAATCTGAGGGTCCTCGATACGAAAGCACTTGACAATGGTGGAGAAAAAGATCTACCTTTTAACAGCCCTCCAGTGGATTCATGGAGGGGCAGCAATGCAAACTCCACAAAGACTCTGTGATAATATGTATCAGTCATGCCCTACGTTACAATGGCACAAATCAAATATCAGCCATTTGAATCAGCTGTGTTGGATCAAGGACACATCTAAAACCTGCAGGACACCAGCCCTCGAGGCCTGGAGTTGCCCACCCCTGTGTTAAACGGTTTTAATGATATGACACAAGAGGCCCCCGCCACAGAGGGGACAGAGATAGTAAGGGATATTTAAAGGATTAAGAAAACTGGGATTAACAGGTTAATGGGATTAATTAATGGGTAAAATATGTTAAACCTATTAAATTGGATTTTAATTTTCTTATTGTTTTGTTTTTACTCTAACTTATTTATTTGTGTATTATTTAAAGTGTGCACCTTATCTCTCTTCACCTCTCTATTGGACAAACTTAATTTGTACACATATTGTACTAGTTCTGTTACCAGGCTTCAAAACATAAATTGCTGAATGAAAACAAAGAATTTCAATAATAATAATTATTATTATTATAATTATAATTATAAAAATAATATGGTACAAGTAAATTTAAAGGGCATTTTCCAGAATGAAGGTCCAGCACATTAAATGTGTTTCGACACATTTCTACTCTGTATCTACTGAAAGGTTAAGGCTAACCTTATAAAATAACCACTAAACCTACTATATCAAAGTTAAAGTTCAATTTATTCCTGTAGAGTGATGCCAGGAGTTAAATGTGTCAAATATATATACTTTAAATGGTTTTCCAAAACAAAAAATAACATAATGATAACTAAAATAAAAAACATCGGGGACTCTGTGCCATCAGAGGCTTTCTCTCCTCAAGAATATGTCAGCGCAACTTCCCAAAATGGTAACATTAGATGTTACCAGAGCCCAACATGAAGATTTGAGACTAAACCGAGACTCTGCAATTTCACAAACACACAAACAATCTTTGAGATAACCGACAAACAATAACACATGCAACTGGCACCACCGGATTTCGTGTTACTTACACCCACAGATAAGAGCTGCTACATCGACTGTAAATGTCAAAGCGGTTAAGCTGCTCCGGTGTTGTTTGGGCGTTCACAAAGTCACCGCCGTCTCAAGTCTAAGCTAACTTAGCTCTGAGCTTCTAAGCCAACCAGCTCAGCTAACGTTAGCAGCTGCCTCATCTGGCAAGATACAGATGTTGTGGATGAAGGAGTCAGTGATGCTAGTACGTCCCAGTAACGTTCATGCTACAGCCGCTGGCAAAGATGCAGGAAGCAATCGTTTAAAAAAAGAAAAAGAAAATTGTATATATACTGTGTGATTTAACAAACAAAAACCTTACCTTGGCGTGTTATTTAGGCCTACAAGTGAGAAATGTAAGACTCCCCCTCCTTCCTCGTCTGCTGTGTGAGTAGCTTCTGCCCTGCGACAGCTAGCTAGCTGTTTGAGAAACGGAGACTGTAACAGACTGAGAACCGATGTTTTGACGGACCAATCCAGCTGAGCACGCAGGTCCCGTGCTTCACATGGAGGAAATGATAACTGCAGGCATTTAACGCAACGCTTTTATATGCTAACAAACAACCTAAGCTACTTCCGCTGAAGGCTACGATGCCCTTTTGCCTTCTTTTATTTCACGAGTTTTAAATATAACATTCACGGTTCCTGGTCGTTTCTGCCTCAACTGCTTTATGACCTAGTGGCACCATCTTGTGGTGTACTGGAGAGTTGGACCTAGTAAAATAAACTGGCCTTGGCTCTTTAATGATGGGCACATTTTATTTAGAGGTCTAACATAATAAGACTATTATATTTAGGATGGCTGTGATGGCTACCAGGACACTACAGCCAAGCCACTCTCATTACACGTCCTTTGTGTCTATGTGGTTTTGCATCTGATAGCCATTATCTTTAAATCATTGAGCTTCCTGCACTGTCTCCACAGTACATACTGTATATTATTGTAACAGATCTTGCTTGCTCTGCATTTGGTATAAAATGCTCTCTAGATTTTTGCATTAATTTAAAACAATTCAGGAAAACTAGGGGAAAAAGGTAAATTTTGTTGCAAATTTCAGACTTAGAAATCCTGAATGATGATTCATGGTCATAACTAGTTAATTTACAATCCAAAACATTGTGGGTTTGTTTGTTTTTTTTAAAGGGTACACTTATGCATAAAAAAATGTGATAAACAATCCCTCTAACACAAAGCTGGTGTCAAGTAATCCAGGGTTCTGCCCATTCACATGAAAGAGATGAAGATAAAACTAAAAAAAAAAAAATTTAAGATATTAAACACAGAACGCAGACTGGAATCAGCAGTCAGTTTCTGAAACAAGAAGCGCTATACAGTAGTTAAGTATTAAAGGCTCTGCATAAATGTGTGAGCACTTTGAGTGTTTTGGTTAACAACACTTGAAAATGATATGCGAGATAACAGACTTATGAATATCACATTTCTAGTATCGAAACAGGGGAGAATCTCATGGATTATAATTGAGCATTTCATTAATGTTTAAAGGGGTTTTACTTGGCCTTTTTAGCTGCAGAGTAAGCAAAAAAATAAATAAAAAAAATTCATATGTAGGCTTAGGCTACATGCACATTTTATGCAAGGTTAGCAACTATAGTACAGCCATCCTGTTTTATGGTTCTATATTAATGCTCAAAGAGCAATAAAGCTGTTGAGAAAAAAAAAAAGTTGTCTGCAGCCAACACAAAAGAGGTAGCATTTAAGAATCAATGCCGTACTTACTACTGATGCCTACTATGGGGGAAAAGACTGTATGGTGCTGAAATCCATTAAATGCTGCCATCTGCAGAGGGCCAAGGACTCCTCTGGGACTAGTAAAATTAGTTTCCAAAGAATTGATTGGTTAGTATGTGGTGATTTTATGCCCGATTTTATCTGGTCCACAGCAGAAGGCAACATACTCAGGTAACCTTTTATAGTACAGAAAACCCAGGGTTAACACTGAAACTACTTGGATAAGGCTAAACACCGCATTCCTAGTACATTACTTATTAAATACATTTGAAAAAAAGGCAGGTGGCACAAGTGAATCTCTTGTAAATGGGAAAAGAAAAACAGAAAACATCAGGACACATCAAATTGAAAAAGTTTTATTTTAATTAAAAGAAATTAAAGCAACAGACTGCAAAGTACGAGATTTCAAATGATATCCAACGTATCAAATTCAAGGGGAAAACAAAAACTATACAATGCAAAAATGTTAATGTAGCTGGAGCAATTATCGCCTCTTCTGGAAGATGTTTCCCCTTCCCATTCCACCACGCCCTCGTCCTCTTGCAGCCACTGGAGAGCACAAAAAACAAAGATGGCATACTATCAGTTTTTAACGTAGAGTACCTCACTGAATCAGAAATACACCAACGGTTCAGTAACTTTAATAATACATTCAGTACTTTGGTTGCGAGAAGTACAGTGAAGTCTAATTTTGTATCCTTAACACCCACTTGGCAAAATATCAGTTCCATCTTAAAGGGGATGTGAAGACAAATTGAACAACAATGAAACATTTAAATCAGTGTTTTTGACAGATCCCCACACCTATGACAAGACTGTACTTATTAAACAAGGAACAGAGCAACACTGGACAGAAAGCACTTTTCTCATGGTAGGATTTAGTTATGCTGCACAAACACAAAAAGGCAATCAATGTATGCAATGAGTATAAAATCACCATCAGTTGCGCCCACTACTGAACATACTTGACAGGTGTATCAATCTACTGCAAATTTTCACTCACCTTGTGCTTTAAGAATAGCTGCCTTGCCCCTTCCTGCACCAGATCCCTGGTTCTTATTCTTCATACTCTTCAGCATAGGAGCATTTTTTAACATATCGGGTAAAATCAGAAAGCGGATTTTGCTGCCACGGATGTAAACTTGCTCCAGCTGTGCCACGCGGCCATCCCGATAAGTCACTGTGATATTAGACATCTGTAAGAAACAAAGATCATTCTTTCAACAAATGTAATCAAACTGCTCTTTAGTGTTTTATTCAAATCAACAGTAGTTATCTAAACTTTACAAAGCCATAAAAGGAACAGTTTTTTACCATCTGATCCGGGACCGATTTTTAATTAACTGGCTTTTACTAATGCAGCTACCAGATTGGGGTCTCCAGTACTTGATTAGCACAATTCACTCTTAATTTGACACCAACAGGTGGAAAGCTTGGAAACCTTTAAACAACTATGGGGAAAAAAATAAAACACAAAAAAACAGAAATAAATGTTATAATTAAAATAAAAACACCACAAATTGAACCTGAACATTCAGAACAGAGAGACACAGAACAAAGACACTATTATTTGTAATGAAAATTCCTTTGAGCCTCATTAAGCTTTTCTATCTGTTTTGCCACACAAGACATTACGCCATTTATGGGCATGTACCTGAAAATAAAGTAAACAAAACTTGTTCAAATTATCGAGCAGCCTATTAAAGACTAAACTGTTGATTACTCTAATGAAGGCAGAAAAGAAAAAAAAACCCATAAAAACAATACAGTACCAACACTTTGGTTGATGGGACCCCAGGAGGGAGGAGCAACACCATCCACATTCACTTTACACTCTTTATCATGTACTGACCTGGCAGTTCATGTTGTCCTCTGCTTCAATCAGCTTGCCTCTGTAAACCTCTCCAGTGTTGGTCTCACAGGTCACAATGTGTCCTTCTGCCTCATGCAGGACCTTGATTGGAACACCGATGGACATTTTTCAAGAATGTTTCTGGAAAACAAAATTTAGCAGAAGAAATGTTACACTGTGCACATTCATAGGCTGTAAGCTCCTGCAAACGCATTTTATTTTATTACCATCAAACATCAGACTCAAAATTATATTTAGCCATAAAGTTTGGTTACAGTTAACTGGCTTGTTAATTTTGGGATGCGTTTAGTTACAGAAACACCAGGGAAGCAATCACTTGTCCACACATTATCCTCGCCAATTTATTTTTCACTCGAGTACTGCCTGTGTAACGACAATCAGCTCTCTTATACCGTTTAAAGAGTTGCTGGGAGTTGATATATAACAATCAGTGACCCTCGTTAAGATGGGATAAGCAGGCTACAGTTAACTTCTGATCAATAAAGCGAATCTCTCAGTCAAATCATTGAATATCGAAGCTGCGAGAGGAATTAGCCTTCATTAGCAACCTAGGCTAATGTACAATAATATATCCTGGTTGCATACAATAATGTAATCCAATTAATGCCATGTGTAACAAACCAAACTTAAAATTACACAAATACGATTTCAACATTAACGTTTGCCTCTTTATTGCAGTAACAAGTTATTAGTTCGGCAAATAGACGGAGCCATATTGGCTCCTGAATGAACGCGCTTGATTCAAACGTCCAAGAAACAAACAACGCTGCTAATGAGCACGGAAAAAAAATTACGGTCTCAGTTGAATTACGAGTATTTTTGTTTCTTACCTGGAGTCTATCGTAAAAGCTAGTTTCTTTGTTATTGCTTCTTCGTTTGACGTTGCAACGTGCGACAGACGCGGTTCCCTACCTTTTGAGCCCTTTTTCCGCTTTCCCACAATCCACCGGCGGGTCAATCGAATGCTTCCTGCGATGCTCCGCAGTGCATTGTGGGATCTGTATTTTTATGGCTTTACGGGTTCACAAGGAATTTGGCGAAAAAAATGATACATCAAATGATCATCAGTAGATCTTTTATACATGCCGTTTATTGTATTTTTTTTTTTTTATTATTCCATAATATGTCATTGTTTGTCATATAAGTTGCAGGAACTACTCTCTTTTTATTTGATAGGTTATTTTTTCCAGTTTATTGATTGCTTGTCTCTAGATTGATGGCTGGATGTTTTGTATTGTTTTATCTTTAGACTCAAGGGACAACTAGTGGGAATCTGAATAAAGAATAAAGAATGAGCAGACATTCTTATCTGTCTCTCATCAGCTGTCTATGAATCAAGATCTAGGCAAACCAATGACCAAACAAACCTTAATTATGTTAAAATAGCTGTTGAGCTGACTATAAATAAAAATAAAGTTGCATAGTTGCATACTATTGTTAGTAGCGAAGGCTATCGTATGTGGGAAATTCCCTCCCGAAATTACACTTTTACACCTACCATTCACTTCGCAGAACAGCATCACAGTAGCTCCCTGGTGCAGGCCCTGGTGCACAACTGAGCAGTTGGATAGATTCACCAGAGTCTCCAGCTTGAGAAATAGTTTGTTCTCAGATTCTCTGGTAACTTTTAAGAATCACCAAAACACAAGTTTTAACATTAACAGTAAGGAGGGTAACCCGTTTAGCCAGGTTGCAAAGAAAAAGTCACACCAGAAGAACTAAGATTTGAAGAAAAAAACAACAACAATAAGAACAACAACAAAAAAAACCCATGGGGTAAGAAGAATCACATGTACTAACAAATTTAAGTTTGAGGCGTTTAAAAAGAAGAACATTTGTGAGGTGTAGAACAAAGGATGCAGTACTTGTAATGGTTATGCGGTGCATTGGTGGAGGCGGGTAATTTATGAGGCTGACTGAAATCATCAGCCAGAGAGGGAATGCACAGAGTATGACTCTTTAAATAAACACTGTGGTCTCTGCTGCAATAAATCTTTTGTTACTGAGTTTCTGATCATTTGCATTTCTTTCTAAAAGATAGCTTAATCATTTTGCATGCTGGTGTCACACATGTGTAATTTATGGCAGCATGACACACTATAAATGTACACACTGGATTGTTTTCCTCCAGGTCATCATACCACAATGGTCCCTTATCTTTTTTATTTTTTATGACTCAGGTATGTAATATCCATAACCAAATCATTTTGATAACCCTTCTCATGCTTATCAAAATATCATAACATGCAACAACAACAAAAAACATTAAAATGAAATGGTTTCACCCATTTTAATTCCCTTCTTGCATGATTACAATGTGTAATAAACGCAAATACATTTAAGTTTTTGAATAAACACAGTGCAAGTTAGATACGTACCCGTATTCCTGGGTACTCTCTCTGGGATTGCTTTAGGGCACATAAAAGCTGGTTAATGTAGGTCTTTGCCACAGTGGAAGAGCTTTTTAATGAGAGAAGGGAAAGCATTATGGGATAATAAAAGACACCATCAAATGAACCTTCATTTGATTTCCATTGCATTAGGCTTATTGACTGGCGTCAGTGCCAGGCTGCTCTGTAAACATTTCTTACAGAGTGGTCTGTGGTCATGTGTATGTACTTTACCTATGTATGTGTGTCCTTTTCATAGTGTTATGCAAGCAAGCCTTACACTAAAAGCATCTACAATACAGGCATATGGGGTCATATCTGTACAGGCAAACAAGCTCTTTGTTTTGGATGGTTAGTGAACAACAGTGAACATGTGTTGCCCGGCACTGATCAAATCGCTGATCACAACAGCAGCAAAACAAACAGAGTTTTAGTTGTAAGGCCTGTGATGTCATCACACTTCTCACTTATAGAGTTACAACTGAGGAAGTGGAGACTGTCAGAAAACAAATACAGCACCTTACACAACAGAATCTGTTACATCCCACATCAGATCTGCACACTGTTAGACATCTCCACATATGATACCACATATTTTAAATACTTCAAGGTTTTTCTACAGAAAAAATCCTAGATGTGCAGGAACCTCTATCCAACTGATCGTGGCTCAAGAAGTTCGCCTTGTTGGGAGTTCGCCTTGACCGAGACTGTTCGAGCCCCGGCTCGAACAGTCTCGGTCGTTGTGTCCTTGGGCAAGACACTTCACCCGTTGCCTACTAGTGGTGGTCAAAGGGCCCGGTGGCGCCAGTGTCCGGCAGTCTCGCCTCCGTCAGTGCGAGTGTGTGGCTGGGCCAGTGTCCAGCCACCAGGGTGGATGTGGCTACAACGTAGCTTGCAATCACCATGTGTGTGTGTGAATGGACTTGACGTGTAAAGCTCTTTGGGGTCCTTAGGGACTATTAAAAAAAGCACTATACAAATACCAACCTCTAATAAAGCTCTGGGCTTCCTCAGAGGAATAGCACCTAGCTACTGGTACACGTATGTGGATGATCCTCAGACTTCAGAGTAGCCACACCCTCAGACAAAAACTGGTCCATCCTGAGAACAAAACTCCCAAACATAATGCCAGATTTATAGGAGGAGTAAAGGAGGTCTTCTATTGCCATCTCTTATGTAGCAGGTTTGTAGAGAAACTCATGAGAATTTCTTCTCATGATATTATAGTGCACTTCAGACCCAGCCACACCCTTAGAGAAAAACTGGTTGATCTCAAGGACCAAACACAAACTGAGCAACATAGCGTATACTTCGCAGTGCATCAAGGAGAAACCAAGCAGTCACTTGTGAATGACCATCATTGAACGGAGGTGGTGACACCAGCTATCAGCCACCTACAATGCAGTCTTGAGATCCTTTCCCAGGTGCTTTAACCCCTACTCATACCTTCCCTGAGATGACCTCAATAGGGGCACAGTCTCTGAGTGGTTTCCCCCACAACCCCTGACGATGGTCATGACCAACATCTTTTTCACACTTTGGCTCATCTGATGACTCGCATGATCAATATTGGGTTAACAACCACCTCCAAGTGGAACAACCCACACTAGGGGGCAGTAGGTCACATCCTGTCATGTGACCTATTGAGGTCACTTCAGCCAAGGTGTTTTTGAAACAGAAGAAGCCTGTTGGATGAGAAGTGAAACATCTTCACAACTTAAAGTCTAGTTTCCTTCTTTTTTCACGCTCTTCAGAGTATCATAACCTGGATGAGTGACAAAGTTCAGTTCAGTGCTGCAGCACAAAAACACCACATAATTGTGACATATTTAAAGATATTTAATTTTGATGGCATACAAACAACACAGATAGCAAAAACCTGCACATTACAAAAAGTATATTATCTTTAAACATTAAAGTGCACATTAAAAAAAGAAACTCCAAACTAAAAAAATAAAATTTTACATTAAAAAAACAGATTTGCTGTCGAGGCTGATTTGCTGAAATTTCACGTTTGCAGAACATTCCGTGTGTTCTGAGAGCAAGATATTTGAAATAACTAAATGTCTTTGTCATGATATTTCTGTGATTTTTGAAGAAAGGGAACAGTCATTCTGTTTTAATGGGAATGCCTGAACATTTACAAAAGTAATGCAGCTTCCTCTGTCTTTCAACTCCAAAATATCTGTTGCTCCTCCCAGATTTGTGGCGGACGTTGCTGCTTCCTGTGCAGAAGATGCCAAAATACCTGGCTGATGCTGGACTTCTGATGGGGTGCCAGTTGCTTTTTGGCGTCCGTTGGGTGTATTACTGTTAGGTACAGAATCTAAAATCTCATGAGAGGCATTTGATGTAGTTTTCTCAGCACCGGAATCTGGAACATAACTATTTACCATTGTGCCACATGATAAATCCTCTTTACTCGTACGGGCAGATGTCTGCATGATACTAGTGCTCCTTACACCTCTGCCATCAGCACTTTCAACCCCGAACACATGCCCATCCCTCTTCCCCAGGATGTGCTGATAGAGAATCTTGCGAAAGGTATGTCTGAATTCTCGAAGGCGGTAGGCGTAGATAAAGGGATTCACCACAGAGTTGGCATGGGAGAGAATGATTGCAATGTTCATCACCCAGATGTGTGGGCGCTCACAGTCCTGGCAAATATGGTTGATGCAATTGATAATATGCACAGGAAGCCAGCACAGAGCAAACAAACCAACGATAATAGCCAGCGATTTTGCAGCGTGTACTTCCTTCTGCAGAATCGAACGAGATGAGCCAGAAGATGGAGTTTTCTGTCCAGGAGCAGGTACGTGTGCAACTTTGAGGCTCATCATTCGAAGCTGTCGGCGAGCTGCCATGAAGATATGGATATAGATGACCAACATTATCACCAAGGGCACCAGCACGCAGCCAAAGAAATTGAAATAGACCATATAGTCAAGGGGAACCACTCTCTCAAACAAGCAATCAGTCATTCCTTCAGGGCAGCCTTGGCTTTTGGTGGCAGTTGTAGTGGAGTTCCAACCTGTGTAAAGAAAACTGTGATTTATTGCCAGTTTCATCCAAAAGCAAAATTATAGGGTTTCAGCTCAGCTCAGTTTTCCTCAACAATCTCCTCAGCAGTTAGGACCACTTAAACATGCTTAAATATGCAACTTAAACATGAAAACATGAATAAATAAATGTATGCATGTCTCTCTTGCCACTGCCAGTGCAGATAAGAACACAAGACCTTTCTAGAAATACATTGTTGATGCATTTATCCATTTACACTATACAATGCAATAGAATTGTTGTAATAAGCAGTGGGAAGATATACAGACAGAAGCGGGGCATCCTCCCTTACACAAGAATAATGTTTGCTTGTTTGCATCAAAATACCTCCTCTGCATGATTTTGACTATGTAAAGGAAGGTCGTTTCATGTTTCACACAGCATCAATTAAAAGCATTGACTCTGTGTGGGAATTGGCAAAAATCTTTCCCCACCTGTGTTCCAGCCAAACATCGGTGTCAGGCCGATGCCCACTGAAAGAACCCAGCACAGTGCAATGATGCCCTTTGCCCTCTTCCCTGTCACCAGACTGTTGTACCTAAAAGTTTGAACAGAACACAAACATGCATTATATATGCAGCCAGTTGCTTTATCTACTCTGTCAGTGATAGCATTCCCTCGAGACAAAGTCAATACAGTTTAAATGAAGAGAAAATGATTTGTGCGCTGAAGCATTAACACTTTATTCATTTAATAAGCGAAAGCAGGACTTCAATTGGCCCGCTTTAAAATGCACTTACAGTAATCTGATTATCTCTGCAGTGCTGATGCCCATTTGTAGCTATGGTAATTAAAGACAGCACTAATCAAGTGTTCAAAAATCCCTTAAAAAAATAAGGATTTCTTAAAATTAAAAATATATTGATTTCATTAGGGCATTGAATTTTTTGTACAACACTCCCGTTGTGTTACATAAGTGTAAATGAAACTGCTGTTGTTGTAAAGGACATTTCCATTTAGGTCAAGTTACTAAATGAAAATCACATAGTGGATGCTAATATCAAATAATTTTCATGCTGACATGTCACATTTGAGTGATATATTTTAGCTTTAAAGGTAAAGTACTGTGAAAAAGTCTGGAGCTACTGCTGATTTCTTTATATTTTGCTTAGAAAGCTTGAATTCAAGAACATAAAGTTGTCAAATACAAATACATTTATATATGTATTTCTAATGAGGTCAGCTACAAAAATAACTGTTCCCATAGGCCAGGTTTTGCCTACTAATGCTCTGCACCAGAACCAAACCTACAAAACCTTAATGAAGGTGTGGACATGTATTTATTGTGGCCGGCCTTGTTATGCATGTTTCTGTTTCACAGCAAAAAAAAAAAAAAAAACTCTTGAAGGATATTTAAGTGACTCATACAAATATGATTTATCAAGTTTTGCTGCAGCCAGTTAAGTCTAAATTTAACACTGGAAAAAAAGCTTGTGTTGTTTTAGTTGTGGGATTTATGATAGTTGGTGTTCATTTATTTGGAATGAGAGAGGGAAATGTCATCAGAAAGATAACACAGCACTGTAAACGCAGTGTAAAAGTTATGTCCTGTCCTGTACCTCTTCCCTTTCCCAGTCCTCACCCTGCACGTTTAGAGTCCAGTCCCTTTCTGCATTTCATTATTAATACTAGTATTTAGTATGTTGTATTTTTCAACTGCATTTTAAATTTTCAGTCACAAAGAAATGGTAATTAAAACATGATTAAAATGTCTCTACACATGCAATCGTCAAAAAATAAAACTGGAAATAAGGAAGAATTTGAACTGGTACAATTATATTAAGCCTGAAAGTCAATACTTGGTATCATTACCTTTATTCTTTATTCTTAGTTAAACTTTCTTGTAATTTCTTGAAGTAGGCTTTGGGAATAATTCTCCAGGCTTCTTGAAGGACATTCAAGGGTCTTTTTTGATAGTGTTGCATTCTATCCAGGTATGCTTTTACTGCATTGGCAGTGGGTTTGGGATTGTTGCCATGCTGAAAACTTAGACTAGTACCAATCAGATGCCTTCCAGATGGTACTGCATGGTGGATCAAAGTCTCATGGTATGTCTCTTGTTCGTAGTTCGGTGTCCAGCACCACTGGCAGTGCAACCCATGACAAAGCCTCTATGTTTCTTACAGATGGCTGTAGACTCTCAATGTTCTACTGCTCGCCTGACCTCCTCCATACATGTTGAAAACAACTTAAACCAAAAACTTTCGATTTGGATTCACCATTCGATAACCTTCTTGGGTAATTTGGCATATCTCAGCCCTTTTTCCCTGTTTCTTGACAGCCATTCTCCCACTGAGATCATTTTGGATGAGGCTTCAGTGAACAACAGATGGGTCAACTGAATGGCCAGAGAAATCTCTCAGGTTCTGTGTCAGGTTCTGGGTCTTTGCTCTGTTTTTTGATATTTCTTGAGGACATGACTTTCAGATACTGTTCATCTGCTGTAAATACATTTTTTGGCCTGCCACTTCTTCTACCTTTGACTTATGTCTGTGCTGCCTTTGGCATTTTTCACAGATCAGATTCAACTAAAGAAGTGGAAACAAATTATGTATTTTTCAATAGACTGCTAGAAACAAAGTGTCTAAAGATATGGCTGAAAATGTCTTCAGTAAGGGTTGATTTTATTGGCTCAGTGTTTAGCTCTCTCGGATCTGGATTTACTGACCAATAGCTGTCCTTACAGCAATGCACAGTGTGGTCAAGTCTCTAATGTTTTGTGAAACCACTTAGTGGATCCTTGATTACTGTGGTCTATGCTGAGCACCACACTCAGTCAGTAAATGAAGATTTTAAGAGGACCTCAAGTCTCTTTGCTATACTTCTCCGGATGCTTACCGGATGCCCGTGGTGGCTGTAATTACTTAAATCTTTAAAACAGATACTAATTAAATCTGGTTCTATTATGTGTTGACACAACACTGGTTTAGCTCCCGAGTTAGGTGCCGTTTTCTATGTTTCAATGATTAATTGTTATGAAAATGGTCAAGTACAACAACTGTTTGAAAACTGAGTGAAAAAGCAGCCATTGTCCAAAGAAAGACCAGAAAGCCTGGTAAAAATACTGCTCAAGACCGCTTTGAAAGAAATTACAAACAAGTCCCCAGGAGGACCCAGGACACGCTGGGGAGATTACATCTCTCAACTAGTTTGGGAACGCCTTGGCATTCCTACTCCCATTTGAGCACAAAGAGGTGACTCCGGAGAGGGAGGTCTGGGCTTCTCTGATTAGTTGTCACGCCGCCTCAGGTAAGTGGTAGAAAATGAATGGATGGATAAAAGCATTGGAAATAT
The DNA here is from genome assembly GCF_963969265.1 of Rhamphochromis sp. 'chilingali'. NCBI lineage: Eukaryota > Metazoa > Chordata > Actinopteri > Cichliformes > Cichlidae > Rhamphochromis > Rhamphochromis sp. 'chilingali'. The sequence goes on along the minus strand of NC_137930.1, from coordinate 27,852,192 downwards.
AAAGAAAGAGGGTTTGCTCATGTCTTTGCACAGCACTGTATTGAAATCTTCATATGCACAACTTTTGATGCAGGAAAAGAATTAATTCAGAAACCTGATTAAGGAAATAGAAGTTTGAAAATCACTATGAATTATCAGTATACCCAGCATCACCTTGCATACACTGACTTAACTGTCTGTGTATTTTTGACTGAGATGTTGCATGGCCAACCTGGTAGCACTAGGCTTCGTAAAGCCTCCTAATAACTACATGATTAGTTGTTCTCTGGTCATTGGTGCTGGGGCTGTGTCACATAAAGACACAATCAAACTGTTATGCAACCGCTTATGCAAATGCGTCACCTGCTTTGGATTATGGCTCGGTGGTGTGTCAACAGATGTGTTGCAGAAACAAGGAGCTTTGTTTTAAGCTTCTAAATAAATGATCCATTAAAGAGCAATACTATTTGAATGCTGCTGATTTACATGAATGCTAATCATGAAAGCTTTAAGTAGATTTAACCAGTTCACCTTCAACAACACTAACTCAATTAAGCCTGTCGAGCGATGGAGCCATGTTTGTCCGCAGCTGGACAAATTAGCCTTCAGTTAAAAATAGGATCTCTCTATAATTTAATGCCCTTTGCTACACCACTGCAGTGCATGTGAACATTTGACATCTGCTGCTGATTCTGCAGCTGGAATGTATGATATCTCAGTTGAAGTTTCATTACTTTCTCTCACCTGAGTGGGTTTTTGATTGCGATGTAGCGGTCCACAGCAATAGCCAGCAGACTAAAGATGGAGCTCTGAGTGAGCACGAGGACGAAGCAAGCGATGAACAGGCAGCCGTAGAAATTTGCACAGAAACCAGTACTGAAAACATCACAGATTCAAAAAGGGTGTTTATCACTACAAACCCTGCCAAAAAAAGCAACAGTACATTGTGACAGATCTTGTAGTAAAGGATGCAGGTAACACAAAATTTGTCTCATTTCCAAACTGAATAAGAAGGAAACAATACCTAATAGCGATAGCGAAGGGAATCGCCAGCAGTCCCACAGCAATATCAGCGATTGCCAGTGACACTACAAAGAAGTTGGTGATGCTC